>NW_011888841.1:4813761-4833416 GCF_000151845.1 Pteropus vampyrus
CTTAAGCAAACAATACTGAAGTACTCGTGCAAGCGCAGTAGACATCCTTCCAACATCTGCAACTTTTGTGAAAGGAATCCACGATAAGGACGTGATTCTGCACTCCTTTTTATTGTGCTCATTTCCTGAATGCCAGTTGTTTAAGCTGTTTTATGTTTCACGAGTTCGGAATTTCATGTCTTCTATATGCGTTGGTCAGTTTATCTTTAGGAAACTGATGTTTCCCCCAAGGTCATAGCAAATATACGGTGGGCCGTTTGCAAGGGCATGTCACTGAGAGCAAAACCTAACACCAGTCAGCCTCACCCCATCACAGTTTGTTCCTGAAGGTCTGAATCTGCACGCTGCCCACGCTAATGGCAATAGCAATACGCTGTTTTCTTATACAACAAACAACAACAAAATGTTACTTAGTACAACAGTGTACAAGCCTACTTAGTTTGTAGTCTCTTCCGTAATATCCCCCAAAACACTGCATATTTCCAAGCCTAAGTTCTGGTCGATTGCACATATTAATAGAAAATAATTATACATAACTCTGCCGGATAAACCCTTATTTCCAATTCCCTTTGAATCATTTAAACAAAATAGAATGGATCTTTCTTGATCGTTTAATTATTGAGTGTAATTATTTAAAAGTTTGTAAGATTACTTCTTGTATTCATTTAAGAATAGACCATTAATCAAAAAATTGGATCTTTAACATTGGGTATATTTTAAGATTATAATAAATAGATGACTGGACTAAGAAAAAACCCACAGATTTTGTTATAAGCATATTATTTTCAAAACCCCTTGCAAAAATTTACTAGCCAAAAAGGCAGGACCTTCGCTTTATTAACTGCTTCATGTGCAGCACCTAGAAGACTGTCTGATACTTAATAGGAATTCAGTAAATAGTTGTTGAATGAAGAAATGAACTTGAATTTAATCAAAAGCTTAAACCTGTGTTTAACAGAATACAGACTTTCTAATATGAAACATAGAAGCAGAGCTAGAGAAGTAGTTGGACACTGGTTTTGCTTTTGATTTAAGTATAGAATGGTAGAATACATCGTGCATGGATTTTCTGCATTTTCTTTGCCTGTCGTGTGATGTGTTCAAAGGGCATAGGAGAGACAGCCTAACTGGGCTGCTCCTGGCCCCCATGATACCGTCCCGCCAACAGGAGGCACCTGAAGGAGGCACCCACTCCTGAGGTACCCCCCAAACATCACAGAACAGCATAATGTGATGTGCTAAACTATTTAACGAATTACAATCTCTACATAAAAAATACAACACCAAATGTTTCTCTTGTTGAGGAGAGTATCAAGAACGTCTATAAACCAGAGGAGGCAAACTGGCCGTCTGCAGGCAGGAGTGCAGACTGGTTTTGTCTGCAAGGTGTTATAAAAGCACGCGTCGATATTCACATGATAAAGATGTTTAGATTAAAAACATCTGTATTGCTTCTCCTGGAAACTAATTTCAGGAAATCTGGCATCATCGGGTCAGCCTTTATTTGGGGATGACGAAAGGCTGTCCCTTTTAAATGTAGGTATTCTTTCACACCAAATGAGACGTCTATGCGTTTCTGTTACGTTCCTTGAAAGCACCCGAATTTACTCTAGCGACTACCTCCACGAAGTGTCTCTGTGTTCTCGTTCCCTTGACCTTCCTGCTGCAAAGGAAGCAAATGCCTCCACTCTGCTATTTCAGGACAACTAGAGTAATGAACTTTTTAGGCAGGTAGGTTCTTAGAAGCGGAGTGGGCATCACACACCTGTGTTTTCTAAATATGTACAAGGAAGAGGCAGCGGCCTGACCTAGAACCAGCATTAATCTAACATCTTCAGTTTTCGTAGTTTATCAGTTTTAGTACTTTGTCATTTAATTAATTTATAGAAAATTTACTGTCAAAAGGAAAATAATATTTCCTTATAGTGGATTTTGAGGAATGATTCCTTATTCTGGTTGTATTAGCTTCTTCCCCAAACTCATTCAGACCTCACCAGCATTCCAGATTTTATCATCCCTTTATTCCATCTATTATTTATATGTGTCTATGCCAGTAATTTTTTAAATCTTTATTTCATTTCCGTTTAGTTTTGGAACCTTTCTTGAAATAGAATCATTTATAAAAACCAATTTGTAAAATAAATGTGAATGGACTGTGGATTTTGCCTTTTGCCAACCCATCATCATTCTCTACTATATATAACAACTAGATTTTTTTGGGGGGGAGCGGGGAGCTTATCTTATTTCCAGTAATGTTCACAGATAGAGAAAGAGAAACCTAGAATATGGTTCTTTATAAGAGGGAGGTGTGCTGAAATTTGGGTTATTACTACTTCAAATCTCAAAGAAACACTAGTGATAAAGTAATATACTTTTTTACCTATGTCAGTGATAATTTACAGTTTGGGGAATTCATTCAGAGAAAGTCCTTCAAGTTCAGTGAGCTGATGTGAAAGTTTCTCTGTTTCTCATCCTCACCCCAGTTATGTTACCATTGAAAGTAACAAGTGCATGAGGACATCCTAGTGGCATTCACTTTTCTAACAAATGTAGTCAATCAACCTTACAATCACCGTCCTGGTTGTCGAGCCATAAAATTAAGACCATTTACTCTTGAGAGGCTCACAACCCATGGGCTCTATAGACAGCTGAACTGCAAGGTTAATATTTCGTCCCGTCAGTAGTGGAATAGATATTAAGGAAAGATATAGAAAGTGGGTGTACTTGCCCTCAAAGCATGCAAAGAAATCTTGTTCAAACTGAGTCTATTGAAGGATGCGTTCACCATGACTTGGACTATTTGGGAGGGGGTCAAAGGTTGCAAAGGCTGAAGGATACATCATGCATTTGGTAACAAAAGTTTCAAGTGTGTTATGATATTTGAAATTCATCATTTTGAGGCTGCTACTTCTGAGGAAGCCTCTAGCTTATGTGTCTAGGAAGGAAGCCACACGTTTGCCTTCTCTGTACCCTGGGGGCTGAGGCATATGCTCATGACCTAAGGGTGGTGACTAGAAGTGTCTCCTGAAGTTTTGAATCTGAAGAAATGGATTCAAATGAATAGAGTGAAGAATCGCTTCTGGAAATGACAGGAGAGAGAGCAATGTCCATTTCCATGGGTGGCAGGGCCAGCAGTGAGGGAGGAAACATTCTAGGGCCAGTGGCAACAGTGCCAGGGACAGCAGCTCCAGGTGCCAGTGTTTATGGTGATGGCAGCAGGCAGTGGTGCCAACCAAGGACTGATAGTTTTGGCATGATTTCGACTCTGGTTCTGGCTGCATAGCTTCTCTTTCTTGGGGCCCTAAATTCCCAGCTCTCCCAGAAATCCTATGAACTACTTAAAATCCAATAAATATTTTTCATTTTTGCTTATCAGCCAGGGCTTGTGTTTGTTGCTTGTAATGCAGTACTAAGATTGATCTGTGATAATATGTGACAATATCGAGAACAGGCGCCAAACACTGTGTCCGCTGCTGAAGAAGAGCAAAGGGAGAGTCGTGATCATAAAGAATGAACCACATCCAAAGGTTTCTGCAAGGAGAGTTTGTCAGTTAGAGTTTCTTTATTCTCAGTCAGTATGAAGAAACTCTAATTTATTGTCCACAATATATAAGGTCTGGAGAGAAAAACTGTTTCTGCTTAAACACATCAAGGGATTTTAATGGAATTTTAGGGATGAAGGTTTTCTGAAGGGACAGAGAGGAGAGTCCGCATATCACTGAGCAAGTAGTAGCATTGTAGATTTTTAGAGTAGAAGTGACTCATGAGAGGCCACTTAATCCAAACTCCTACTTGATCCGCGGAGCTTAAAATAGTTTCATGCCCAAATTGTAGGCCGGTAATGGTGGCGTTGAGGCCTATACTGTTTTTCTTTCTTTTCTTTTGTCTTGTTTAAAATCAGCACAGACTTTCCTCAATATAACACAATTGTGGAACTATGCTAGGGCTGGTCTGTCACTTAGCCAAGCCTGGGGGTGGGGCAGCGCGTCACTGGACAGGCATCTGAGTGTGGGACAGTGACTTTAAGAGCTTAACTGTGCTTTTGTGTGTCATTGCTGCTTTTCACGTATCTGTGGTTTTGATCACTGTAAGTGTCATGCACTTTTAGTGGAATCACAGTAAAAGAGAGTTTGAGTTGACCTTTCCTCTTCATGTCACAGTGAGATAATAAACTGAATCACGATTGTCTTAAATGGTCACCGCATTTATAATAGTTGAAGTTCGCAGGACAGAGAGATTTATTTGCATCAACAAGGGAGAAGGAATCTCTTCTATTCTTCAAATTTTCTACATTACATTTAGGTGATTATAGCAAAAATGTCTCTGGTTTTGATCCATACACTGGTTTCCTAGTGTTAGGGATGTAATTCTAAAGATTTCAAGCGTTACACGCACACTTTTGAAGAAAGGGTGACTTCATCGATGGTAATATTTTGTTTCATTTTTAAGAATAAACTTGTCGAACAAGGCAGTTACCCTCAGGTGATAACTACGCACCTGGGTAACTTGTCTCCCTTGGAAAGCTCAGAGTTTTTGCTCTTCTAGATGTTAATTCTAGACAGTCTTTCACATTCTAATGAATACTGGAGGAATAAGCTCTGTGGCTATATTTTTAAACTAATAAAGCTACAATTGCTTGACTGGGAGCTTATTATTGTGCCGGATTTTCTGCCGGGCTCTTTTTATATTGATTGCCTACTTTAAATGATTGCTCGCTAGTGCAGGTACTTATTTTTCAAATGAGTCAGGTTCAGTCACTCAAACTCCATTCCTGCCTCCTTTCTACTAGATGTCCCATTCTTCTCTGCCCCTCGCTTTGATCGTTGGGAATTTAAATATAAACTGTGAGCAAGAATGAAAGCTACTCTTTTGAAATTTCACAAAATGAAATCAACCAAGTCACTCACATGTCTGGCACCGGAACATGTGGTTTTGAGTTTCTAGGACAGTGTGACTCCACATGGATGGAAGAGTTGTGCCAGCACAACGCTAATATCCCTGGATGAAAACACAGCCTGTGTCTGCATTGGATTTCCAGCTTGCTTGAGATTACCAACTGAACAAGTCACTTTAACTCTCTATTTGGAGAGGCTTCTCTGAAAAACAATATAGATCAAGTGAACGATGTCAAATGTTCCTTCTCCCTCTGACATTTATAAGGCCGTGACCTCCTAAAGAAGGACACCTAGCCCTAACTTATGTCCTGTAGTCCAGTTGCATGGATCCAAGAGCCCACTTGGTGTGTTTACGTGAGAACTACATAGGCATCTCAAGTTGGCGCATGATCTAAACTACACAGAGCCTCTTTCCGACCTACAGCTCCTAAATCGATCCTTGATAGAACTTCTCGCCTTATACAAGACGCAAGAATGGGAAATTTCCTGTGACTTCGTCTCCCTTACGTGAGGTTCATTACCAAACCTTCTCAAAATCTCAGTTCCAAAATTTCAGTTCCAAAATCTCCCTCAAATCTACTCCATTCACTTTGCACTCTCACCTTTTCTGCCCCAATTCAGGGACTACTGCCCTCTCCAGCTCCTAGGTTTAGCGCCATGGCCTCCGGGTCCACCCAGCTTTTCCTCTGCCATGCCTTTCTTTCCATCTGTTCCCACAACATCCCAAAGAGCCAGTCTCTCCCCCACGTCTATCCAGTCCTTATCAATCTCTCAGTCAATACCCCACATACCTCCCAGGGCACAGCATACCGATTTATGTGATTTCTCCAAGTTTTCATCAGTCTCTCTACACCACTCAGCATGTTTTTTGTTTGTTTGTTCTATGCCTCAGACTTCTTAGGCCATCTCTCACTTCATCACCTGAGTGATTTCTACACATCCTTCAAGATCCAGCTGAGAAACAGCCTCTTCTAGGAAGACTTAATGGTTGTGTTTAAGCTGTTTCTCTGAAGTTTCACCGAATCCCACGAATGTCTCCACTGTCGTCCTTATCACAACTGCATTTATTTATTTACTAAACTGGCTTCATTCTTGGCTTCAGTTTTCAGAGACCAAGGATTGCATCTTTCAACCCCGTCTTATTAACACATGGTGATTGCTCGATAAAAATACACTGTTTGACATGAAAATACCATGGATATTGCCAAGATCCTAAAAGAGGAAGGAACGAGTTAATTAGTATCCAGAAATCTGAGTCTAAAACCTACTTATAAAAAGTCTACAGTAATGATGGGCTTCAGCCCAACCCTCCCACTGATTATACCTATCAACTCCCCAGAACATAAAAACAATTACCCAAGGGCTCGAAAAGATGAACAAAAGCAGGTGAATTTTGGAGGAAAATTTAAAAAGAAATTTTTTTTTCTTTTTCTCAAGGTCATTTTCCAAAAGTAGGTCTCAGTGAGGAAGCCACACCCTGCCAGATGAAAAAACACTGACATAAATTATTCTGTCCGTTGGGCTGGAGGAAACAGGAAATGCAGTCCCTATAGGTTGGCAAGTGAGGGGAGGATGGTAGAGGGAGAGAACCAGTTGTGGAGGCCCCCCTAACTCTGTGTGTGAACCCTCACAAGTTCCAGACTAACCTCCGATCGACACATGCTTGGATTAGACTCTAGCCAGTGGAGCAATGGCTTAAAGAAGAAAGCAGAGAATGAAACTAACCCACACGAAATGTAACACAAAACTCTCAGTGTAAGACTCACGGGAGTGACTGCCTCCTGAAACAAAAACCTCAATATTTTGCAGAGATCTATGATAGAACTTAGAGTATACATAATATTGCACTTGCACAAGGGGAAAATCAAAATTACTCCGTATTAAAGGAACGAGGGAAATGTGATTTATTCTCAAAAAAGGCAATAAAATGATGTTAGCTGCAAGAAATTCTAGACACTGAAATTATCAGATAAAGAAAAGACTTTAAAGCACATCTTGTAATTATGCATCATGAAATAAACAAAAAGTTATTTGCAGTAAATGAAAAGATAAAAAATATAAGACTATAAAAGGCTGTTTTCTCTTAAGTTCCAAATTTATTAGTGTGTGTTTGTTCATTCTGTTCTTTTATTATGCTATTAATCTTGTATTGTGTTTGGAATTATTTCTGTTTTACATTCGGAATTTATTTGCATGTTCTCATTTAGTTTATCCTCTTTGCAGAGATTTGGCTAAATTATTGTTCTCTCCTAAAACACCGTTCTTATTTGTTTCGTTGTATTAATCTTCTCTATTGATTTTTCTCTGGTTGCTACTGTTTGTGTTCCTGACCTCTGCTCTCACAGTTATTATTTTCTTCCACTCGTGTCCCTCGGGTTTGCTCCCTTGATCTTTTGCCAACTTTTAAAATTAGATATTTTGATATTTTTTTAGAATTTGTCTCGTTTCTGTCTAAATATATGTAAACTTATTTATTTTTCGGCGGTGCTTTTTTAGCTGTTCCCTATCTTTTTGGGATGCAGTGTTTTCATTTTCATTTGGTTCTACGTATTTTTAATTAATCTTTATGATTGTATTCATATAACAAATGACATACATTTACTAGCAGTCTATACACATATGCATAGAAACAGGTTTCTATTTTAACTTTACACACTTTATATATAACTTGAATATAGACTCATTTAATGATTTCAATTTTTATCTTATTGTCATCAGCAAATATATCTCTTCTAAGTTCTAAGTTGTTGATTTTGCCAAATTTGTTGAGATTTCCTTTTGGATATACATTGTTGAGAAACAACATTCAGCTGAGTTAGTTTTAAAGATCTTAAGGACTGTTTTTAATGCTTTATGAATGGGGCAGCCTGCCTTTCTTTTCTTTTTCAATTTGTTAAGCTCATAAATATCAGTATGTTTTCCCTGAATATAGCGCTCATATCTTCTTATATTTTATTCTTTCTTTTCTTCACCCAGCTATGTTGACATTATTTACAATCTAATTCTAATTGTAATAAATAAACATTTTGTTGATTTTTGCTTTACTTTATAAACAATCTACATGACAATAAACTACATTAAACTATTAATTTACTTACACTTGTACTCTATCTCATAGAATCATCCCCGAGTTATCCATTTTCTTGCTGGAGTTGTTCATCTGAGAATAAATTTGCAGATAGTCTTTTGTGGAATGGAAGTCTCTAGAACTTCTATTTTCAAGATGATATAGTCAATATCCACATATGGTTATTGAGAAAAAGTTCTAGAGACTGTGAATCCCTAGAGAACATGCTCTTTCACCTTTCAATTTAAACAATTTGCTTAAGTATAAATACGAACACATTGACACTTTAAAGAGAGTATTTTTCCATCCAGTATTGGACTGTTTGGTGACAATTTAATTCTGGTTATACGTAGAATATATAATCTTTCTTAGGAATCTTTTAAGACTTTTCCTTTTATACTTAATTATATTAAATTTGTATTTTAAAGTGATCCTGAGATAATGCTATTTGGGGGCTTTTTTCTTAGTCAATATTTTTCAGTACTTTTTCTCCCTCTCTATTTTTTCTGTATCCAGAAATTCAGCTATATCCTTATAAGGATATAGCTGAATTTGATAAGCCTGAAATTGATAAGCCTGCTACTACACTCCACATACCTCAATTTTTCTTTTGCATTGCTAGTTACTTTTATCCATTTTATTTTATTTTGAGGAATTTCTTAAGATGCTTTTCTGTTACATACATTCTGCTCTACCTCTAAGCTACTAACTTTTTAAAATTCAAACATCATCGATTCCATAGATGTTTCTATTTGTTTCTGCTTATGAGAACTATTATTTGCCTTTAATGTTTCTAGAGTGTTTTAGACCTATTTATTATATTTTTCTTCTCTAAGGTATATTAATTCTGTTTGGTGTAGTATTTGTAGTCTTTTATACACATTTTTGTTCCTCAGATTTTTTAATTGTTTTCACATTTGGGCTCCATTTTGGCTCTCAGATAGCTGCAGAAAGGAGGGACACAAAGTAGCTCCTATTCTTGGAATTTAAGGAAAATATGCTTCAGGGAAAAGAGACCTCTACCGCCAATTGAACATAACTGCCTCAACTTATAGGTGGCCTTGACCTTCAGGACATTCTCCAGGCTTCATGCTTGTGCATTGCTCTTTTCCAGAAGCTTATAATTCTCAAATTATAATCTTTTAGCTCAACTGGTCAGGTGATGGGGTGGGAAAAGATTTTTTGTCTAGTCTTTACACTCTAGACAGCTTGGTCTCTGATCCCAGACAGATCTGTTCTCACTCCAGTAGCCATTTTGTGGACAATGACCCAAGGGCAATATGGAAGTGAGAAAACAGGAAACCTGCTTTGCCACAGCCTAAACTCCGCACAGGAACCCACACTCTCCTCCGTTCCTCGCTCTCCTGACCCCCTTCCCTCTCCCGCTCACATTCACCTCAGGTCATAGCTTTTCTGTTTCCTTACAGTGCTCCCATTTTCACATTAGTTTCACATGTCCGCAAGATGATCTGATTCTCACAACCAAAAGAGGGAAGGTAGCCATGCATTTACTCTTTTCAGGGAAGCCACAGAAACAGATCTTACACAGAATATGTTTATAAACTTTGAAAACTGCATTTTCATGAAGGCCAAACATTGCTTGATAAGGAGTCTTAGCAATGGATTTATTAAGCATTATAACTGAGAAGAATGGGATTGTTCAATTTGTTCAATGATATTTATGACCATATAAATAAAACACTTAAATTCTGCATTTATTTATATTTTTAAATTAATTTCTCCTTGTTTTATGTTCAGCTCTAAAAGGAATAGTATATTTTAGGTAAAACCGTCATTTTCTTTAGGTGCAAAGCAAACTGCGGGAGACGGTTTTGCAAACTTTTCAACCCAGTGGCTCGGTGACAATACTGACAGCTTTTGCAATTAGTTTAGGCTCTTTGTTTCTTGAGGCGACCGTAAAACCTATTGCCGTGGATTTACTTCCCAATGAAATTGGTACACATCATAAAAATCGTAGCTGAGTTAATTGGTGCATTGGCTGACAGTTGCAGAAAAGAGGCCAAGCCCTGAGCCATCCGCTCTCGCTGAAACCGCCGTGCGGTAACTGTGTTGGCTGAGACCATTGAGAAGGCTGCACTGCCCCAAGGCTTAGCCAAGGCACAAATTGAGGACTTTGGTGTCTAGGGATGTCAGACTGACACTTTCCATAAGCATCAAACACCGATTACGAAAAAGTAAAAAGATATACTCTACGTAAGGATATTTTATAAATACCAAGTGATGATATTATCTTGCTCAGAAATAAGTAGCGAGGAAAGTTTCTGGTAACTAGGTGGCTAAAAAGTTATAGATAGTATAAAATCTATCCATTTCTAAGTTTCAAGATTCCTTTAAAACATTCACTAGAGCCTAGTATTTTTTAAAGTCTATGAAATTTAGCTCTTTTTTTTTTTCTCATTTTACCCCAAAGACCTTCCCATCTACTCAGTGAAAATAAATTTTGAACTCATTTTCAAAAGTTATCTGTTTTGAGTATTCTTGTAAGACAAGGATTTCTGGTGTGTCTATTTAGAAAGCACTTTCAAGGGACAACAAATGCATGAGGAACATTTTTCTTAAACCTGGACAGTCCCCTTTAGAAGAGCATAAATAGAGCCCATAAATAGTGACACACACTGTTACTCATTTCCAGTCACCTCTAGGCAATAAAAGAAAACACTTCTTACATACGCAGGATATTAAACATTTAAAACTCAAAAATACCTTAGAATTAAATAGATTATTCTAAGTAACTTGGAACCCTTGAATTTTTTAAACAACAGGTATTTCTGAGAGACGATATATTTCTCAATTCCTGGGCATCAGCCAATGAATATACACAGGCATTTAAAATAGTATCCTATTAACTATACGTGGAAGACAATAGTAAATCAATAGGCTTAAATGGATTCTAATGCTACATCTAAGCTCCTGCGGAATAAATAACATTACTCTCTTCCTGATAGATTGATTCCAATATATCTGTAGGTTTGTGGGGACACTGGAATTTTCTGCTCTCCTGAGAGATTTCAATCTGTCACAGTAGTAACTGGAGGTGGCTATGCAGTGAAACTTGGTGAAGCTTAAGCGTCAACATCCTTCACCCGTCAGTGCCTTTAGGCGGGACCCGAGGTGTGTTTGCACGGTCTCATGTGTGTTAAATTTTTCAGAAGAGAGGTATCTTTACTGCATTCGGTTGGCATCACTGTGTGTTTACACTCCAGCTCTGCCATGCTCCCCCTCATGCTGGATAATACCGGAGCGTCTCACGTACCTGTGGGATCTGCCTAAAGGGAAGTCGATTCGGGGAGATATTTAAGTTCACTGATACCTTTTCTCTGATCTACACAAATATCTGCATTTATTCTTAATTTTATTTTTGATAATGTTGTATTTTTTATTCAAGAGGATCCCCAAATCACCCCATACTTTGATCCCCAAATCCTGGATACAGTCCTAGTAGAAACCTTAATAGTAACACTGGGGACCATGCTCCTTGTGGTTTTCATTGTGACCTGGTTTTATTTCCAGCCTTTACGAACTGTTTATCTTCTGCCACTAGTGAATTGTGTTTCACCTGAGTGACACGGGTTTTTCTATACTGACTATTGACCCATTTAAATATTTTGCACTGGAAGTACAGGGTGCACTTTCTAAAAGAGAAAATCTTGTCACGTGGATGACAAGTGTCAGGTTTTTGTCTCCCTCACATAAAGCCCAGAGTTCTTACTGTAACCTGCGAGATGGCAGGCGTTTCATCTCTCCTCCGCTCAACTCCTCCCCCGACCTCAACCACACAGTCTCTGCCCTGTTCACAGAGGGCTGCCCTTCTATAGTAAATACTTCCCGCAGAGGCACGCTCTCAGGTTTGGCCCTGATGTACAAAACCGTAGAGTTTTCTGAAGTCTTTCTAATCCATTCAGAGAAGGGTTGGATGGATGACAGGCATGTGATTCCATGGGAATTTCCACTTACAGTACCCTGGACTTGGAGGGAAAAATGGCCCATCAACAGATTCTGTTGAGATGCCGACGTGAATAATGATGCAGAGGTGGGTCTGATGTTTCCACTATGTGTTTAAAAAGGTTAGGACAAAAGAGAAACCACAGAGAAGGCTGAAACACAGGTGCCAAATGAAGCAGAGATGAAGCACCATGTGACCCCAAAGAAACAGAGGGAATCAGCTGGTGCAGGCTCGTCTGTGGCAGACGCCAGCCCATCATGGGGCCTGGCTGCCTTCCCCTGTCTTGGACGCTTTAGACACCTCTGGATACTTCTCACACATCCCCATGTCTTGGTTGGACCTAGCGGGTTTCTTTTACTCATAATAAATGACCCCCACAGAATCGAAATAGACCGAGTTCCCGTCACACACCAAGCTCTCCAGCCGTCGCACCTCTGCTCATTGCTTCGGTCATCCTCTGTCTGAACTGGGCTCCCCGCTCCTCAGGCCTCCACTCCCGACCCCCACGGGCCCTTCCGAATCACGTTCCTGAACTCGTCATTCAGAACTTCTACCCTGGGAAGCCTGCGCCGACCGCTCCAGCGTGAGTTAAATATCTATCTCGCATCTCCCCGCTCCCTTTTTTTTCTTGTTTATTGTTTCAAATAGACAAGGAGAAATTTGAGAGCACAGTAACATTCGTAACATCCACATAGTGCTTGGCCCATAATAGATAGATCGTGATTAATATTCGTTAGGGAAGGAGGGGAAAGAGAGGGCGTGAAGGAAGGGAGAACAGAAGAAAAGAAAGAACCTCCAAATAGGTTCCTTCTTATGCACTAACCTGCCCCACTCTGTACCATAGGACATAGCACATAGAAGGTGATACAGAAACGTTAGTTGACTTAATTTGCATTATTTGCCTGTTCTTGATGAATATGGTAGCTCAGTATAATAATCACTTAACTTTCATTCATTAATTCAGAGAGACAGCTATTTTAGCTCATAACGGCCCCCCCCACCCCCCGCTTTGTTTTGCCATCAAGGCTTGCCTATAACTTCTTAACCAATGGACAGCGATTTTAATGAAGTAATCAATACAGCAATTTGTTATTCTAATACCAATTTTTAACCTACTTACATTAGATAAATTTGCCTAACAACTCGATTTTTAACCTGCTAGTCAGGACTGTGTAACAATGGTATGTAAGTCACTCCAAACGAGATGAGAGGACGATTTTCCTGCAAAAGGTCTCCTGACTGTGCTACTTTCGATTAGTCGCCTCTGTCTCCAGCTCTCAGGAGGCATTGCAGTAACCTAAGAAAGGAAATCTCAGTCTGAGAAGAATTTGCCAGATCACTTTCTTTTCAAATTGTTTAATGATTACATTTGTCTGTAAAACCCCAAAACATATACTTTAAGTTACAACAGAAAA
This sequence comes from Pteropus vampyrus, assembly GCF_000151845.1. Lineage (NCBI taxonomy): Eukaryota > Metazoa > Chordata > Mammalia > Chiroptera > Pteropodidae > Pteropus > Pteropus vampyrus. The sequence continues at coordinate 4,827,103 of NW_011888841.1, forward strand.
AAAAAGAAGAAGACAAAAGTCATGAGTTATAAACATCTTATCCATACACGGTAATGAGTGAACTCTACTTTTGGTAATTCAAAATTTCTAGAACTGCATCTTTTTTCCTAATTGCATGGTTTATATCTTTCCCATAAAAAAACATAAAACTTACTAATTTTCCATTATCCCCAAATATGTAAAGTATACTGCACAGATGGATTTTGGATTCTCGTTTGCCAGAGAAGCTTCATTAAGCATCAGACACAAAGGAAATTGCACAACGATGAATCCATTCTTCGGTTTTGCTTCTTGGCAAAATAATAAGAACCGACATTTTATTTTGGGAGAAAGTCTCCTTAACTAACAATTTGTTCTAAAATTCTTGTCAGGTTTTATAACACAATGCATCTTAAGTTCAAGCTCATGTTTAGAAATTATGTACTTGGGCAAAAATATGGTAGTTTTGTTATCCTTATATTTCCAGAACTTCGAGGGGTGTCTGGTTTTCTGTGGATGTTTACCGAAGGTGAAAGAAATTAGCTAAGTGAAAACAGAGGCCAACTAATTGTCTATGTACCAAGTTCATTACAGCGTTTCTAGTAATGAACACTATAATGCCATACTCGCCCTTGAAAAACCAGATGTGGAAGTAATTTATTAACTTGGTGTATATAAAATAATACTGTTTATATAATTTCTTATAATGTGTGGATATATACTTGCATAAGCAACATTAAATGTGGGGGCATGCATGTTATTAAGATGTTCTAGAGAAAATAAATTACCCTATAATTGCAGATTTCTAGCTATGTTACTTGGCATATGTTTTTGGCATCTTTAAACATACTGATAACTAGCATGGCTGTCTGAATGTTGGAACAAAGCTCTAAAAATAGTTGACATTTTGCTGTTTCTATAGTAACAAAGAGAATGGCTCCGTACTCTAGCAATGCTCCCACAGAGCTTAATGTTCTCTCTAGATCGCCTGTGAACGATACTGCTATGTTCTTGTAGTGAAAACTACCATTACTCTTCTCGTCATGTCTTCAGTGTGTCTTATTGCAATCTGACTGCTAGCGTAACAGTCTGAGTGTTCACCTGACATGGTTAAGACAAACATTCCGGTTATCTTTCAAGAAACCGAGTTTTACCTCAAAAGTGCTAAAACCAGACCAGGCTCTTGCATGAAGTGATTTGAACTGTACTGGAAGGCTCCAGAGTATCCTCTCCATCTACCTCAGTGTCTAATCTTTTACCATAGCTGAAATAATTTTTCACATATTTTAGTGAACTCATCACTGCTGCCTATTTGGGGATCTCCTAATGAATCCCATAATTGGGGCATTTCTCTTTGTAATTTTACCCCAATTACAGTATACTTTTTACTCCAATGCATTATAAACTTTATCAAAGTTGGGAGAGGGTTATTTTCTAAGGAATCCTGAAATATATCTTTCCATCTCCTGACAACTCAGTGGGATAGTACACCGGTTGGTGAATGCGACAGGCAGAATAATAGAACCCGAGAGATGTCCAAGTGACAATTCCAGAACTCTCTGAATATGGCAAAAGGGAATTAAAAGAGGAATTAAAGCATCAGATAGAATTGAAATTGATACTCAGATGACCTTCAATTGAGGACATTATCTTGGATTATCCCGTTGGGCCCTGGTATAGACTAAAATGTTTGTGTCCCCTCCAAATTCATATGTTGAATCCTAACGCCTGAAGTGATTCCATTGAAGGTGGGGTCTTGGGGAAGTGATGAGGTGATGAGGGCTCTGATTGGGATTGGTGTCCTTATAAAAGAGACCAGGAGAGCTCCCTCACCCCATCTGCCACGTGACGTTACGGTGAAGAGACCCCGACCAATCTGTGGTGTTTTGTTACAGCAACCTGAGCAGAATCAGACAGGCTGAGTATAACCATAAGGGCCCTTCACAGTGGGAAGGGAGGCAGAATAGAACTGGGAAGGGGGTGGCCTCGTGAGGAGCACTTGGCCAGACGGAGCTGACTTTGAATTTGGAGGAAGGAGACCATGAGCCAAGAAAAGCAGGTGTCCTTGGAGTTGGAAAAGGCAAGGAAACACACTGTCTCCTATAGTTTCTAGAAGGACTGCACCCATGCTGACACCTTCTTTTTAGCCCAGTGAGACCATTTCCAACTTCTGAGCTGCAGAATTGTAAGGTAATAAATCAGCATTGTTTTAGCCATTAAGTTGGTGGTAAAATGTTAATTTTATAGTAGCAAATGGAAACTAACAGTGGGGGACGAAATTTTGTTTTTCAATAATAGGCAATTGACTTAGAAATAGCACTAGATAACTTTATTGGGATAATCTGATTAATCAAGAGATAATGTAATAACGTAAGAAGAGGAAACATACTGCTTTCAGAAAAGTCAATCTCTGGCATGAAACAAAATGGAAGTAAAATTTCCATTGTTCTGTATTTAAGAAATTCTTTTTATTTATTGCACATTTTCATTGGGAAAAACCCTAAGCAGAATAATTTTTATTACTAGATTTGAAAGGAAAATAGATTAAACTAAGAAGGAAACACTAAACAAGGAACCAAATCACCTGCCTCATTTATTGTTAGTATGTGATTCAAAGTATTTTTGTCCTTTTGATACAATCTTAATTTGATGGATTGTTTCTGTGTGAGAATGTACCACAATCCAGCAACTTTGCTCCTCCGATTTAAAAAATCTATGACTTTACCGTTCACATTTTAATAATATTTTATAAATATGTATGCATGGTAGATACAGGATGTTTAATCTTTCAAAATTTAAATGTATTATAATTCTCATCTTCCTCTTATCGAGACTAGAATAATGACTCTATTTCTATAATAGCATGTGTTCCACATTATTAAAAATTATAAAAATTATAAAAAATTACATTGAAGTTCTACAGCCGACTAAATCTTTAGTACAGTTACACTTTTGAGAGCTATGAATGATTTCTCACTTGGGAAAGTGTGATGTTGGTGGGTATTCAACACCATCTATTGAATGTCTACTATAGGCAATCTATATGGATCAAAGTTTCAAAGAGATAATATTCAGTTTCCATGGCTTCAATTTCACAAAATGAGGAATTGTGTGACATCAATTTATCATTTTGCCTAAATCTTACTCAAGCCAAACCTGTGGCACTTAAGTTATATTTACTTAGAGTTCTCCCATCTAGATTTATTTGTTTGAAACATTTATTAAATATCTGATTCTAAATAGAGAAATGACATGTTATTTTTTGATACTACACCTTTGGCTGATAGGTGAGATCATGTAAGATGCTGTTGTAATGGTCCAGATGAGTGAGATGGTGACCTGATTTAGGGGGCCAGGAGATTGAATTCAATGGCCAGGACATTGGTTAAGTGCTTGTGTGATGACATCTTAATAAAAACTAACCTGGTAAGATCGGGCGAACTTCCCCAGTAAGCAGTACTCTGCAGATTGTTACCCATCAGTGTGACAGGAGAGTGACGTTTGCTGACTTGATGGGGGTCTTAGTGTTTAGGACCCTCTCAGACCTCACACTATGTATCTCTTCTTTGGCTGGTCCTTATTTGGGTCCTTTTCTGCTATAAGAAAACTGTAATCCTAAGTATAGTAGTCCTTGAGTTCTATGAGGTTTTCTAGAGAATTACTGAAATGGAGGGGGTAGCAGAAACCCCCAAATGTGTTGCCATTTTGCCAGAAGGGCAGGTGCCCTGGGAATCTCTTGGTGTGAGGCTGGTATCTGAAGCGAGGGCAATTGGACTGTGCCCTCCCTTTGTGCAGTTTTGGCCCAGTTCTGGGTAGCGTGCGTCAGCATGGCATTGCAGGGAGCAGAATGGTAGAGGGAAGGGATTCCAGGTATGGAAGAAGCTAGACTCGGTGACTGGTAAAGTTCAGAACGAAAGACATCACGATCCCATCCTAGGTCAGACGTCTGGTGGACTTCACGTAGATTGGAGTTTGATGCTCACCTCGGAATATCTCGGCATGTTTACCGTCGTGACCGTCCGGTGAAACTCTTAAGAGCGGTCCAGGCTGTGAGCCATTTCCTGTTTCATAGGACTATTCCCTAGACAGCGAGACACCTGGCATAATCGATCCCTGCCCACTAAAACATGTTCCTACTTATGGAACAACATATGATGTCCCAACAAATTTCCAAAATGTACCATGTCTATTGAGAATAACTGACTGAATGACATAGAGGAAAAAAAAAAAACAACATGGCCAAGGGTAAAATGCTGAGGAAAAACAAATGGAACAAGCAGAGGAAAGCAGGCAGCGCTGGTGCCTGAGGAAGAAAAACAGTAAAAGTAGGAAACGAGAAAAAAGAATGTGATGTCATGGAAGCCAAGGGAGTTTGTTTAATAAATGGCAAACAAATTAAAAACTCAGAGTGGTTTTTAAAAGAGAGAGACATAACAGATTACAGGTGCAGTTCCTACTAACAAGTATAAAAAAAATTTCTGACTTCGTAGATTACCTTACTGTCTGTTTTTCAGAACTAACAAGGTTTGACTAAAGTCTAAATATTTGATGGAAGTGAGAATTCCATCTGGAAAGTCACAAATCTAGGTATCTAAAATGAAACGTTTGATTCAGCTTGTGTAAATAAGATACCTAGAAAGCTTTGCTTTTTTTTTCCCCCTTTTTTTGAGTATCCGTGCTTCAGCATATATTATGATTTATGTGATAACTGGGATAAATGGCTGGCTGGCCATACTGTTTTTTACTCTTTTATCCAGATGTTTTGTCTACATTTATACAAACCACAAGAGTCCATTTCCAAATAAAAGATGAGAATTCTATTTGTGTAGGTAAATAGGCAAGGATTAGGCAATAGTAAGTTAATCTTTGCAATTTAATTTTGTTAGCTCTGAATTTAGAAATGTTTATGCGTCTTTCACTGCTACTAATATAAGCATTGTTGGTGACTTTTGTAAGATTTTTAAATTATTTATCTCATTTTCTACTTGATATATCATTCAAGGATTCTAGCAAAAAAAAAAAAAATTGATTTTACTGATCTCAAATGTTAGTATAATTTATTTGTAGATTCTCTTAAGAAAATTAACCTCCGGACAATAATCCAAACTTTTTCTCTTGAACAGGCACACCATTTTTTTTTTTTTACTTGAGTTAATAGGGTTTGCTCTATCTTCTCACCACACCCTTTGTAGACTTTTTGAGTACAAATGAAAAACAAACATTCAGAGACAGAAACAAGCTCAGAGAGATGGGGAGAGAGACTGAGACCCGGTGGTTGTGGAGACTTTGCTTTCTGTGTTCCTCCTGACAATCCCCTGTGTAATTACTACCCAGGCCTCATCTTTATTTAAGGAATCACTTGGCATAATTTTATTCTTCTTGACAGATGAATAAAGGTCCTTTCTGACTCTTGATAAATTTATTTTTCCATGGTAAGGAAATACTGAATTTCTGAGAATGAAATGTAGATTCCACCCTATTGAACCCAAAAGTCTGCTGTCCGGAGAGCTCTTTTGAGGATTAAAATGGTCCTCTCACCAGAGTGAGCTTGCCAGGAAAAGCCCTGTCACAAATGCCCCCTCTGTGCATCTTTCCCCAGTGACACTGTCTTTTTTCATAATTCATTCACAGGCATAGTTTCAATTTATAAAGTCAAGGTTGGGCCCTGCTCTCAAGGCGCTGATATTCGGCTAGTATCACTTCTGATTATGGCCAGCTAATTATTCCTCGGCTTCTTACTTTCTACCCTCAAGCCGAGCGCCGTGTTCAGCTCTAGGCAGTGTTTTGGTTCAGGGCCTTCTCAGATGTCCTCCTGCTGCCACCACCCATGGCCTGGTCACCAGACCAAGTCCCAGCCTAGCTTTCTCCTCTGTCATTTGGTGTTAGCGCCTTCTCCGCTGACCGAGTCCGCAGTTCGAAGCCACCCCCAACAAAGGCGATCTGACCGTCTCCTGCGCCGTTCACGGCCAGATTAAACAGTAGATGCCTGTCTTATTTCTTAGTTTTTAAAACCATGTTCAGATGACCGTATCTGCCTATCAAATAGAACAAAGCCCTCATAGTCACTGGCTAGTTCAAGAATAGATAACAAACTTTACTGACCTTCAAGTTATTTTAGGAGACAGAAAGTTTATACCCACAATTCTACTTGACTTTCTTGTCGGTGACAGTTTTTTTCCCATTTCCTACTTTTTTTGGGTTTGATCAGCTTCCAAGATAATTTTCAGAGGGACTCAGAGAGGCTAGAGGAAGTGTACCTGGGACAAAGCTCATAGCTTCCCAACCTGGGTGGAGATGGGGCAGCACTTGTGAGCTGAGGGCGCTGATCTTAAGTG
>NW_011888841.1:4834346-4840333 GCF_000151845.1 Pteropus vampyrus
CTAAGAACACAATCTCATCACTCCAACAAGCAAAACTTTGAAATATAGTCCGGGAAAAAAAGTAAGACATTTAATATTCAGCTAGTCTCTGCCACTATAGGCCTGTTTGGTCACCAAACATATGTTTCACTCCCCCTCCTCATGTGGAACCCATCGCCTTCTCCTTGAGCGAGGCAACCCTAGAGTCCCAACCCATCACGCCATTCAACTACTAGTCCACACTCTCCAGGACGTGAGAAGTTGTTTCTGTCTGATGTAGATGAACTTGTAGGATGAACTGAAAAATTTCATGGGCTTAAAAATTATATGCATCTCTATACTTAATATACCATGATAAAATGAGGATATGATAATGGCAATAAAATTTGCCCAGAAAAGACAGAATGAAAGACCCAGAGCAGTCACTGCTTCATGGAAGTTGCTAGAATCTGATGGGCATGAGTTATGGAAGCTCCCTAACCTGGAGTGAGGAAAGGAGCCTTCAGACTCAAATTTTGTTCTCTAAGAATACTCCCTTAAGCAATATTTTCGATGGTTCCTTTCTCTGCTTTTTAGAAAGTACTTTTTCGTCGATTGTTCTTCATGGCCAAAGCTAACGGGGATGATTAGGCCTGTATCCTCTTTGGGGAAACTGAATTGTTTGTGGCACCTGCTTCTTGTCAGAGGCTCATCAAACACCCTTGGGCTATTTCCTTAGAGGGTTGAAGACTCAGCCAACAGTCAGAGACTATTTTTAGGCTTGCTGTTTCTTTGGCAATACAATTTCCTCAAAAACTGAGGAAGCTTTTTATCTGTTTGCTTCCAGACAGTTCCAGGTGGCAATAAACACCAATTTGTACCAAAGATTATTTCCTAAGCTTGATTTTTTCTTTTATTATCTCTGCCTACTTCCTCTCTGATCAATGACAGCCACCTTGAGGCTTCAGGGACTCAGGGTCTTGAGTAATAGTCTTAATCTGATTTTTTTTTTTCCCTGCAAAAATGAGTCACTTAGTTTAATTTAAAAGCTTCTTGGACTTTTGTTGCTCAAGGCTTTTCTTTCCCTTTTTGTTCTCCACTCCCCACCCACCATCTTATCTCTTACTATTTAAGGTTTAGCTTTTCCAAACCTATAATGCCCTCCATTGGTGGACTTTTCCTGTTCCCTTTGATTTCTTCTGAAAATCAGCTACTGCTTTCATGGTTAGCTCTCTTTCTTGCAAAGACTTATAAAAAAAGAGCTCTTAAAAGCCAGTGGCCTCACTACTTTCAGACATTACCTTATAAGCTCAGTAAATACATGGTCTTCATTTCAAGTTATTGTAGGTAAATTTTTACCAAATGTTTGCCACAAAATAATATGGCTCAGGGGCCTTCACGCCTGCCTTTTTTTTTTTTTTTTTAATCAGTCCCTTTGCCTCTTGCTGCCTAACCACTAAAATGATAGCACATGACAGATTTTGTTTTTGTTTGAAAGTAATGCCATCTTGCCGAGCAGGGGCTTCTGGGTTAGTCAGGACAGGCCACTGCTGCAAAGAACCGCCTCTAAATGTCAATAGCGTAAGCCAACAAATGTTTATTTCTCTTTCACACAAGAGCCTAACATTTGTTTTACTGGGAGACTCACAGGAAAGGTTTTTCTCCAAGTTGGTGAATGAATCTCGGTGACTTCGAAGCCGTCTTTGTCACTCTCTAAGGCTTCAGCATACGTTGCCTCTCACTTGGCCAATAGGAAAGAGTAGAAGAGAGAGTGAAAAACGCTGCTTTGGTTTTTAATGCTCCAGGCCCGTAGTTGATATTTATGGCTTCTAGTAACATTTCGTGGCTTGCGAGAGGAAGAGAGCAGCCAAACGTAACTGCAATATCTTTGGACTGCAGTTAGGTGAATTGAGGCACCATTTAATGAAATGGGAAGCACTGGCTGAGATCACTGTGCTTGTAGAGTAAGGATCCAAGTGTCCAAGTTGCACATGTGAATTGTGTGATCCTCAAAAGACATCCCAGTGGAGATGTTAATTAGATTGTCGGGCGTACAAGTCTGGATTTTAGGGGTGATGTCAGTGTCGGTGATAAATGTTTAGTGCTCTTCTAGGTCAGATAAGTTGAGGGCCACTAGTACACCACTGAATTTGGTTAAATGAAGGCCATTGGTCACCCCAGCAGGAGGAATGACTTTGGAATGGGGCAAGGGGGAGGGAGAAAATCTGGCGCTAATTCAGTTTCAGAGCAAATGGACCAGAGACCTGGGGCGTCAGCTGGGAACAGGAAGAAATGTGCTCAGTGAAGGAGGGAAGAATGGCAGCGAATCTGCAAATGATCCAGTAGAGTGAGGAACATTGAAGAGACGAGAGGAAAAGGAATAATTCCAGAACAAAATGCGATCGAGGAGAGAGGGGATGGAATTTCTGTCCACTCGAGGAGAGTTGCCTTAGAAAGAGTCCATCATTTTTTAAGAGCAAAAAGTTAGCTTGGCGGTTTTGTCGTGGGAAGATAAAGACATTCTTTCCTGAGTCCTTTGATTTTTTTTTTTTTCCTAAGAGAAAGAAATGTAGGGTGAAGAGCGAGCATTTGATATGAAAGGAAAAGGAAACTGTATCTTTCTCTAAGAAGGTTACGCTGTTTTTGGTACTGACTCCAGGATATTTTATCACTTCTGATTATGGCCAGCTAATTATTCCTCGGCTTCTTACTTTCTACCCTCAAGCCGAGCGCCATGTTCAGCTCTAGGCAGTGTTTTGGTTCAGGGCCTTCTCAGATGTCCTCCTGCTGCCACCACCCATGGCCTGGTCACCAGACCAAGTCCCAGCCTAGCTTTCTCCTCTGTCATTTGGTGTTAGCGCCTTCTCCGCTGACCGAGTCCGCAGTTCGAAGCCACCCCCAACAAAGGCGATCTGACCGTCTCCTGCGCCGTTCACGGCCAGATTAAACAGTAGATGCCTGTCTTATTTCTTAGTTTTTAAAACCATGTTCAGATGACCGTATCTGCCTATCAAATAGAACAAAGCCCTCATAGTCACTGGCTAGTTCAAGAATAGATAACAAACTTTACTGACCTTCAAGTTATTTTAGGAGACAGAAAGTTTATACCCACAATTCTACTTGACTTTCTTGTCGGTGACAGTTTTTTTCCCATTTCCTACTTTTTTTGGGTTTGATCAGCTTCCAAGATAATTTTCAGAGGGACTCAGAGAGGCTAGAGGAAGTGTACCTGGGACAAAGCTCATAGCTTCCCAACCTGGGTGGAGATGGGGCAGCACTTGTGAGCTGAGGGCGCTGATCTTAAGTGGCCCACGTGGGCATTTCCTCTTAACAATCACCCTGTGCCGAGACAACACAGACCGTGTTGCTGCTGTGTTCGGAATCCGCCCACTACATTCCAGATCTTTCTTTTTCACACTAAACTTAAAACTGCAGATTGCCTGTATTCTGTGTCCTCAAAGCTCATCTTCACGGAAGTAGAAATTGATACAAAAGAATTCTGGAAGCTATTTCATCTTACACTTCTCATTTGAATGGAGAATTATAACACACTGAAAAGAGAGCATAGAGTTCAGGACAATTGACTCAGGAGTTGTCATTTATTTTCGAGCTTCCATTTTCACTACGATAAAATATTCTGTTATTTTAGGCAGATTTTTCAATTAGGTAAAAGAGTGTATGTCATTAATAGTAAATCAGTTGAAATAAATTCACACTTTTCTCATATAAAATAATTAATGGAGTAGTTTAAACCTATACATTGTTACCCCCCAAAAAACCCATTTCTGTAGAAGACAAGATATTTAAAAAAATATTCAAAATTTTACTAAGAAAAATCACAACATATTATCATTTCATATTATTAAAATGAACGATGGTTTGAAATCATTTATGTACTTTATTAGTTTGAAATTATAGTAATTAATAAATCCATGTGAAATTTAAAAAAAAAATCAAAATTGTAATGAACATGTAGGTTTGGAAAAATATAGGTACCTTCCATCTTTGACTTGCCAGAGAACCTCGGAGCCCTTTGCTTCCAGCCCTTGACAGGGAAAGAAAGAATTGAAAGATTGCTCTCTCTTTTTATTTGTGGGAGGAGGCGGGGTGGGGGTGAGGGTAGAATGAGGGTGGGGACAGTAGTTATTCAGCCTGGAAGGAAACCTATTGCTTCCATCTTTATTTCATCACTAAGAACACAATCTCATCACTCCAACAAGCAAAACTTTGAAATATAGTCCGGGAAAAAAAGTAAGACATTTAATATTCAGCTAGTCTCTGCCACTATAGGCCTGTTTGGTCACCAAACATATGTTTCACTCCCCCTCCTCATGTGGAACCCATCGCCTTCTCCTTGAGCGAGGCAACCCTAGAGTCCCAACCCATCACGCCATTCAACTACTAGTCCACACTCTCCAGGACGTGAGAAGTTGTTTCTGTCTGATGTAGATGAACTTGTAGGATGAACTGAAAAATTTCATGGGCTTAAAAATTATATGCATCTCTATACTTAATATACCATGATAAAATGAGGATATGATAATGGCAATAAAATTTGCCCAGAAAAGACAGAATGAAAGACCCAGAGCAGTCACTGCTTCATGGAAGTTGCTAGAATCTGATGGGCATGAGTTATGGAAGCTCCCTAACCTGGAGTGAGGAAAGGAGCCTTCAGACTCAAATTTTGTTCTCTAAGAATACTCCCTTAAGCAATATTTTCGATGGTTCCTTTCTCTGCTTTTTAGAAAGTACTTTTTCGTCGATTGTTCTTCATGGCCAAAGCTAACGGGGATGATTAGGCCTGTATCCTCTTTGGGGAAACTGAATTGTTTGTGGCACCTGCTTCTTGTCAGAGGCTCATCAAACACCCTTGGGCTATTTCCTTAGAGGGTTGAAGACTCAGCCAACAGTCAGAGACTATTTTTAGGCTTGCTGTTTCTTTGGCAATACAATTTCCTCAAAAACTGAGGAAGCTTTTTATCTGTTTGCTTCCAGACAGTTCCAGGTGGCAATAAACACCAATTTGTACCAAAGATTATTTCCTAAGCTTGATTTTTTCTTTTATTATCTCTGCCTACTTCCTCTCTGATCAATGACAGCCACCTTGAGGCTTCAGGGACTCAGGGTCTTGAGTAATAGTCTTAATCTGATTTTTTTTTTTCCCTGCAAAAATGAGTCACTTAGTTTAATTTAAAAGCTTCTTGGACTTTTGTTGCTCAAGGCTTTTCTTTCCCTTTTTGTTCTCCACTCCCCACCCACCATCTTATCTCTTACTATTTAAGGTTTAGCTTTTCCAAACCTATAATGCCCTCCATTGGTGGACTTTTCCTGTTCCCTTTGATTTCTTCTGAAAATCAGCTACTGCTTTCATGGTTAGCTCTCTTTCTTGCAAAGACTTATAAAAAAAGAGCTCTTAAAAGCCAGTGGCCTCACTACTTTCAGACATTACCTTATAAGCTCAGTAAATACATGGTCTTCATTTCAAGTTATTGTAGGTAAATTTTTACCAAATGTTTGCCACAAAATAATATGGCTCAGGGGCCTTCACGCCTGCCTTTTTTTTTTTTTTTTTAATCAGTCCCTTTGCCTCTTGCTGCCTAACCACTAAAATGATAGCACATGACAGATTTTGTTTTTGTTTGAAAGTAATGCCATCTTGCCGAGCAGGGGCTTCTGGGTTAGTCAGGACAGGCCACTGCTGCAAAGAACCGCCTCTAAATGTCAATAGCGTAAGCCAACAAATGTTTATTTCTCTTTCACACAAGAGCCTAACATTTGTTTTACTGGGAGACTCACAGGAAAGGTTTTTCTCCAAGTTGGTGAATGAATCTCGGTGACTTCGAAGCCGTCTTTGTCACTCTCTAAGGCTTCAGCATACGTTGCCTCTCACTTGGCCAATAGGAAAGAGTAGAAGAGAGAGTGAAAAACGCTGCTTTGGTTTTTAATGCTCCAGGCCCGTAGTTGATATTTATGGCTTCTAGTAACATTTCGTGGCTTGCGAGAGGAAGAGAGCAGCCAAACGTAACTGC
>NW_011888841.1:4843083-4846381 GCF_000151845.1 Pteropus vampyrus
GATATTCATTCTAAATTTTATTCAAAAAGAAGCAAGTGATTCCATCCTTTTAAAATTCGTCTCCAATCCTTGACCAGTAGCCAGTTCAACAATGCATCCATCCCATGAAGTTACCGTTATATTTAAATGATCTTCTAGTGAAAAAAAATAGATTCTGGATCCATTAATTTTCTGTTCATGTTTGGCAGAAAATTAAATTCAAAATATGCTATCAGATTTTTAAGATGTTCAGTGTTAGCTCTTCACATATTTGCAAAATCAGAATGGTCACCTGCTTCATGGATAATTGTTTTTCATGGAACTTGGCTTTATTGATCAATAGAAACTCTGTTCTTTCAAGCGTCTAACTTGCATTTACCCTTTGTAGTTGATGCTTTCAGTGCCCCGTCCGGACATCCCTCATCAGATTTCCTTGCTCTGAGTGTCTGTTGCTACGCCTCCTAGTTGTACTCTCTGTGCCATTACGCTCCAGTGCGCCCCTCTGGGTCAAGCGAAATCGAAACGTGAGCCACACCCACAACTTCGTCGGGCTTCCTCTCCCGACTGGGTCTGCTTTCCCCATTCCTGTACCAGAGAACGTGCTCCCGATACATTCCTGGAGCAAGATTCCACATCTCAAGTTCTGCTTATAAGGAATCTATCTAAGACCTGATGACAAGGACTGCCACTATTCTGCATTTTAAAACTTTGCCAGGAGTCAGCAAAGTTCAATCACTTAGAGAGAAGATATTGTGCAAAATTACATTTTCTCCCAGAAATGGTGATTGTGCACGTTGGCACAATTAAAATTCTGCTCGGAAATTTCTCCCAGTGGAATTTATATTCACACGTATCCTAGCCTGAAAACATCCTGGAGAGGACTGATCTGATAATTCATTCCCCCACGCCTCTTTCTCCCAGAAACAAGCGAGTTTCTGCCACGGTCTTTGGCAACACGAGGTACCAAATTGTAGGAACGTAATTTTGCCTGAGGAACTGCTTTTGGGATAAGAGTTGACTTGTTTCTTATTTGGAGAGTGTGGGATTGCTTCTAAATGAAATTTGCATATGTTATCATCTTTAAATGTTCTTTAAAGGTGAGGTACATTAGAGATTTTACATAAAATTCATTCAAGTTGTGGGGCCATAAAAATTTCATAACGAATCTCATTCTAGTAAGAGAGAGCCTAATAAGTTCACACGAACATTGAGAGCCTTTTGGCTGAGACTGAAGAAAGTAGGAAATTGAAGAGGATAGTTCTGGCTTTCATTTGTCTGGACATTTAGCTCATGGGGGAAAGAGAGTTTGATTTTGCTAATTATCACAGACTCCAACTTAGGAAGAGGTTTGACTTGTGCATTTTCTTTTCTCTCCCACCAGGACAGAGTAAAGGCCTGGGAGAGGCTGTGATTATTAGAGAACATAGAATCTGAGGGTAGGGGTAAGCTGACATGTAAATTTTGACGATCACTATGAAGGTGATATTTTATTATTGTAGTAGTCTAATCTTGCCGTTGACCTCACTGCAGAATTTAGGCAACATTGTTTTGGACTACATGGACTATTAAAATGTGACATAAATAATAACATAGAGTGCCTTGGAATTTTGCCATTACTTTTTAAAAAAATTTCATTCTGACTCATTTCATCGGCTTCTGGTAGTGAATGTGATCTGCCCATCAGTCGTTAGTTCCAGGAGAAACCCCAAAGGAAACGTGGGCGGCCTTGGAGGAGCTCGTCGTAACATTCGCTGTGGAACCGTTTGTCTCCTTCTCCCAGCGGGGAGTGTAGACCGCAGCTCTGGAAGGGAAGGTCTGGTGGGTTACGAGAACCCAAATCTGACTCCCGTTATCTGTGACCATTCTAGTAAATTATTTTTCTTTGCAAAGTTTGGGGGCAATGTCCTTATATCGCATCCGATAACTGGAAAGCCCCAAGTCAGGGCCTGTCCTGGAGATATGTCGACCAATCTGCACAAATCTGAGGAAGGTCACTTCCTCAGAATTATGTCATATATGCGAACCTAGGCTCTTTCATTATAAAGGGTTCTTTTGTATCCCATTTAAAAAATCATTTTCTTTTTGCTCAATTGTGTCAGAACTCAGGCAGAGAAAAGGGATGCTGTTTCTTGAGGGGTTCCTTAAAGATTTCAATAATGTAATGTAATTAAAGAAAAAAAAAAGCATGAAATTATAAATTTCTCCAAGTAGGAAGCACAGGTAAAACCCTGTTTTTATTTTTAATACCTCAAAATTATATAGTCAATCCTACAGTAGCTAAAACTATTCAATATCATGCATAGCCTTCATGAAAAGCTGCTTTTGTAAATTGTGCAATGCAAAATCCCTGAGCTCGATACTGATTTATCTGAATGTTTAGATTCTCAAATGTTAAAATATCTTAGGCTTAAACCTTCATTGTGATGATAAAAGGGAAAAGTAGTATAGAATCATATGATAAAAAGAGTATGCAATTGTTGATTACCAAAAATAAAAAAAAGTGTTTTCCTCCAAGAAAGCTATTATTAATTTATAGAGAAGTAACTGAGAGCTGTGTTCCTCAGAATTAGTGGAAGTTTGGGATAAACCACTATTTGCATACTTTTATACGGATCCATGTACACGGAGCCAGGCTTGTGTGAAAGCTCCAGAGTTGGACAAATCTAGTTCTCTTTATATAAAATACAGCAAAGCTGATGAATTTATTCTGCTGAAGTGCTGTGATGGGGGCCTTCAGATATAAATTGTTATTTGAAAAAAGAGGAAAAATTAATGGGAAGCATGTAGGCAGTGACTAAATAACAGAAACTAACATGAAGGCATGGGACATCTCTGAAGAGGTCGTGGAAAAATGCACGGAAACTTAATACTGCGTAGTAGGAACAGTGGCTTCCCAGATGGACGATGCGGGAGCAGAGCCAGCTGCAGTTGCACAGGGCCTCATGCTCGGAAGTTCCCTGTCCTGTTGCTGGTTTGAAATTTTCCATTTTGGAACAAAGGGCCCCTCATCTCATTGGGTACCGAGCCTTGCAAATCATGTAGCTGGGCCAGTGGGTGAGAGTGCTTGCTGGCGGGGAGGGGGCGGTTCCCAGTCACGGTGCTATCGCTGTATCCCAACGGGCACGTCGCTGGGCTAGAGAGAGCATAGGGCACTTTATGATCGAATCGTGGCTTTGCTACTTACTGTATGATAATTTTAGACAGATTATTTTACTCCTAGGATTCTTAGTTTTTTTTTATTTGTCAAATTTGAATAAGCTGCTGATGTATTTCATTGAATACTTATGTATACGCATATGCACTTATGTATTGTATAGAT
>NW_011888841.1:4847277-4859246 GCF_000151845.1 Pteropus vampyrus
TAATACTGCGTAGTAGGAACAGTGGCTTCCCAGATGGACGATGCGGGAGCAGAGCCAGCTGCAGTTGCACAGGGCCTCATGCTCGGAAGGTCCCTGTCCTGTTGCTGGTTTGAAATTTTCCATTTTGGAACAAAGGGCCCCTCATCTCATTGGGTACTGAGCCTTGCAAATCATGTAGCTGGGCCAGTGGGTGAGAGTGCTTGCTGGCGGGGAGGGGGCGGTTCCCAGTCATGGTGCTATCGCTGTATCCCAACGGGCACGTCGCTGTGCTAGAGAGAGCATAGGGGACTTTATGATTGAATCGTGGCTTCGCTACTTACTGTATGATAATTTTAGACAGATTATTTTACTCCTAGGATTCTTAGTTTTTTTTATTTGTCAAATTTGAATAAGCTGCTGATGTATTTCATTGAATACTTATGTATACGCATATGCACTTATGTATTGTATAGATACACACATGTTAATTTTAGTAGCTGACAGAAGATTTCTTCTGAAGGTGGCCTCTAAAGCAGTGTGATAGCTCCACATGCTCCTTGAGGTTGGCAACTGTGGCCCTTAAAGGCATGGGTTTGCACAGGACAATGGAAGAAAAGGATGGCTAAACCTGACAATAGAGAATAATAAGTTAGAGAGTAGGGGAGAGAGAAGGAGAGAATGAGAGTGGGAGGTTTGTCAGAAAAGGTGAACGGGGAAACGAAGGCCAAGCAACAGAATGGGAGACTGGCTTTTGCGGGGAACTGTGGGCTCCGAGGGAGTCCCAGTTGGGGCAGGGGCGCGAGACCTCCCAGAGCGAGGGTGTCTGTTGCCTTGATGGGAGGCAGCGCATACCGCCAGCCTCCACCAAACTTGCCATAGACGTGTATCCCACAGTTAAGTGATTGAACTCCACAAGTGGATTGGCATGCATTTAAAGGGAGAGAGCATAAGTGTTTATTATGCAAGGATGCAACGCTGGAACAGGGCGAGGTGTGGGGAAAGGCGCGTGGAGCCGCCATGCCCTCTCTGGCCGTACAAACCTCTCAGCAGTTCATGTTTTCACGGCTAGAACCTTTTTCTTTCTCACAGAAATTTACTGGTGTAGCAGACTTTTATTTCGCATTCATGAATCAGGCAGCATTCACTCTAGCAGAGAGAAAGGAGCTCCAAAGAGCTATGCAAAGTGAGACATTATTTATAGACAACAATGAGCAGGAACAAGGGCGCGATACTGGGCACTCGCTGACTGGCTGGAGCAGGTCATGGAGAAGGGGCAGTCTTGGAGCTGGGCCGGCTTCCTTGTGCCCAGCAGGCAAGCTCTAATCTTGACCCAGGTGCTCCTTTTCTGGGAGAGCCGAGCATAGAAAGGTGGCTAAGTGTCGGCGTGCCGATGTGGGGCTTAGCACGAGCAACTCCATCTTGGACATAATTCGGTTACTTTCACATCACTAACTGCAGCAAGGCCCTCTGAACTCCAACCTTTTGGGTTTCTATGGAGGTTTCATTACATGGGATGACTGATTAAACCATTGGTCACTGATGACTCATTCAACCCCCAGCCCCTCTCCCCTTTCCAGAGATCAGGCAGGGGTGGAACAGGGCTAAAACTTCCACCCCTCAAATTGTAGGGTCTGTTCCCTTGGCAACCAGCCTTCATCTTTAGGGACTTTCCAAAATAAACTCAGGTATGACTGAAAAACAAAAGATACCTTTATCTCTCTTATTACTTAGGAAATTCCAAGGGTTTTAGGAGCTCTGTGTCAGGAACTGGGATAAAGACCAAGTATGTATTCATTACTATAAATCACAATATCTCAGAATCCAACAAGTTGGATTGCCAAGAAAGATCTTAAATTTCTCAGAAAGGATCTGTCAGTGTATTTTTATGTAAAAAGCCATAACCAATCTGCAAACAATTTTGTCTACTTTTCTGACTCAGGTTTACCTATTATGTATCTTCTTTTAGACAAGTGCTTCTTAACTCTGGCTGCAATTTAAAATCACCCAGGGAACTTATAAAAATACCAAAATCCAAGACGGCCATTGAACAATTATCCAAAATCTACAGTGGTGAAGTCTGAGAACTGGTGTCTTTCAAATGACCACCCTCTCCTGCCAAATATATTAAACTGACAGATTTCAGCATCATCGCTTTGAATGTTGATCTAATATCAAATCCCCTTTTCCTCTATTCTCTGCATATGAATTTGTCTTTTCTCTCTGTCTCTCTCTCTCTGTCTCTCTCTCTGTCTGTCTCTGTCTCTCTCTCTCTCTGTCTCTCTGTCTCTGTCTCTATCTCTCTCTGTATCTCTGTCTCTCTCTCTCTCTCGACTTCTGTGTGTTTGGCGATAATTGTGATAATTATTAGCTTAGGTTATAGCTCCTGCAGACCTTAGAAATTCTAACCTATTTCTCCATGACTAATTATTGAGTCTTCATACCTGCTGGTTTTATCCTACCTTCATCTAGCTAATTGGAATCATTGTGGCTCTATTGCTGGTATTTTTCTAGTTTGATACCTGCTGATTCTATGGAAAACAAGCTCTTTGAATGTAATGCTGTCTGGGAAACCGTCATTAAATATTTTATCTGGACCTCTCTCTGGTTCTATTTACCCTATTCTCCTTGAATGCCGAAAATAATGTGGAGGAAAAGTACCACAGCCATTATTCTAAAAATATGTTTGGGAAATTAGGGGAGAAATAGTTTTCTGCTTCTAACTCATAACATGCATCCAAATCAGCTTTAAAATCACTTGCCAATGCTCATTAAGCCAGAACCATATTTGAAAGAGTTGGTTGAGTGAAAATGTGTGCGGAAGTGCCAAGTCTATTCTTTTTTAATACTGTTTAGGATATTTACACAGGAACTGCTTTTAGGAACTGTCTTTTTTTTTTTTTTTTTTTTAATAACAATGTTGGTTCTAAAAGTTTTGAACCAACACTTAACACCTTCCTCTTACTTTTTAATTTTTAAAAGAGATTCTTAGCATCCTGGCCTTCCATTATGTGCATAGTTTGGATATGAAAGGAGTCCCTCTGTCACTTAAAAGTGGAAAGGAGCTGACGGTTCATTAAGAGTTGTTTTGTTAGATAC
This sequence comes from Pteropus vampyrus, assembly GCF_000151845.1. Taxonomy (NCBI): domain Eukaryota; kingdom Metazoa; phylum Chordata; class Mammalia; order Chiroptera; family Pteropodidae; genus Pteropus; species Pteropus vampyrus. The sequence goes on from NW_011888841.1 coordinate 4,850,353, forward strand.
AGCCTATAACTCTGCCAAAACTCAGACTATTTTGCCTTCATTCACAGCAATGAAGGCACAGACACCTTACAGTACTTATGTGAACTGACAAGTCCTCACTCTTAATTTAATGTAAACAGTTGATAAGATTGAGTTAATATTGAGATGCAATCTGTTTGGATGGTTTTCCACCTGCTTAGGAATCAAAAGGCCATAAGAAGTGGAAGGAAACAAGAAGTTTGTTTGGCATCTGCATGTGTCCTTCCATTCATTATCATTGCCACCCCAAATAAATCTGATTTATTCAGTTTTAAATCTGCATTTCAGCACTATTTATATTGGGGAAATATAATTTGCATGTCACCATCTGTGAAGAAAGATTATTAAACAATAAAGGATTAAGAGATGAACAGCAAAGCCTTATAGCAATACGTCGAGTCCAAAATTTAAGTGCTCAGAATCGAAAAGATTTGTTTAAGGGCTTTTTGAATTGTTTCAGCATGCTGACTCTGTTCTTGGAATAGAAATATGAAAATATGCAAAAATGCTTTGTTGTTAGATTACCGACTCTAGGCGTTTAGCTTATTTTTTGCTTAATATGGCTGTATTTTAAGTTTTAAGTTATGCTATGCTGATTTGGTTTCCTGCCTCATTTTGATAATGTAAATATTCCTAAATTCAATATGTTTTATATTGGGCGATTTGCAACCACTATCACACATGAAAAATTGTATCTGTGTTTTATATTTATCCTCAAGACCAATACTTTCTCTCTGGCTAATATTTAAAGTTGAAATAATAAACATCAAGTTCATTAGTTTTGTTTCTTTTTAAATTTCTGTTGTAAAAGCTAATAGTTTGCTTTCGTATACATCAGTTTTCCCTTTTAGGAAAGCCATTTATAAAAGAAAAAAATGTTTTTATATTTCAGACATATATTAGGATTTCACAGACAATCTTCTATCATTGGTATTCTATTACTCATCCTGTTACTATTACTATTCTGTTTTTCCAAAATACCTATCTTAGGCAAACTTTTTGAGATAAGATTTCCAGGGCAAGCAGAGTGAGGCATTTTAGAGGTACAAAAAGTTAACTTATCACCATAGTCTATGAAAAGAGAAATATTGGCTCTAAACGAGATATAATTCCATATTTGGTGACTGACTCAGTAAAAGTCATTCTCTATAATAGAAATTGATAAAAAAAAAAAAACAGCATGAAAAGAATAAGATAAAAATAACAACAGCAAAAAGCAACTTGATAAATGTTGTGCTTTTACAGAGAAAGTGTTTACCAGTTCTTAAAAATGAGCCCAGATGTAGCTGATGGGAGTTAACTGGTGACTGCAAAATGTCAAAATCATATTGATTTAAGTTTGGAATTATGTTAGAATCTAAAAAAAAAAAAGGAAAAAGAAAAGAATGAGAAGCTACCTCTATGTGTTCTTTAAAAGGGGTGTAACTGCTTTTGCTAATCACCATTCCACAATGTAGAAATACCCTAGAAATAGGGAAGACTAATTCATCAAATTAATATTCTTTTATACTCATATTGTACAACATCATAGATTCCATTTATTCTGGTTCTATGGCTAAGACATTTTCTGATTTGATCTCCTAACTTTATAATTATTAAATAAGAGAGAGATGCTCAGTATTTGTGAAGATGTTCTCTCTTTCTCTCTCTCTCTTTCTAATAAGGTCATCTCTCTTTGTATAGTTTTGTTTATAAATTTTCCAGTTGCAAGTTTGGTTAGTGCAAATGGATCACCTGTGGATACAATTGAGACATCCTGTACTCTACTTTTATGCCAGAAGGTTACAAGTGAAATAAAAGCCAGGTTGTTTTCAATCTCTGAAGAGTATAAATAACTCCAATGTCACCTTCCAACCTTTTTCTCACAGATATTTATATGGGTTTTATTAGGGATGTAAATGTATGTTTGCAGAATGATGATATTATCAAGAAACTATCTACTAGGGAGAAAAACATTAAAAGTAGGTGTCTCATAGAACTGAAGCACCAATATACAACCTGGGAAGAGAGTCACAAAGAGGAGGAGGAAGATGTGAAAGGAAACATGAAGAAGCCACTGAGGGTGGTGATGGCAACGGGCGAGGTCAGTTTGCCTTTCTTAAGTTAGGCTTGACAGGCATTCCGGGACCACAGAGCAAGTTCGTCCAACAGCAGGGAGGAGAACATATAAAGCGTGTGTCTAATTTCCACTGTAAAGGATGTTTGTCGAGAGATTCAGGCTAAGAGCCATCAGAGCTTGAAGGATGTGGTCAGAGAAGGGAGTGATTGATATGGGCTGACCTAGAAGAGTGTAGTTTTTACTGGAAGAGGAACTAAATTTTTTCCAAGTAGATTATTATAGAACTTTTCCTTAAAACATGGGATACATTTTTCAAACCAAGGAAAAAAAAAAGTATAATAGGCCAAACTATCAAAAATGTCAGCTTTCCTGGAGAAAGAAAAGACTGCTAAGTTGATTCTTTATGTGACTATACTTCATAATTAGTCTTACCAATTACTCTTCTCATGTCCTCTATCCCAGGGCGACAAGCAAAATGTACTAGTGGGACATCTTGTACTGAGTCCTAAATTAATTTACTTTAAGGAGGTATATGAAATGCTGTCTTAATAGTAAGGCATTCTTAATACTTTTTATGGTATATTTTCTTAAACATCGATGAAGGCAAATGGTTTAGTAAAAAAATTAGAGCTAGTTTTACATTCCATACTGACAATATTGTGCTGAAAAACAAAATAGTCCACTCTTTTATGCTTACATCATTGCCCAAAACACCAGACTTACCAAAACACTTTTATGTTGTGGTGTTTAATATGACTTTCAGAGAAAATAATATACGTAATAATAATATCAAGGCACCTTCATGAACATGGATATTAAATGATGGATTGTGTGTAGGTTATTGCTATCAGGATATTAATAGGAATTATACATGAGTGCATGATTGAATAAATGGAATAAAATTGAAATAGAAGCACATGTGCATATTATATGGCGAATAAGCTGGGCTGGATTGCTATATTTTGAGGAAATACAAGAAGAATATAAGTTCAGGATGTAAGGATACACGTGTATGTTTGAACCATGCTTAAGAAATGCAGTATTGAGGGATGTGGTTAGTTTAGGATGACGTAACTGGTACTTCAGCATGTGCTGGCTGACGTATAACCTGTTTTTTGAATTGCAAACACCTGCCGAAGCTGAGTTTATTAAGTCGCTGGAGAGAAGATACGTGTTAATGTCACACCATTTCCTTCAAAGTAGAATCCTTAACTATCATCTCAAGTTAATTTGGAAAGAGAGCTTAAACACAAATCTATCCTTATCAATGACTAACTTAAACAATCACATAAATTTCTGATAGCCAAGATGGTTCTATATAATATAATTAAACATATAGCTCTTTAAATATGTTTACTATTACTAACCAAGTTAAACCATGTATTAGATATGTTAAATTCAAATAGTCTTTAAAAATATTAACCAGTAAGCCGCTTTGCCAGATAAAATCTTTCATAGAAATACAATATCTAGAATGAGAAAATGTGAAAGCGATCTGATTGCAGTGTTCCATAGACTACAAATGACAATAACTCATCAGTCCCCACCACCAATCCATGATGTATTAGGTGAGCTCCTTGTCTCCTAGCCATCTGTTACCTGTCGTTTTAAAATCATTGGCCAGAATTCAGTGACAATGTGACATGCAAACCTGATCATAATAGTGTCTAGTGAACCAGTCACATTTTAGAAATTATCGAACTTGTCTCCAATAGCCAGGCAAGATGGGATGATGTGGGGAAAATGAAGCTGCTTGTCCTTCCTTTTATGGGTGGTTGTTCCCAAGTGTTTTGTTCCATTGAATTGCTGACGGTTCTTAAGTGGACTCCGGAGTTCTCTCAGGGCTGTTTTGGTTTGTGAATAGCTGTCTAGTCATTGACATTTGTAGGGGCCTCCTACTTCACCATCTTGGTGACATTACTCTCTGTGTTTATTCTTATGCAATAATGAGTACCTGGACTATTGTAGTATAATTGTATAATTAAATGACATTTCATGTTTTCTTTTTTCCTTTAGTGTGTGGTCCTATGTGGTCTGGGCTTTAGTGAATGCACAATTTGTGGATATGACCTTTTGTTATATCCACGGAATAAAAATTATTGGACTACTCTGGCACTCTGAGATGTCTTAAGAGGCAATTAAAATTGCCATTCAATCGACTATAGCACTTAAAAGAGTTTACTGATCCTTAATGTGACCAAGAGCCTAACAGTTTCACTCACTGCGTATGGAAATAGCCTATTAAGCTAGTAGGTTCATTGTTGTTGTTGTTGTTGTTGTTGTTGTTGTTGTTTAGTGCATAGAAAATTAGGTGATTGCTGGAGTAGACTGTAATGACCTTTCAAGCCACAAGCATGCTGTTTATATAATGAAGCAGTAATTTACAAAATAGTGAACTAAGTCATTAATTTACTAAATGATATTCAATGACTCAATAGAATAAACATAGTTTCCCAGAGATCCTAACTAATTTCCAGGGTATAGTTTATGTATTAATAGACTAGTTTTTTACACAATTTTAAGTAGGTCATCATTGCATGCCCACATTTATTGATCTTCTTTAAAAAAATCCCTATAATGCAATAATATTGAAGAGAAGTTATATGTTTAAATTTGAAAACTGCTTTATTGTCATTTCCATTATGCAGGTTTGTATTAATGTACTAATTTTGCTGTTGAATAAGCTGAGACAAAGAGGCTAAGTTACTTTCGCAAGTTTCCATAACGAATTGGTAGCAAAACTGAAATTACTTCTCCAGAGTCCCTAGTCCATTACTTTGCTCACTGAATCACTTTGCATTTCTGCTCTGTTTGAGGACTGTTTTACATTAATTAAGGAGCCTGACAATAAACAGTCATTTACTCATTTTTGCTTCTTTATTATGAAAAAATGTTGTTAAATTGAATGTGAAAAAAAAAAAAAAAGTCTTTGCTTTGGCATTCACGTTAGCCCAAAACAGCTGAACTGGATGTTTGTCAAACTTGGCAAGGACTGAAGTCTGACAGAGAGCGAACTCATGCCAAGTTCTACTTGAAATTAAATGTTCTGCCAAAGTTATAAACTACTGAAAATTGGGACTTCACATTAATTTGCCATTTCAATATACTCTACCAATGTCTCATAAAAATTCTTATCCTAATAAGTAATGTTGATGTCATGATAAAACTTACACGTCATGGCAGGTGCTAGGCTTCCCCAAGAAAGTCATTTGAACACCCATTAGATATTCCATTTATGTGTTGTGGGTCTTTGAAAATAATTATTTTCTTTCCCCATATGCAGCTTTTTCTTTCCATGTATATTTTGATCCTATTTCCAAATTTAAGCCTAGTTTTACTAGTACTCTTAGTTTTATGTCATGTTTGGGTGAATTGCTTTAGAAACATCTAGGTATTTCTCTCTTTTGAGTAACTTCACGTGTGGATTTATGGCATATTCCTCATTGTCCACTACAGGAAAATGAATGTGTGTTATACGCCTGACTGTTTTCTTCTCATTTTCTTCTTTTTGCTAGTGGGGGGAGCACACATTTACCTGGAACTCCTCCCTTAAAAATGGAAGAGGGCCGACTGAATATATGCAATGAATTTGTCATGAACTTTAAAATCAGAATATACTCTTTTTAGATTTTTGGAAATATTAAAGGTCTAACATGTGAGGACATGCTAAAATAGTGTTTTCCTAATACTAATCAAGTGCTTCATGACTTGGTTCTCTGGCTAATGCTGTCCGTTACCTAATGAGCCGAAGCTGGCTGTCTTGCTGTTCTTCCAACCCCCAGGCTCTAACCTGTGTTCTAAAGCAGATACTTGGTTATCATCCCTGATTATCGCTTTCCCTCAGCCCTCATACTCCGACCCTTCTATTTCTATTCCTAAATGTTTCTTGATCCCTCCCTTTCCTCTCTACCTCTACTGCCATTTTCGTAAGCAGAATCTCACCTTGATGATCACAAGAAGAGGTGGTCTTCTTGCCTTTGGACATACTTCTCTCCAGTCCAATATTTTCATGCATCCAGAGTAATTTTTTAAATAGGAAGAAGTCTGATTATCTCTCTCTCTCTTGATTAGAGTCCTCCCATAGTCCCTTACTGCCTTCCTGATAAAATCTAAACATCTCAATTTCCTTCGAATATAACTCCTCCCTGTTGTCATTCATGACTCTGGAACTTATATTGATCTCAATTTCAAGTACACCTCTAGTGAGTATTAGCTTACCATTACTTTTGCATTTTTTTTGTACACTTCCATCATCAAAATAAAATATTTGACAAATATTTTGAAAACTCGAATAGTTCATCATTTTGTTGTGCACAACATTTCATCTTCTTTGTTTAATAATTGCATAACATTTTAATTTATGGCTTTATAAACATCATCGTGAATAATCTATTTCATTTCTAAATTATCTATTTATTGCCTAACTTCAGTGTTTGTTTACTAACAAACTACATCAGGTATATTTTGTCATGCAGACATCATAAAAGAACATCGCAAAGTTTCATTAAACTTTCATTATAAAAGTAAAAAAAAATAAAATCTAAAAATCTAATTCAGCAATACACGACCTTCCACTATCTGGCTGTGGCTTCCACTGCAGATTTATATCCTGTATTAAACTTCACCTTGTAGCACCCTGTAGCTCTCGTAGATCCTATACTACATTACGGTGAAACTCTAAGCTGTCGCCATGTTGTAACAGTCCACCTTTAAAACAGCCTTCTCCCCGTAGTATCGGAATAATTCAAGTACACCTTTCAAGACTGAACAAAGACGTTCATCCTCAAGGGTGCCTTCTTCTCTGTCCACCCCAGATGTTAGTAAACGCTTTTCACCCTGTGGAAATTGGCATCACTTCACTCAACACACTGTAAAAGCATGCACCTAGCCTGTCTGTCTCACTCGACTGTGCAGTCGTGGGGGACAGGGACCAGTGCCTTCAGCTTTGCAACCTCACACTCCCATAGTGCTTGGCACCCGGCAGGTAGTCAGTGTGAATTTGCTGAACAAACAAATGAACGAATACATTTTTTTCTTCTGTGTGCTTCCTCAGTTCAATGTTCCCTCAACTGTCCTTACCAGACTCAAAACAAAACTTCACAGGATTCTAGGTGACAATTTGTGAAATAAAATCATTAGGAAAAATGAGCTATACCATAGGTAGTAATTACTTTTAAGTAAATTGTTTGGTGGGCTCTATTCCAAGAACTTTACAAACATTATCTCACTAATCATGACACAGTCCCATGAAAGAGGTACCGGGAATAATAACAATTTACAAAGTGACAAAGCAGAGCAGGGCTCCAAAGGTTACGTAGCTTATCTGACCAGATCCTACAGTTAGTAAGGAAAAGCCATATTTTATTCTAAGCTATTTGATTACAGAGGCTATTCTCCCAAGAGCCACACTATACTTTATCCTAAAATCTCCTGGTGTCATCTTGCTATCATTAAAACTATTGGTGTCAACACAAATTAGTTGGAAAAAATCTCTAAAAAACATTAACAATAAACTTTTACAATAATACAGTTAACTTTTGTTTATATATTTTATAATTGTTTATTTAAAGAGAGCTTAGAGAAGAGAGAGGGTTCAAAACCAAACCACTGAGTTAACTGATTTTGGTTTGTCTATTGTTTTGCTTTCTACTCATCCATTTTGTAGATTTAGGTTATATTTGTAATTCTGGGTCCACTCCTCTCCCCATTTCGTCTTTAAATGTTAAGCTCTCCAAACTCTGAAGAGGAAAGAAGTCGTCGACAGCATTAGAACGGGATCAGTTGCAGTTTTACCATGCTCTCTATTTTTGTCTTTTTGGGGTTTCAACAGCCCTTCCTTCCTCTCTTGATGGTTTGAAAGATTACTTTTTCAGCCAGTTATATCACCACAGTGTACAATAAAAAAAAAGTTAGAGGCACTTTCATGGCAACAGAATATTTTTTTCTTCCTTTTTGACATTAGCAGCTGAGACTATTACCAAGAAACGTTGAGAGAAAAGGGAAAGATAACTACAATGATAAACACTCACATGGGGAAAGCGGGAGGCACACAGCCAGTCTACTTCATTTTCGTGGACTCAGGAGGCCTCTTAGGTGAAAATGGCTAGATAGTACCAAGGGCCCGGGGTGGAGTGGAGACGGGTAAGGAGGTGGGTGTCTTCCTCCCCATCGTGAAAATTTGCGAATGATATTTACAAAGATTCTTTTCTAGCCTCCAGATACCCTGTTCTGATATTCCCATGTAGAGAGTAATCATATAATTTAGGTAAGTATTTTTTTATATGAATTGTCTACCATATGTTCAGGACAGAGTTGCCAGATATATCAAATAAAAATATAGGACACCAAGTTCAATTTGAATGTTAGATAACAGATATACTTTTTCTTTTTAAGTATAAATATGCCCCATGCAATATTCTATGTCCCATGCAACACATATCAAAAATGTGTTATTTATCTGAAATTTAAATTGAACTAGATGTCCTATTTTTTTATATAGAAACCTTGGTCCAGGAGCTCCTTCAGTTTATTTATGCAGAATTACCATCTGTTTCTGTGAGGATACACAGTATGTAAGGAGAGCAGGGAAATATAGAAGGAATTTGAAATCTGTTCAGATTCTCACACATAGATTTTTGGGGCCTGAATGAAGTTGTGAGAGAGAGCATTTTACCACTAGGTTTTATTTATTCACAAATTGAAAGATATCAATAGAGTTTACATTTTTCATAGTTCCCTATGAAGATTAGTCCTGATATGAATAAGGTCTTGACAGATAGCATAAAGCAAATCCCTAGTTCTATTAGATACACAAAAT
>NW_011888841.1:4859296-4871517 GCF_000151845.1 Pteropus vampyrus
CTTAGGTGAAAATGGCTAGATAGTACCAAGGGCCCGGGGTGGAGTGGAGACGGGTAAGGAGGTGGGTGTCTTCCTCCCCATCGTGAAAATTTGCGAATGATATTTACAAAGATTCTTTTCTAGCCTCCAGATACCCTGTTCTGATATTCCCATGTAGAGAGTAATCATATAATTTAGGTAAGTATTTTTTTATATGAATTGTCTACCATATGTTCAGGACAGAGTTGCCAGATATATCAAATAAAAATATAGGACACCAAGTTCAATTTGAATGTTAGATAACAGATATACTTTTTCTTTTTAAGTATAAATATGCCCCATGCAATATTCTATGTCCCATGCAACACATATCAAAAATGTGTTATTTATCTGAAATTTAAATTGAACTAGATGTCCTATTTTTTTATATAGAAACCTTGGTCCAGGAGCTCCTTCAGTTTATTTATGCAGAATTACCATCTGTTTCTGTGAGGATACACAGTATGTAAGGAGAGCAGGGAAATATAGAAGGAATTTGAAATCTGTTCAGATTCTCACACATAGATTTTTGGGGCCTGAATGAAGTTGTGAGAGAGAGCATTTTACCACTAGGTTTTATTTATTCACAAATTGAAAGATATCAATAGAGTTTACATTTTTCATAGTTCCCTATGAAGATTAGTCCTGATATGAATAAGGTCTTGACAGATAGCATAAAGCAAATCCCTAGTTCTATTAGATACACAAAATCTAGCACACTTAGAGAACGGGCCCTACTGAGACTCCACTTTATCAGGAGTCCTGCTAACCAGATATCCCAGACTAGCTACCGGGAAAGTGACTTAGAAAGTTTACCTACTGTCTAGCCAATAATATGAAATTCAACATAAAACACTAAACTACAAAATAATAATAAAGATGCTCAAAAGGTTTATTGTGTCACATTTGGAAATATCAAATTATTTAAAATTTGTTCAAAGTAATGAATTTTGGTCTCTCCACTTTGCTCGTGTCCTAGGTATATGCTTTGCGATCGTACACTGTGAAATAACCAACCGACTTCTTATTAAACAGTCCACACATGTAAGTTGAAATCAGTGAGGACAAATTTTAAGTCATACTCGTTCATAATTAAAGTAAGTGTTTGGTATTAACTAGCTGTGGTCTCCTTGTACTGTGTCTGCTTACTGGAACTGAAACTACATTTCCCAGAATTCCCTTCCCTGTAGGCATTGGGCACAAGCTATTTTGTACAAGATCTGGAAGGTGGATCTTAAGCTCTGGAGATCTGTACAGGTCACCAGGCACTGCAGAATTCGTTTACCTTGTTGCTGATCTACTAGCTCACGTCGATAGAGGGGGCGGCACAGGACCCTCTGTTTCTTCATCTTCCATCACAGCTCTTATAGCTTCTTCAAGTTTTGGACTAAATGCAGTACAGCGATATGGAAAAGGGTGTTTCCTTCTCCTGCAGCCATCATGGCCTCACCGTTGTAGGTGGTGACAGGGGAACACAGGGTCCACTTTGTTCCTGTGAGACCCAGTCTCCACCCTTCTTGGTTCCAATTTGTGCCTGCAGGTCCTAGCTTTTCTACATTTTTCCCAACTGCTGATCTGGCTGTTGAGAAATAAGCATAGATAGATCTCTGTGTTCTTGATGGCGTCTGGTCTAACCCCAATAATATCAGTATTAACATCAGCATTCTGATCGCTCACACTAAGTTTGCTTCTCTGATAGAACTCTGACTGACACAATCTTTATCGGATTATTGGGGAAAATTCAGACAAGCTTTGCTGTGACAATTTCCATCCTAAACCTTCTTCTCCATACCCTTTCTTTGTTCTGCATTTTTTTCCCTAGATTCCTAAACTTTCTGATGATCCATATTCTATGTTACAGCAGGACAATCAGTAACAAATTGTCACTTATTTTTGGTTAGAACTGAATTAAAAATAAGTATTCTACTCTAATTTTACTGTTTATAGTTGGTTCGTTAAAGGGTTTATTTTAACTCTGCTCTTATTTTCTGCCTCTGAGTGTCTTCTGAGATCCTAGAATTAATTTATCTTGGAGTTTTATAAAGAAAATGAAAGTATAATTTGAAGAATAATACAAGCCCCAGAGAGAATAATTCTATAATTTTTACTCATCAGCCAGTGTATCTTTGCCAAGCTACAAAGAATAGGGGGGCAATCCAAGAAGTAAAAATTACTCATCTTCCAGATAATGTTTTTTTTTCCAGGAAGACACCAGGAAGAAATTTTCTTCTTTCATTCTTTTCCCCCTTATTCGTTCTGGCTGTAGAAATAAAGAGAGAGCCTGTTTTTCACCTTGTAACAGATGCTGCCGGGTCACAGTATTATTTACAACCTGATTCTTGCCCTTGTCTAGCAGGCAGCAATGACATAGCAGAACCCTACAAACTGCTGACTTCCTTACTGAGGTGACTTTCATGTGTCTAAATCTGATTTTATTTCCTCTACCAGCAGGAGATTCTTCTCCCTCTAAAATTCCACTAAAGCTAATAACAACAGATTCTTCATTACTGTTGAAACATTCCTTGTCCTTTTATAGAAGGAAGTTTAATATATTTGAACTGTTTACTTTTTTTTCAAAAATTTCCCCCCACATACACACTTCATATACTTCCACCTCAGCCGAGCTCTTGGGTGGCCATTCCTCATGGAAGAGTTTGTCACACCAACAGAAAGCCATAAAAAGGGAATGCTTTTATTAGCTTTGAGTCTCAAGAAACTAGATGTGTCAATGGATGCTAGCAAGGAAAAATGAAAAAAAAATTAGATGTTTTAATCCCCCATGATGTCTTGTAAATGCATCTATCTCTTGAATTTGGACTCAAAGGAGAGCGGAGCGGAAAAGTCAATATGGACTGTAGTGGACAATTTCTGGCAGGGCGGCTAGAAGCCCCATGCATGTTAGAGGAGCCACACTGCCAGGCGGAAGCCATCATCAGGGAATTGATCACTGGCAGGGAAGAGTAGGTGGTGTGAAATGTCCAAAGGAAAAATACACGGGAACTAAAAATTAACTCTACCTGTTATGAAAATTTACCTGTCATTTATCAGGCTTGAACAGTATAGAAGCGTATACTTGTAGAAAGTTAGAAAGTAAAAAGAATATGCAATACATATAATTGCTATCGTTTAATGAGAAGATTATTTTTCTTGGATATATTCAATAAGCATTTGTTGAGCACCATCTTTGTCTTAGACATTGGGCCATAATCTGTGCTTATAAAATAGTAAAACGGATGTAATAATTGTCCTAAAATTACAATTTTCAGAAAGTCATGATACTTCTTATTAAAAATATAATCTAAAAATTCAGTTAGAGCTACACTTTATGGCCTATAGTCTCCTGTTATCAAAGAGAAATTAAATTATTTACAGAAAAATACATAGTAAAAAGTATACTGTATATAATGATATCCTACCTGGCATATAAAAACCCATGTAAAATCACAAAAGGTATGTGAGATTTAGGCACAGGACTGATCACAATACTGCATGCAGGTAACTAAGCTGCCTCTAGATATTTTAACAACCAGTAGATACAGAGAAATAATCAAACTATCACACTATTTATTTAGTGAAAAATCTTCTTACCATAATCCAATTTTCTTTAGAAAAATTAGGAAATAAATTTCTAGTGGGTAATTTGGGTCCAATTTGCTTTAAAATATAAAATGTGGGCTCATATTAATAATAAATTCTGCCATTGTTTTTTTCTAATAACAAGTCTAGACTCTAGAGGTCAACTCGTACACTTATTTTTTTAGATATTTCCATGCAATTATATTTCTGAAGCACTGAACTGACATGTTTAACTCAATTCCTCTCAGAATTAATCATGTCTATCTCATTTTCTTAGTCAAAAGTAAATAATTTGTTTAATTTTTTGCTGGATTTATTTTTTTAAATGTTTACAATTTGTATTTCTCTAAATGCTTATTGGTGAAAATATATATTAACTAGAAGTACTTTATAATAGTTTTTATAATTTGGATTTAGTTATATTAGTTGAATCCATTTAAAGTAGCTAAGGATTGAAGATGTCATCAAAGAAATATAAAAATATTAGAGAAGAACTAAAAAGAGAAATAACCTAAGCTGTTGAGGGCATAATCTAAGGATAGAATTGTTTAATCTACTTTTATTCAATATTAACAAATCTTTTGGATTTTTTAAAACTGAAAACAATGAAAGTATTAAGTATTAAGAGAGCTCAATGCTGAAAATATGTTGTTTCCTCTGCAATTAGCAGAATTCTTTGTCATTTCTTCAGAGTTGAAATAATCCCTTACATACCTGCTTAAACCCATGTCAAGATGTCAGCAGAGTGAAATGTTTTTCCAATAAGCAGAATCCCATGGAAATATTCAACAGGGGTATTAGGCTCCTGAGGACTATGCCCAGGGCTGATTCCTGGGAGTGTTCAGCTTCGAGAAAAACAATAAATTATAAAAGTTATTTCAGCACCTCTTTGCTTTCAACCCGAGTAGTTGCAGGCTGACTGCCAGACGCCATTAACACTGAGGTGAACCAGAGCCAGCGAGAGAGGCAGGGCGGTTCTGTTCTCGGTTCTTGTCTGGTGCGGGAAATTACTCCACAGATTTGCTGGGCCACTTTCAATAAACCACCAACTGTATCATCCACGGCGGTTGGGAAGAATCGCTAATCAATTCACGGTAATGTTCTCTAAAAACACTGAGCGCCTAAACCATACACGGAGTTGATTTTTCACTTTCTTTGCACAATAGCATTTTTGCTCTCGATTGTTTGGGACCAGCCGTGATATAATCACGTGCATTGTTGGTGTCCCACAAGTTCATGGTTTTGAATCCCAACTAGGCCTTCGATGCTGTTCTGGACTCTTTTATTTCCTTATTTGAAATATCAAACTCTTTCAGAAACATAGCTGTCCCTACTCTACTGGGGCCCTCGGGCTTTCTTAGTCTGCCTTTTCTGTGTCCCAGCACAGTCCCTACTCACCGCCAGACCTCATCCTCCTTGGGCGTGAGAATGGGGATGCTCACCCCTGCCACAACTCATAGGAAAATTCCCAACTGATTGTGTATAGTTTCACCTTGGTCAAGGGTACACTTGTGCCTTAACTGTGCATCCCCACAGAAAATGGCCCCTTTCGGAATGCCGGGCGGAGGGCGGTCTGCAGGCAGTAAACTGGCACCTTCCCGGTGGGTTCCGCTAGCAAGTCACTGAGTCCCTCACCTTCCTAGAGCTTTCCACACTAACTGCTTCTGTTTTTACTTCTTAAAAAACCCCTGAAGTTTGGCATATGCCTCCTTATTTCACTGAGCATGCTCCAATCAATATAATTGATCACGTTCAGTTGCTACATCTAATCACATACTGATAATCTGCTTTTTTTTGAATCAGGCGATCTTATTTAAACTCTCCCTTCTTTGCCTCTCCTATCACATGTTCTTGTTCCTCCGACTCATCTGAACATCGAGGGCTCATCTCCTCTTGCCCAGTCCTTCAGAATCTACCTTCTTTAGAGTTTCCTTCCAACTCTCTCTTCCACTTCACTCCCTTTGGTGCTTGTCTCAGTTTATCCGAACCGCTATGAGAAAAGAATCATAAGCTGCGTGGTTTACGAACAGCAACCATCTATTTCTCATAATTCTGGAGACCAGGAAGCCTGAGATCATGGTGCCAGCAGATCTGCTTCCTAGATGGCCATCTTTTCCCCTGGGGCCTCTTCGATAAGGGCCCTCATCCCATTCAGGACTTAATCAGCTTCCCAAAACTCTACCTGTCATGTCATCACCTTGGGGATGAGCGGCGTCCTCTTGCAATTCCAGGATTTCATATTTCATGAAATCATATTTATAGCTAAATACTAACTTTTTTTTCTTTGAGCAATAGATCCATATAATCACTTTTCTATGGAGTTTTCTTCATGGAAGGCCTAGAAAGAACGGGGATATAGCTTCATTTAAGCACAAGCAGGTTTTATATATTAACTTTTGATATCCACTTATTCTCACTCTAGTTTTTAAACTGTCTGAAGTCCTAGCAAAAATAAAATTCGCTGGTGTCTCCACTCACCAGTAGGAGAAGAGACACAACCACTCACAGGAATCATTAGCAGCAGCCATCCTGAACATGTCCCATTAAGTATATACATGCAATTTACAATGACACTTGTATTGAGTTATTTGAAGTCCTGGTGTAGAGATGACCTTGGAAATTTTTTTATGAAATACTTTCCAAAAAAAAGAGATAGAATTTGACCTGACCTGATTATGCTTTGAATTCCAATATCTCATCTGTCTCTCATCTGAAGAGAGACAGAACTACACATTGAACTGGAAAAAAAAACCCTGCCTTGATTTCTACCAGGTATACTGAAAATGCTATTTATAATTTTCTTGGTTTTAATTAATCTACTTTTATCTGATGAAAAAAAAAATGACTGAGTTGATTGCTTTTCACACTGTTCAGGAGAGGACCATCCAGTAATAAAACTGACACTGGAGTCAGAGTGTAATCCCCGAGTGGCCAACGATGGCAGGAGCAATCTGGTGTCTCTCTGGTAATTTCTGTGCCCAGACAACTTGACTTTCATTAGGAGGCTTTCTAAGGTGTCGATCACCCTGAATTCTCACTCAAGAAGCAAAGGCTGAGGGGGTGGAAAAAACCACCACCACCACAACGAAAAGCATTAGCTCCACCAGGCAGGAAACTCTTACATTGGTTTGCATGTGTTTCTTGATGTCATAGTTTTTAAACCAAGGCATGCTTAGAAAATCCCTGGTGAACTTCCTGGTTTCCATGGCAGTTGTACTGAAAATAAAAATAGAGAGAATGACACTCAAAAAATCTGTGCTTTTAAAAAAAGAGCCCTTTAGGATTTTTGACAATGCTTGTCCTTCAGCGTTTCTTTGGCAAGTATTTTATTCAACATATTTTTATAGTGCTGTGCCTGGGACATATGTTTTCTCTTGAAATCTTGCAAACATCATGCAGTCAGATGACAGGGACCAATATATGTCAGTTCACATAGACCGGTGGTCTCTCTTAGCTCTATCCCACTCATTTTTCCCTGTTTTCTATATAAGTTAGTAGTAGTTGGCATTATTTATTCAGTTGCTTAAGACAGACAGTTGGAATTGTCTATGACACATCACTTACCTTACTCATCAAATCAACTACCAAATCTTATCCTAACGTTTGTGTCACTACCATGTTTTTAATGCACCGTTCCTCCTCTGCCACTTCTCAAGGTCCCTTCACCATTATCTGTCATTTTGGATCACATGGGTTTCATCAAGCCATCCCCATTCTTGTGTGTTTGCACGCTCCCCTCTCCACACACACAGTGGGGTGAGACTGTCGCTCTTTTGATTAATAGGTCCACCCACCCCCATTATCTCAAGATACAATCCAAAGATTTTAAACGGTCTTTCCAATAAGACCTTTAAATGATATAATGACTTCACCAGTGGAATGAAGCTCCTTTGTGAGAACTTAAGAGATTTCCAAGTGGTACACGGGCACTAATGGTTTTAAAGGAATTCATTTCCTGACCCTCACATTCCGTATGTGTTCTTTCTTAACTTCATGCAAATTTTCCTTTGTCACCTTCCACATTATAATTTCTCTTTCCTTACTTTATGGGAAAAAAAACTGCATATAATTCACTCATGCTGAATCTTATTATGGCACTTTCTTTAGTTGAGCAAAATGCTTTAGGGCAGCTAAAAATGGAAGATTTATTTTACCAGCGGTCTGACCGCCTCGCCTTATCTCAACCGTATTGCCATTATACCTGAAGCATGACTTCAGAAATGAGTTGTTTGGGCAATTGTCTGGATGCCGCGAATCCACGCGTGCTTGTAGAGTGTGTGGGCAAGGAGAGTGACAGTCATTTTCTTTTAAGGATCCCACGTCTTTCATCCACTGACTTTCAAAAAAGGCAGAGATCTTATGGGAGAGTTTGATGAGGCAAATCAAAGGGAGTGTTTGCTTCAAAAATTTAAATTAAAAAAAAAAAACCAAAAACTTATTTTCCCATTTGTCATGTATATGCAACTTATTTGGGATATTTTCATGCCCCTAAGATGTGCATTATTTGGAAAGGAAAACACCATTACATAGATCACAGGAAGTACATGCTACTGTCATTGATATATTTTAAAATAATTGGGCTGTTTTCAGGGACTACCATAATTTTCAAGTTACAGTGAGGAAGATCGACAAATAAAAATGTTATGTGGCTCTTTCACAACTCAGTGTGCATCTTACAGTTGATTAATACGCTTCATTGTGTGATCCAACTTGGGTAAGGTCAGAAACTAGGTTTTCAAGAAATCCCCTCCCAGAATGTTTTAAGGCGGGAATGGCCAAAAGAGGGACCTGTGCACGATTTTGAAAGCTGAAACAAAGCAAACACTGTCGAGAGGTTGTCGGTCAGATAAGATGACAGAAAGACCCCTGGAACCCTAGCTTGTCTTCTCTTCCCTCTGCTTTGCTTCTCCACTGCTGGCTCTGCTGGCTCTGCTGGCTCTACTGGCCACCGGCGGCCCGGCCCACCAGCAGGTGCCCAGCGTCGGCAGCCCGCAGGTGGCTCCTGCACCCAGGCAGCCGCTGCCTGAGCTGGCCGTTTCCATGGACCTCTCAATGGCTTGTCCCCTCACAGTCTCATTTGGGTGGTCAAACATCTCAGGTTCTTGAATTTTCCGTTCAAGTCCATCTCAAAATGTGTAAGATGTGCATAGCTTTTCTAAATTATTTTAGGATGTACCTTGAACGTAGAGGTTTGAAAACCAGTGATATACTCTTTATTTATTTTTGTCAGACATATCTTTTGTTATCCATTCCTAATTCCATCTCTATTCCAGCCATACTAAACTTCTCATGTTCCAAAATTGCTGTGTATTTTTTTTTTCTGCCTACAATGCCCCAAGCTTCCCAATTTCTCCCTGCCTGCTCCCTATTCCCAAATACAAAGACGTGCCTTACCTCTCACATGCAGTTTTCATTTTTCATTTTAGAGTAAAAATATCATCCTGGGCAGTATCCATTAAGCTTCTAACATAGTTTCTGGAAAAAATTGAAGGCACTCAATAAATGTTACTTGAGAAAACAACTGATTAAAAATAAATGAATCAGTGAATGCATCAACAAATGCTATGACAATATTTAACAGAATAGCCTAGGAATTAAAAACCAGAGAATATAGCTGTATCTCTTAACTAAATCACTTAGTATATGCACTTAAATTATGTCTAAAATACTACTTGCATTCAAGTCTAGAAAAATACTATTTTATTTTTAGAAGTTTTATTATCTAATATTTATTTTCTCATCTTTTTTTTTTTTTGCAAAGTGATTAAGACAGGAAGTAATGTTAAATAAATAAAGGCTATTTTGGTTATAGGTAAGGTAATTTTTAAATGACCTGCTATGCACAATGGACAAGTCTCTCTAATAATGCTATGTGTTATAAAATAGATGGCTCAATTTTATAACCTCAAGTAGTTTTGTTCAGAAAAGATTAGAATTGGCTTCTTGTGGGAGCGGTATCATCTACGTAATAGTATTTGTGATTTGCAATAATAAACAGTGATGGTATTTAACAGTCTACGTTCACTGGTCCTACTGTGATTTCTTACTAGAAAACAGTATCAAATTATATTTTATAACAAACAAAACAGAAAAATAAGAGATTTATAGAAATGAGCTATATAGGACAATTACATATAGATTTTGAATTCAATTAAAATCAACACTCAACCAATGATATTCGAAAAAATAGCAAGGCAGATTTATAGATTAACAATACAATTTTTATGAATATAATGAAATAATCAAAATCTTTTCTATAAGTAAAGTAACACTTAATTTTATCTTAGCAAAATGATTTCTTAGGACTCCATGGTCACACAATTATAAATACTTAGGACTCAGTGCTCATAAGATTACACATTTGTGATATCAGGTAAATCAATTTATAGAGTCATATTGATATCACCCTACAATTACTTAAAATTGAATTCGCAGGATTATATTTGATATATATGTTACATTTGAAAGGGATTCACCCTCTCCCAGTCTCTAAGGAAAGTGGCTTGAGATGGAAGGTGTATGCTTCCCAAAGGGCCAGACCCTTACAGAGATTCCCTGCTACCACTCCTTCCCGGCCCCTGCTGGACATAACAGATTCTTCCAAACTGGGCGATTTTTATGTCTTTGAAAGTTCAGGCTTGGTGCCAGTCAACATTAAGTACCTTCATTTGCTTTGCAATACCTACTTTAAGGAAAAATCCCTCTAACAGTGATTTTTCGAGGGGAGGGATCTATAAACTGACAATCTGATTCTAAAATGTATATGAAAATGCAAAAAACAAAAACAAAAACCAAAAACCAAAAAATAACAAAAAACAAGAATAGCCAAAACAATTTTTCAAAGAAGAACAAATTTGGAAAACTTTTACCACCCGACTTCAACTCATTTTAAAAATGCAGTAATCAAGATAGTGTAGTGTTGGTGTAAGGACAGACATACGTATCAATGGAACAAAAGGGAGCATCCAGTCGCAGAGGCACGCAAATTGCATAGTTGCCAAAATATAAAATGATCTGAGGGAGGAACCTCATTTGCCCTGCTCACTGCTGTATCTCTTGCTTAAAGTAGTGCTTGGCGCACATGAAAATTCAGTAAATATTCGGTGACTAAAGGAAATCATTATGAGGGTGTACCTCTGAGTCTAGCATCACTCAGAAAAAACAGGAAGGGCTGCCTGACTAAAATATACAGTTATTACATTAACATAACAAGGCACTCTAGCAGGCGAGTTAATTCTTGAAACACTTCCATATGACCACACAGGTGGAAAGAGAATAGAGTTTATTCTGTGCATTATAATTTAAAGCTGAGAGAATTCTTTAAAAGATGAGATGGCGTGAGTATAGAAAATTGATAGAGTCTCTAGACCAATTGCGAAAAGGTTTCAGTGAGGCACAAGCTTAGTTGATAAGATAAACTAAGAAAGGTGGGTACAAAAGGTTAAACTGTTTAGGCAGAAATTGTCCAAAGATGCAGGTTCCAAGAGGTCTTTGAACGTGATGCCACAGAGATGAGAAATTGAAAAGGATGAAGATAAAAGCACTGCCCTGAAGGAAATAGAATAAATAAATGTGTAAAATGCAGAGCAGCAAGCAGGAGAAATATTCTGAATTGTTTGTTTATTCTGCTATTTTTTATTCATCGTTGACATGGGGGTATGTAATAATATACGCACACATGTGTTTTATAATGGTCCGGGTTATATATACACATGCATGCCTACGTTCTTTAGTTTACTAGCTTGTAAATTATTAAAAGATGTTTATATCTATATTGATAAATGAAATGGCCTTTAATTTCGATTCTTACTGTGTCTTTTACTAGTTTTGATCTTGAGTAAAACAGAGTGAATTAGGTAATATTTCATTTTTGGAAATGTTTACCTACTATAGGAATAATCTGTTTTGTGAACGTTTTATAGACGTAAACTGAAAGCCATCAGTGCCTGGTGTCTCCTTTGTGGGGACACTTTTAATCAGTGCTATATTTGCATAGGATCCTAATAATAGCTTTTATGCCATTGTGCATCTGTAATCATGACCTGTCTAAATCTCGATCAAGGTTATATGTACCTTCTTTCCTTTCTCTTTTAAATGACAACAGAGAAGAGGTATCATTCAGTATATCACAATGAAATTCAGGTTGCAGCAAAGGGGAGCGCAAACAGAGTCAGCCTCGGTGTGTGCTCAATCGCTACTTCCTTTGGGACAAGTCCCCTCTTCCAGTAATTTAAATATAATTTTTCACAAAATTGCCAGGTGTTATTAGCATGTGTTTCCAGGCACATTCTAGCACAGTTCTGTCATTTACACCTGAAGCTTGGTATCAAGTCTGGTGTGTTGATACCATTAAACACATTAATGATTTTAATGTGTTTCTAAATTTTCACTGTTATTTGTACTCTGACCCAAGGATTACTTAGAGATGTGTGGTCTCTTTCCCAAACTTTCCGTGGCTTCTAGCTGTCTTTTTATTATTGATTTCTGCTGTCTTTCCACTTTGATCTTATAATTTCAATTATTTGACAATTTTTGAATCTTGCATTATGTCACATGTATCAGTCATATATTGCTTTGTAACAAATCACCCTAAAATTTAGTAGCTAAAATAACATTTATTATCTCAC
>NW_011888841.1:4871567-4919636 GCF_000151845.1 Pteropus vampyrus
CAAGCTTAGTTGATAAGATAAACTAAGAAAGGTGGGTACAAAAGGTTAAACTGTTTAGGCAGAAATTGTCCAAAGATGCAGGTTCCAAGAGGTCTTTGAACGTGATGCCACAGAGATGAGAAATTGAAAAGGATGAAGATAAAAGCACTGCCCTGAAGGAAATAGAATAAATAAATGTGTAAAATGCAGAGCAGGAAGCAGGAGAAATATTCTGAATTGTTTGTTTATTCTGCTATTTTTTATTCATCGTTGACATGGGGGTATGTAATAATATACGCACACATGTGTTTTATAATGGTCCGGGTTATATATACACATGCATGCCTACGTTCTTTAGTTTACTAGCTTGTAAATTATTAAAAGATGTTTATATCTATATTGATAAATGAAATGGCCTTTAATTTCGATTCTTACTGTGTCTTTTACTAGTTTTGATCTTGAGTAAAACAGAGTGAATTAGGTAATATTTCATTTTTGGAAATGTTTACCTACTATAGGAATAATCTGTTTTGTGAACGTTTTATAGACGTAAACTGAAAGCCATCAGTGCCTGGTGTCTCCTTTGTGGGGACACTTTTAATCAGTGCTATATTTGCATAGGATCCTAATAATAGCTTTTATGCCATTGTGCATCTGTAATCATGACCTGTCTAAATCTCGATCAAGGTTATATGTACCTTCTTTCCTTTCTCTTTTAAATGACAACAGAGAAGAGGTATCATTCAGTATATCACAATGAAATTCAGGTTGCAGCAAAGGGGAGCGCAAACAGAGTCAGCCTCGGTGTGTGCTCAATCGCTACTTCCTTTGGGACAAGTCCCCTCTTCCAGTAATTTAAATATAATTTTTCACAAAATTGCCAGGTGTTATTAGCATGTGTTTCCAGGCACATTCTAGCACAGTTCTGTCATTTACACCTGAAGCTTGGTATCAAGTCTGGTGTGTTGATACCATTAAACACATTAATGATTTTAATGTGTTTCTAAATTTTCATTGTTATTTGTACTCTGACCCAAGGATTACTTAGAGATGTGTGGTCTCTTTCCCAAACTTTCCGTGGCTTCTAGCTGTCTTTTTATTATTGATTTCTGCTGTCTTTCCACTTTGATCTTATAATTTCAATTATTTGACAATTTTTGAATCTTGCATTATGTCACATGTATCAGTCATATATTGCTTTGTAACAAATCACCCTAAAATTTAGTAGCTAAAATAACATTTATTATCTCACAGTTTCTGTGGGTCAGGAATCTGGGCGTGGTTTAACTGAGTCCTCTGGCTTTGGGTCTCTTCCAAGTTGGTAGTTATTTTAAAGCCAGACTATGAGATCTCGTGCAAAACTTCTAAAATTTCTGAATCTGACTTGGATCATCTTTAATATTATCAATCAGATAGTATCAAAATATACATTTTATTAATCCAACTTCACACTTTGTACGTGATTATCCCTATGTTAACCTTGGGGCATTGCAATTAAATAAAATACCGAAGTTACTCCTCACTGAGTAGAAATTATAACATGGCTAAAAACATAAGCTTACTGTGAAATGAAAGTGAATGACATACTAGACATTAATAAATGTTAGATTCATCTTCTGACTTATTTATAGATATGTCTATAATGCTGAGGAACTTTTAAAGTTCCCTTCATTCCGAAAATCGGAATGCTTTCATTTTAACATTGACTTAGCTTTCTGTCTTCTGAATTTGCACCCTTTCTGCCATCTGCAGGTATCCATCAAACTTGATTAGAGTCAGAAAAACAATTACTCCCTAGTAGCCAGTATGTTCATTTATATTTTACCAATATTATATTAAAATGTTATACAAAATTTTAGTAAATTATTTAAATGCATAAAATTTGTTCTATGAAAACTTAGGCCAGATTTTTGTCTCCATCATTTATTAAATATATTAATTTGAAAAATCCGTTTACTCTTCTGAGCAACTATTTATTCAGTGTTAAAATAGTGATGGTGATGATGATGACGAGAGTGAAAAATAACTGTACTTGTTTCAGAGGGGTCCTGTGAGAATTACTCGAGTTAATATACTTGAAAAGTGCTCTGCAATCTGATGAGAGGAATACATATATTATTATCAGTGAACAAAGGGGAATTTATGGCACTAGTATATCTATAGCATTATAACATTTTAGACATATTTATGTAAAGAGAAATATCATAATTTAGATAGTACTTACATTTTGTTCATTTCTTCTGCTATACGAGATTTGTGAAATTCTGAAGTATCTCTGTATAGAAATACAGCTGACCCTGCACAGTCAAAATTCTGCAGGTGGCATAACCCTCTAGCTGGCCTTTCGCATCTGTTGATCCAATCAGCCGTGCATTGGCAGCGGTATTTTCCCTCTGCGGCTGGAAATCTGCAGTCGCGAATGTGGAAATATTATTTTCGATCTGAGGTTGGTCGAATCTGCAGATGCGAAATCCTTGGATAGGAAGCGCTCACGGCATTTGGGCGCTTAAACTATCTTTAAGTGAGTCCACGCAGTTCGACCCCATGTTGTTCAAAAGCCAACTGTAGGTTCTGGTGGGCACCAAACTTACTGAAGCAGCCAAGGTAACCTCATATTTAGGCCAAGGCACCTGTACTTCTTCTCTTACTCGTTAGCTCTTAGAGTTGTATCAGTTACCTGTGGTCTTGTTAAAATTAACGGTCATATTTTGTTATTTTTACTACTGCTTATTAAAATGACTTCAGCTTTGATATAACTGAAAATAAGTGAAACAACACATATAATTCTCTCCAGAACATTCCCAGCTACTCAGAGCTGAGTTCATTTTCTGAGACTATTTCTTCTGCTAGAAATTTCCTTCTCTTTTCTCCCCTAATTAATCCCTGTGTAGCTTTTACAAATTAATTTATATTTTATCTTCTCCTCAGAGTTTCTGTAATAATTCTAAATTACCATAATGTCTCTGTCTTTTAAAATCTTTGCCTTTTTGGGGGGTAATTTTCTGCGATATTTCTTGTACTGCCGCTATATTGCTACGTAAGTCTTGAATCGGTTTTTCGTATCTCTTATCTCTAAGTAAACTAAAATACTGAAGTGTTCACAGGTGTGTGTCTCTGTGTGTGTGTGTGTGTGTGTGTGTGTGTGTATGAGAGAGAGAGAGAGAGAGAGATTATGTAAATATATAGTACTTGTACTTAATGAATAGAATTTGTCGAAAGATAGAAGACTAAAGACTTTTCTTCTCTTGAGTCATTAGGACACAATCTGAAGCTTTAGGCATATCAAGTTTTCATTTCCTTGTGTGGAAAAAAAGCCTCAGACAAGAAAAAGTGGAAAAGATGTGCCTTAGTTAGTCATATGTTGGCCTTTCAGCCGAGAGCATTCATTTATATTTAGGCTGTAAAAGTAAGCAGGGATTGCCATCATTTGCCAGTGATGCACACTGCTTGGATTTACATATGTCTCCAGACGGGTGAGAAAGTTGTGAAAATTTGTCAGCAAGTAGCACTGTAGCTTTTGAATTTCATAGAGTAATTTCTCACACTGTCACTTGATGCTTTAGTTCTATGAAGCCTTAAAAAAGAAGTGTAAAAGAGACCAGTCTTGGAATGCATTTTTCGTGACAAAATACTGGATGATTTGTTGTTTGCTGGGGGCTGAATATAAAACAAGCTCTGGGCATTTCAGGACCAGTGATTGACTAAGAGGAACCATTTATTTTGAAACAGTAATTTAGTTATTTATTTGGAACAGTGATTTAATTATTAGCTATTAATATACGGCATATATGACACGGATATGAAAAGTTATTCGTTAATGATATCACAATTGGATAATATTTTACCGCTTTTTCATCTGTACCTTTGTTTCCTATACTACTGTCATAGTTCAGGATCTAAGCATTTTTCACATGCTCCCCTGTCATTGTCTGATAACTGGCCTCACCTGACACTCCTAGTCAATCACTCCTACAATCTGCTCCCCACATTGCTCCAGAGTGATCATCTAAAAACTGAAATCTGATCATTTTATTCCCTCGATAAGTACTTTTAATAGTGTCCTTCACCTAGAGAATGAATTTGGAACTCATTTTAATGACACTCACAATATTCTTGACAACATAAGCCCTCCCTCCCCCTGGATTTCCCTCCCCCGTGAGCTCAACCCATGGTAAACCCCAGCCATCTCCTGAGCATGTGGGATGGCTTCGCATCTCTGGGACTTCGCGAAGCCTCTTTTGCAGCCTGCCGAGCCTCTCTCTGCCCCACTACTAAGTGAGTGCATATTTACAGTTCAATATTTAGTTCAAGAACCACATCGTCTCAAGCCTTTTTTAACCCATCAGAGTTTCCACGTGGAAATGACTGCTTATTACCACATCGTGGCCTCATTGTTCTGGGTACATATTTTTATTCACGTAATAGTGAAACACACTGTATTTATCTACGGACTTGTGCGTTAACCTGCTCTGAACGAGGAGCCCTTTCAGAACAGGAAATGCATATTGTCTACATCGATAACTTATAACATGCATTGCTCAATTGATGTTATAAACTATGAAGGAAAAAAAAAAGCAGCATAAAATAACTTAAAAAAAAAATAAATAGCAGAACTGTAGCTCTCAGTGGCAGGAATGAAATTCAGATCTAGACATACTTTGATCCAAAACTCAGAGTCTTTGAAATGCTGACATTTAAAGTTTAGAACCTCAACGTACTAACAGTTTTGACAGAGAAAAAAGAAATGTGCGCTGAGAAAGTAAAGTAGAGATCTTTAGTTTTCTATCTCTGTTTTCCACCCTCATTATTCTAGTGCTTAGTAAGCATATCCCTTTGCAGTGTCCCAGTCACACAAAACTGGCTCCAAGGACTCCGCTCCCTTAAGAGTAGTAATGCGAAATGCCAGGGGAGAGGAAGTTCCGCAGTCCGTCCACACCGGGGAAACGGCAAGATCTCGAGGAGATAATATATACGCTCTACAAAATGACTTTTATCTCTTCTTTTGCTGTCAAAAAACTTGCAAGAGTCAGACTGTAAAGCCCTGTTCATCTGCCTCCTGGCTGTGCCGGGCTCATGGTGGGGACCCACGGGAGGCCCCTCCTATGTCTTATCTCCTCCTAAATCTCGATCACTCTGGTCCATTGTTTCCAAGCCAGCTCCTCCAGTTACTCCAGTGTTCTTTTGCCATGTGACATCTTCCTTTCTCTTGACAAGAGCTGCATTCCGTTCCTCTCCCCTTGAGTCCAGACGGGCCTGTGACTGGGTTTGGTTCACACAGCGAAGCAGAAGTGGCAGTGCGTTGATCTGAGGGCTAAGTCTTACATGGTCATGTAGTGTCCAGGTTGGGTTGACCATGGAAGGAATGTGATCCAGTCGGCTGGAGGAGGGAGGCCACATGGCAGAGAGTCAGGGACCCCAACGGCTAGTACACACTGCTAGACACGTGTCCAGGTTATTGGGAACTTCTAGCTCAGCACGACTGTCAGCTGGATGTCTCACAGAGAGAGCCCGGGTGACGCAAACAAACAAGAATCCCAGCCAAATATGAAATCATGATAAACAATAAACTGACGTTTTAAGCTGCAGAATTTGGATCCCTTATTATTCAGCAAAAGATAGCCAGAACAGTTACCTTCAGCGCCTAACGCGAATTATTGATTCTACACGTAATAGATCGATGGGAGATTATGAAAAGTATTGTCTTAATAATTTTTAAAACATTGTTTTCTCTCCTTGCTTTCCCGTTCTGCCTTCAGACAACCAAGCCCTTTCTCTCTCTGTTTTTTATTGTTAGAGCATGAAAAACTATTTTACTTTTCAGCACACAGATATTTGCTACCCGTGGGATGAAAAGTATCTTCGGAAGTGCTGAGGAAGGAGAGGAGGGGTCGATGTGGCTCCCTGAGCCCGACGACCCAACTATAGGACAGGACCGTGCTCGCCCGAGCATGGACTGCTCAGCTTACTTTTCTCTTCATTTTAACTCAAAACACTTTGATCCCAGAAATCCGAGACCTGATGGCCACATTGTTATAAGCTCTGGGCCATTTCCCTTCCACCTGATTCCTCTCTGTTTTCTTTATTCTGTCTCTAGAAACACAGAGACCCTCTTTTGCTGGACACTGACAGCACCGAGCCTCACAGTGTAAGTCAGTCCTTCAGTCCCCACGTCAACCACAGCTCCGTGGCACCAGGAATCAGGCCCACTGGAATGGGGAGGAAGCAGGATGAGGACGACATTGGTTACGTTTTTGCATATATTTATCAAAGCTTGACAGCTGAAAACACTGAGGCCGAAAAGTAACTTTCATAGATGTTACCAGCTAGCAGTTTCTAAG
This sequence comes from Pteropus vampyrus, assembly GCF_000151845.1. Lineage (NCBI taxonomy): Eukaryota > Metazoa > Chordata > Mammalia > Chiroptera > Pteropodidae > Pteropus > Pteropus vampyrus. The sequence goes on from NW_011888841.1 coordinate 4,877,885, forward strand.
TTTGAGAATCGAAGCCGATGTTTTGTTCTCAAGCGTTGTACAAAGCCTGGGTGGGGCAGCGGTACCTCCAGCTGAGCCCATGTGGGGCAAAGGGACTCCAGCCACGGAACAGTGACGTCCGGACTTCCAGCTGTTCCATGAGTATTGGTGTTAGGGAGTACGTAGCTTTAGCGGATGCTACTGCCTGTCCCCGATGTTCCCCTCAGAACCAAAGCACTCATTTCTGCAGCTACGACAGTGTCAGTTGTAGATGGGCTATAGCTTTAGGTGTCTTACATCTCTCTGTGGCATTGCTTTTGGCCACAAGGAGCTGCCTCTCCCAAGATCACACCCCCTCCCCAAGGGCAGCTATAAGAGATACACGGTCAATGCTGAAGGCCAAGGCCAGGTGCCCTTTCTTCCACTCAGTACAACTCTCAAGGGTCATCCCAGCCTTAGAGCTCTTGCCATAATGGATTTCAACCTTTCCATCTGCCCAGATTAATGCCTTTTATCTATTTTGGAAAAATTTCAGCCACTGCTTCTTTGAATATCTTTCCCTCCTGTCAATTTTTCCCCTCTGGAGATATTAGAAAGTGGTCTGGACTTCAAGTATATGAAGTATTTAAACATTTTATTATACTTCTGCATGCTGCCTTGTGTATATATATATATTTTCCAATCCTTTTCCAGTTAAATAAGTTCTCCTTGCTTGTGTTTAATGTCCCATTCATCAATATTTTAATTAAATAATAATGTTTTCATTTCCTATTTTTATTTTTTCAAACTATCTGGTCAGTTTTGATAATAACCTGAAAAATAACGCTCTTTATTTTTAAATGTATCTAACACACCTTCATATATGTTGTATCTCAGATCACATTATTTTCAGAACAGAGTTTCTAGGTATGTCTTTAATTATTTCCCCTAACTCTGCATCTGTTTAGTGGTTTCTTTCAATATTGTGAATTTTAATTGTAAACCTTTGGTCCTTGAAATAGCATCAGTGGGAAGTCTTTGAGGGTTTCTTTTGACTATGCCAGGTGACTGAGAAACTGTAGCTTGGGACCACTCTAAAGTTTTCTCTTTGGGTGTCGATGGGACACAGGCACAGGGTGATTTCTGGCTCCCACTCAAAACTGGTGCAAGCTGGTGGGAGGCAGTACTCAGAGGACACATATGTTCCTTTTCTTCACTCCTGGAGCCAGGGAGTTTCCTTCATATTTCTTTGGGGATTGAGGGTGACTCTAATCTGCCATTGGATGACCTGGGGTCCTGATTGAGGAGTAGGGGCCCTGGATTTGTGTGCCAGCCACCAAACCCGGCTCCACCCCTGCCCTTGTCTCCTGTCACATAGAACCTAAGATGTAAGTCATCTTAATGCATTCAACATGTCTGTTTATTGTGTCTCTCCCATCCTAGATTAGTAGCCTCTTGAGACTAAGGGCCAAGTCTTTTTCACTTTATGTTTTATGAAATACACCATGGCATACATTTAATAAATGTTTACCGAATTAAAGTTATTTATATTTTGACGTAGATTCAGTCCTCAGTGGAGATCTCTTTAACTTTCACCAGGGCAGATTTCGTTATCCCTTGTGGCTTCTGTAATACTGCGGGCATTCTTCTACTATTGCGTCTTAGATCTTTCAATATATTTTTTTAAGGCACGCTTCCTCCACTGGATTATCGTATTTCTAAGGGAAGGAAATGTGCCAATTTTACACTTTTATCTCCCTTAGCACAGTGTTTGATGCACCAGGAGAAGTTTTAAGCTTATCTTTTAAATGTGCATGCATTCGAAAAAGAGGGCAGAAATAAAAGGGAGCTAGAAAAAAGTGATCAAAGAGAAAGGTAGAGTAATAGTTTACTCATCTGTCCCACGTGCGTTTCTTCATGGAATGTTTTGTGACTCTGACTTACATAAAGGCTAACTTTGAAGAGCTTTAGATCTTTGCACACTCCAATTCTGTGCCTTAGCCTGGTCAACAAGATCAATATTTCACTTACTTATCACTCATTATTCTACTTAGAAGAGCCGAGGCCTTATTTGTAAGCCAGCCAAAGGGCCTGCACTCCAATTATGTAATAATTAAAATTTCCCGGCTTCAGAAACTCCTCTATTTCAAAACGAAAATTAGTGAATGTTACATGTGTAAATGAGCAGGTCATGAGATCGAAGGGAATTGCAATTCCTGAAACACTATTTGGAGGAAAGAAGCCTACTTCTTGGGAACATTCATATCATGACCGGAAAAGCATAGTTCTTTTGTGTATGGGCAGTATTATAACTGGGGTTTATTTGTTACAGCACCTTACCTAATGTAACTGGTGATTAATTTTAAAAACTAAAGTATTATGCCTCCCCTACAATGTCTCCTGTTTAGAGATTAATTTCTGCATGCTCAAATGGCAATAATAAAAATGAAATGCACTGTAATAGATGAGATAAAATTATAAAATTAACAGTAAATGTGTATTCAAGTAGATTTTAAATCCTTTTATAACCTCTAAATTTTACTTTCTGAAATATTGATTTTATTGATGTAATTATGCCTAGAAGACTGATTTGTCTAAAAGTCTATGAAATATGACAATTAATATTTTATCAAAATGAATCCATGTCCCCTGGCTCCTGAATAGAATTCAAGAATAATGTTAGTCTTGAGGCTAATACTCTCGATTTATGATTGATGCTTTTTTGAGAAAAATAAAATCAAATAAATCTTGCTAGGTTTGTATACTTCCTTTAAGATTAATTTATATATACACAGTGCATGTCAGTTTGACGGAGAGATTCTTTGTAAATGTAATTAACACAGGAATTTGTTAAATAAGAATTATATTTTAATTGCTGTTGTGTTGCTGTTTACTTTTTAGTCTGGAGATGAAACACTCAGATGTTCCATAATGAAGGTGTGTGACTGCCATCCATTCTCAGGTGAGTTCAGTTAATAACTTTTTTCCTGAGGATTGTTTCAGGATAGAAGGATGAGTATTTTGAAAACCTTGCTCACTTTCCTCTTGCCATTTATGATCGCTCTAAGTCCACGTTAAGTTCTGTTACGTACTCAAAGATGCCGTTTATTAATACAAGCCTCAGCAAAAGCGGGGCTGAGATGAGTTTACTTGCGTAAAACTAATGTGGATATTTATTTTTTCCTGTGTTAGCCAGGTTCACTCTAGCATTTAAACTAGTATCCGACATTTTGGCAAGTGTTCTATTACCGACACCTAAACGACAAGCCGCAATTATGCCATTCTTAATTTTGAAGTCAGTGACCTATTTGCACATCATTGATGGAGACACCAGAAGTATAGCGCTGCCTTTCAATAGAGAAATGTTGCATTTTTAAAGTTGTTCCTCAAGCCAGCATTCACTTTTATTTGGCTGAATGAAAATTATATTTTATGAATGTTTCTTTTGATATTAAATAATTACAATAGCTAAAGATAATAGTACCGTGTAAACACATTAACAGATCCTAAGTTAGATAACAAAATTTTATTTTCCATTATGCGGAACTACATGAGAAACTGGCATCATCACTGGCCCTTGCCCTCATATTAAATCAGTGTCAAGAGAAGAAAAATTGATTTCTAACCATTTCTTATTCTGAAGTCTTTCATTTTCTTTATTAATGTATTTACTAGGTTGTTGGTACAAAAGAGAATTATATATGTGTTTAAATTTAGTATATAATTGTATTTTATTTACATATACACATACATATATCATATATTGGTAAGCAATCAAAATGGTTATAATGATTTAATTGTTATTAAAAATCATGCTCTTGAATTTTAAAGTAGGCTCTGAAAATAATTACTATTTAACATAATGTCTAGTAGAGAATGGTAGAATAGAAGGCAGCCTGCTAATCAGATAGATTATTTTAAACAATGGCAACACTAAGAATTTCTTCTGGAAGTTCAACCTATAAAGTTTTAAAAAGCGTTAATTTATTTGACACTGTCTAATAACAAGAGTGAACTTATATTGACATGATACATATTTAAGATTACATGCCGTAAAACCATTTCTGAAATGATGACATTATTTTATGCAAGGATCAAGGGTGACCGATAAGTGCCATCCCAAAGGATCTTTTCTCGAATCCATATAGGAAGGTAGAAAATTGGTTTTACCATCAGCATTATTGATATTGACTCTTCTTAAATATTAGTATGGTCATCCATTAATTTATAATTTTTTAAAAAAACATGTTCTTAGTGGCAGTCATGTGAGGCCCCTTACTACATACACATCCTACCCCCATGTCATGCTTTAGTAAACATTCTGTATGTTAATTACTTCATCTAGTTCATAAAAAAATGACTGAGTGCCTGTGATGTTAAATTTAAACACAAAAGATGCCAGTTGACCTCATGTGCACATCTTTCGGATATGGGAGGAAGGAGTCCCCGGAGACCACCCACGCAGCCGTGAAGGCTAGGTGCGCACCTTACACAGACAGTGGCCCCGGCCAGGAGCCCGTGTTTTTCTCTTATCAACATTGCAGTAGTGATGAAACAGTGTTGAAGGACATGACGTCACTCGAGGACTTGTTGTAATACCTTTGACTCTATAATTTAAATTACCTATTTTTTTTAATTACAAAGAAAGATAAGAAAAAAACCCATTTTAAAAAATGTTTTGAAAAAACTCTCTCTCTCTACATATGCATACAGACACCGATCTATCTATCATCTATCTATTATCTGTCAATCATCTATCTAATTTTAAAACATTCACAAAGTATCAAGACTAAAAAGGAGAATTTCCTAGTTTCCTAGTCTCTTTTCCAAAAGGCAACCAAGTTATTTTTATCCCTTCAGAGATGTAAGCATTTTTAAGGATGCTCGCTTTGTGGTATTGTATAGGTTTCAGGAGTGTAGAAAAAGTGGGGTCTGAAATATTGTCACGTAGTCCATTTATTTAATATATATATAAAGGATATTTAGAGTTTATTTCCTGTTGACATGAAAATAGAAATAGTAAAAGTTCTCTTCACGTTGGTAAGTGCATTCACCACTATATATGCATCGTCCACTTTTAGGCAAATTACTTCTCTCATTCCAAGATGTTTTAGAGGAAGCCAAGGAGGCAATGAAATAAAAAATGGTAATTTTGCCAGTGACAATTGCTATAAACTTATCACACACACACACACACACACACACACACACACACACACGCACACACGCACACACACCTGTGTGTAATTTTTGTGGGTACAGAAATAAGAATTCAGTGGGAAAACACAAGCACATATTTACATATATACAAGTTGAGTTTTATAATTAAGTAAATGGTTATTTTTAGATGACAAATTAATGAACATCCACTATTATGTTTTGTGGGATGGTCGTAAGTGTTCAGAGGTCACCCAGTGAAAGCTGGGATAATGGGACATGTAAATATGAAGCAGCAGACAGGTAATTAGTGCCTGCAGGAAAAGTCAGAGATTGAAATTAAGGAGTTTTAGATAATGTATTTATTTTTCTCATGAAGTCTGCATGCATACAGTTAAGTGTAAAGCCTTTAAAAATGGTATTTTGTTTAGTTAGGAAAAAATAACTTACTAAGGGATGTGTATTATTATTCCTAGTCATTATTCTGTTTATTTGACTGTTACATCTTAAAACTATTTTATCACACAAACATCTTACCAAAGTAGAATCAAGTATATGATGACAAAATTATTCTAAAAGTCAAATATATAAATTGAGTATCTCTCTGGATTTTTTTATTTTCCCTTCCTTTTAAATACTGATGATAATGAGTATAATCAAAGAAATGGTCAGAACATATTTAAATAAAAATGCTTTTTATGAATGACATGAGCAATTACAAAGATTCTATATTTCATAAAAAATATCAGTGATTCTTATTTATGAGGCATTAATATGTTTCTGCAGACTATATCAGGATTTCTCAATGTTTTTAGAATTTCAACATCATCCACAGCAATATAATTCACCAACCCTCTAAAAATACTAAAAATAATTTAATTATTCTTAGATATGGTATAAATACATTATTTTGAGTAATTTTTTATTTTAGGCTACTATTAAATCACATATAATTTATACAATTGTATGAATAAATTAATAATATACAAATTAAATAAACATGAATTATATAAAACAATATTTTCCCATTTAATAACAATGATGTGATTAAATGTTTACATAATAAAATAATAATATCAGTTTTTGCTTGACATTTTGTATCATTCTTGACTTTGGGCCCAAAGATATATTGAAAGGTAAAATAAAATTTTATTATGTTTTATGGTATCAAAGACTGATTTTATTCTCTAATATTTGCTATTACATTTTTATTTTAAAAAATCAAATGGCTTACATTAATATTTTGTGTTCTAACTGAGAAAATGAGCAGTTCTAGTTTGTTATGATATTTAAAAGGCCAAATTGCTTTTTATCATCACTATATGCTTTTTGCTTAGTCTTAGAAAATAGTGAATTTTTTGAAAATTAAATTTAAATTGATGAAAGTATCTTAAGGTTATCTGGAGGGGAATTTACAGAATTATTATCATCTTATTTTCTTCAATATATTATATTTCAATAATAGTGTCTTATGTTTACAATTTTTTATGAATCATCAATTATGATAATGAACAAGAATTTTGAGAATTAAAATTTAAAAAGTTTTTAAAAATCTCTATCTTATAATCAGAGAAGTAAAACAATCATAAGCATATATCTTAATACATTTTTTTAAAATCAGGCAAACCTATGTAAGCAACATCTGGGGCAAGAAACGGAATCTATTAAGAACACAAACGCTTCTCATATTTTCTTCCATTTAGTTTTTCTAATGTTAAATCAACTTTGCCCTCCTGAGATAAATGCGAGTTAGTAATGGTGTATTTTCTGTAAGCTGCTGGATCATTGTCTGTAACTGCTGCTTAAAATCATTGCATCTTGTGTTCATGAGTGAGGGCGGCTTTGATATTTCCTTTTCTCATAGTTTTTTGTTCAACTCCAGGGCTACAATTTTCTAGTTCTGTATACTATAGAGTTGCGGAACAGATTTCCTTATTCTGTTCTCTGGAAGCGTTCGTATAAGATTATGATTTTATTTCTTAAAATATTATTCTAATTTGCTAGTGAAACATCTGACCTAGGTTCTTTCTTGTTTCCCCATTGTATTGAGAATAATTTAAAACATATACAAAAGCAAAGTGTATACAAACAGGCGTGGGCTACCAACCTTCAGGTGACAATGGTTGACATGTAGTGGTTCAGAAACAGCATGAAGCAGATCACCTGAAAGGCTTGTTAAATCAGACTAATGGGCGCCAGGTGTCAAGTTTGTGATTTAATATATATGGGCTGGGATTGAGCGCTCGCCCTTGCTTGTCAAACAAAACCCTCAGAGCTGCTGGGGTTGCTGGGGTGAGAGCCACGTTTTGAGAACCACAGGAAAAGAAAGGTTAGTCTAAAGAACTGTACATTCCCCAGCTTCTACTATTATCAACCCATGACCAGTCTTGCTTTTATAGACTCCTAACTCATCATCTTCACCAAATTAATTTGAAATGAACCTGAGAAATTATTTTACTTGTAAATATATCAGTATTTATCTCTGAAACATAAAGACAATTTTTTCCATTGTTTTATGCTAGTCCATAGAAATGGAATTGATTTTCATGTGTTCGTTTTGTATCATGTAGCTTCACTGTATTATTTCTAGAGGCTTTTGTGTTTTCTGTTGTTTGGTTATTTTGTCAATTACTCAGGGGTGTTCTACAAAGATAACCACGGACACCTGCAAAGAGAGTTTAATTTCTTTCTTTGCAGTCTATATGCCGTTTATGTCTTTTTTCTTGCCTATTATAGTAGCTGAAACCTTAATTATTATTATTATTTGGTTTGGTTGTTTTTCTTGTAGATGTTCTCTATCAAGTTAACGTAGTTCCTCTCTAGTCCTTACTGTCTGAGAGTTTTTTTTTTTTTTTTTTTTTTTAATCATGGTTGAGTGTTGGAATTTCTCAAACATTTTTCTTATTTAGCCTGTTGGGATGTGGATAACTTTGATTTCCAACTGTTAAGTCAACCTTGCGTAGTGTTATTGTTTGGGATACCATCTTTGGTTTTGGTATTAGGATAATACTGGCCTCATAAAATGGGTTGGGATAAACTCTGAAAAGTAACCTTCAGATTATCAAAGCCATATTAATCAAGGACCTGAGAGCAACGTAAACAACATATTTAGGACAAACCTTTCACTGAGTGTTGGGATTAACATGAGGTTAGATATTGGCAGTGTGACTATTATTAAAAAAAAAAGAAAACAACTTTTTTTTTTTTTAATGAGCCTGGGCTGGGAATGAGTGAGATTTTATAACTCTAGGCAAGTTTATACTGGAGGAAAAGAGCCAGTGACGATGGAGACAGGAAGGAACAGGAACTAAAGACAGGCACTTGGGAGTGGGAGGTGGGTAAAAACTGATACAAAGATGCTTGTGGTCTTTGTTGGTGTGTGGAGCTGGCTCGCACTGGCTCTGGAGATCCCCTTGTAAAAATTTCAGCAAGTTTGCAGCACAGTCCATTTCACATTGGTAGCTTAAAATTGGCCAGACTAGGAGTCTTCACATGGAAATCAGAAAATGGTACAAATCAGGACGTTGACTCCCTTCACCGTCAGAGTGCCTATTTTAATGTTCACAACACACCACTGATTAGGAGACTCAGCTCATAGAAACATGATAACATTACACAAAGACGTTTAACACGAATTTGGTAGTTACTCCTTTCTTTACAATGGCAGTTGTCTCTGTTGTAAACAAGCCTCTAAAATTTCATCTTTAAAAGCTACATACCCATTTGTATGTATGAAATATATCGAACCAACACAAGTGTTGGGGAGGGAATACCTATGTTAATATTACTCAAATTGATACATGTGGTCATCCTCAAGAAGCACCGCTGCCTCTGAAGAACTAGTTTGACAAGGTAAAACCATCTATCTATCTATCTATCTATCTATCTATCTATCTATCTATCTATCGATATAAATATACACACAGATGAAATCAAAGAGAATGTCCCCTAAAAACCTGTGTTAGGTGGTGCAAAAATTGGCTTCGATGATTGATGCCAATACTGCAAGTCAAAAGCCTGAATAATATTGTTTACTGCAAGTTGGAAAAGGAAAACCAATGGTGTATTTTTAAATAAAAATGTTTTGTGTAATATATTATGGAAGACAGTTATATAACTATATTAATACATCTATATCCATACCTGTACATGTATTTGAACTGACCAGAAGATTTTTTTTTTTAATCTTCAGATTTGGAAAATAAAGTATCGCATTATTTTTTAGTTTCCTTTTATAATTAGGAATGCACGCTGCATTTTGCAAACAGGATCAAGAATAAATTGTATTTTTACACTTGATAATTTTTTTTTGTAAAATGGAAATCATAGATCTTTGCCATTTTAAAGCCTGAAGTTAGAGTCTCCAACTTCCTATAAATATTAATGCGATGATTGATGGTAAACATAAATGTCATTGAAAAATTATTCATTTTGTTTACAACGATTTGAAACCTTGGCTGTTTGATAGAATATTTGGAAAAAGTAAAATGTGAAAGCTAGAAAGCTACTGGTCGAGTTGACATTTCTGTTTGTACTTTCTAATCCCAGAAGAATAAAAATACATAAATGGATTATTTCTGCTAAGCATGTCTCTACATATACACACACACACACACACACACACACACACACATATACGTGTATATATGTGTGTGTGTGTGTGTGTGTGTGTATATGTATATATGGTTGTAGAAATTGTCTGCATGTAGCATTCACTGAATATTGACTTAACAAGACACATATTTTCTGCAAATTGTTTCAATCACAAAGCATTTAAAATAAAATCCCATTTTGGGTTAGCTTGATTCAATCTATATTGATAATATCAATCCTGTGGGGCGATGCAATGAACTCATCTAGCCAGTAGTTACAGTGTTTTCTAAATGAGTGCCGTCAATTTCTTTTCATCAGTAAAGTGACCTGAGCTGAGTTTGACATCATTCTCTCTGTTTTCTCCTGAATATTGTAAACTGCCATTTAAAAGAGACTGAGATATAATCAATCAGATCTAAAAGGCTGTTTCTTCGGCCTCCAGCTCTCTTATCCTCCAGGCAATGTGCAAATGCTCAGCTGGCAAAAGGTGGGTGTTTTATTATTAACAATGCTCTTTAGTATTTCAGCCACTCTAGCGATGATTTAAAAATGACACTTGGGCTACAATATCTTTTTTTCAGCTAACACTTTAAAAACAATATGCCACTGCAGGAGCAAGTTTAGTCATGGGAAGTAGAAGGGTAATTTTTTAACGAAATTTTTTATACAGTTAGCAATTTATATAGATCAATGGAATTCCTCACCCATTTGCCCATCTGCAATGGATTTTGCTTGCTCAGGATCCCTCATAGGGGGGCTCAAAGGTGGCTGCACCCCCAAAATTTTTTCCCATACCTGGTAATTAACTGAACTGATCAAAATCTGAAAAATTTCTGCTGTCTCTCCTTAACTCCATAAATAAACTCTAAATAACTGTCTTCTCATTTTCTTTATATCTTTACCTTGTCAAACTAGTTCTTCAGAGGCAGCGGTGCTTCTTGAGGATGACCCAGACTCAATCCAAGGGAGGAAAGTAGTGTTAAGAAGAATCTCTTAACCAAATTATGTAAGAATGCAAAATACTGAAGCTAAAACCTGCAGGCTAAACCAGTGCTCCTGTATCAGTTTCACAAACCAACCAAAAATCTTTACACGTGGTGACCCAACACCAACTAAAAGGTCCCGGAACCACCCCAGGACCTCCGCACCTGCTGCAGTCTCCCAAGTCCTGTAGCCTCAATTCACTGCCCAGAGTTCACTTTTACGAGCATGCTGGCTTAACGTGTGTGTTCCTGGAGAAGGGAACTTGCAACCTTCCTTTCTGGCCTCAAAGCAAAATAGGGCTCCTTTGTTTTTGTGTCTTTTCTCATTCTCATTTAGTTTTCCGCTTTCCCCATTGTTCAAACTGAGAGTTTGAATGTCAGTGCCATCTCACACCTGCCATCATCACCTCCTTCATCCTGATGGCTATAACAGCACTGGAAAACTAATGCAGTATCATATGCACAAAAGTATTTACATACACAGAACTTGAGGGAAAACAACTCTGTTTACCCATAACCTAAGAAATAGTACATCACCCTTAATATTCTTTTCGAAATTCTCATCAGCCCCTTTCCACCTAGAAAGAAACACTTCCTGAATTTTATTTTTTTAAGTAATTTCAGCACACGCATTTATATACTATGTTATTATTTGATTTTACCTATTTTGAAACTCATGTCAGTGGAAACATGGCTTATTATTCTAAATTCCCCCATTTCCCCAACATTATGTGTAGGGGACTTAGCAAAGCCAATGTGTAGAAGTGTGTTCTTTCTTTTTTGTTATCGTATGGTATTTCGTAAAGTCTGATGTATCACAATTTTCACCATTCTAGTGTTGATAGACTTGTGGGATTTTTCCACGTTTATAGGCTTTTTGTTGTTGTACTTAATATAACCAGTGCTGCTCTGAGCATTCTTAATCTGTTCTCAGTGCGCATGGTCAGGAGTTTGTCCAGAATATATCTGAACATGGGATTGTTGGCCATTGGGTATATTATAGTGTTTTCTAAGTAGCTATTCAAATTCACATACCGCCGCCAGCAGTGTATAAGGATATTGTTAGCCATTTAAGTTAGGCCAATATGGGGGCTGTAAAATGCTATTTTATTGTGGCTATAATTTGCATTTGACTGATTAATAATACATTTTAATATCCTTTCAGAAGCTTATTAGCTATTTAGCCTGTTCCATTATGAAATGGCTAATCACATCTATTGCCCATTTTACCTTCTTTTTCTTCCTGGGTTTGATTTTTTTTTAAAAAAGTAGTTTGCTTAATAAACCAAGTAAGCTATGTGAATATATACGTGTGTATATATCCACACATCTACATACATATTCTTTCCATTTGTGGCTGATTTTATTTTCCACTTTAGGATGTCATTTGTTGAATAAAATTTCTCACTTATAATGTAATCAGAGTTTTAAATCATGTTTAATCCTAGAGTATATTTTTACATATGATTTAATGAATGGATCCGATTTAATTTTTTATTCCTGTGTGAAAAACCATGTAAACATGCAGCTAATCGTTTCCACATCATTTTTTGAGTAGTCAATCTTTACTCAGTTGAATGTGAAGGACACTCAAGATTCCAAACATGTTCTAAACTTTCTCTTGGCTCTCTGTTCAGTTCTCTGCTTGTTCCTGCACCAATTTCTCCACTGTCTTATACAGAAGGGTTTTGTAACAGCCTTGGTATGGGGTAGAGCAGCTGCCCCACTTGTTATTTAAAATCATCTTGGCTCTTATTTATAGCCCATTTACTTACAAGTAACATTAAAATTAGATTGTCAATTTACACACACACACATTCGCACACTGAAATCATATCTATTATATGGCCTATTCTGGGGAGATCTGAAATTCTGAGTTCTACCCATGAGCCTGTGATTCTCTTGATTTTTATTTAGTGATAATTATGTACTCAAAGAAATTTGCATTAATAGAACATAAATTCCTATGCATTTTTTACCCCAATGATGACATCTTATATAACTATAGTTTAATATCAAAGTTTTCAGTCAGTATTTCTTCAAATTTATATATATTTAACTCTTGTATTCTTTCTTCTCTTTCTGAGACTCTGATAATACATTAGGTTTTTTCTTATTGTCCCACAGATAACTGAATTCATTTTTTAATTTAGTTTTCTGTTTTGTTCATATTGGGTAATTTCTATCCGTCATTGAGTTCACTATTTTTTTCCTCTGTCATCTCTATATTTGAGCCTATATAGTGATTTTTTTAAATTCAGTTATTTTCAGTTCTAAGATTTCCCTTTGATTATTTTTCATATCTTCCATTTGTTTTAACATTCTTCTCAAGTAATTCCACCTGAGTTATCTTGGTATTGGCATCTTTGATTGTGTTTTCTCATTCAAGTTGTTCAGATTCTTAGTATGAGTGGTTTCTTTCTTTTTTTTTTTTATTGTGCTATGTCCATTTGGAGTATTAAGTTGTGAGATTCATAATAGTATTAATTTTTAGCTGACAGTCACTAGGTGTAGAATGTTGAAGAGGAAGAATTTTTCCTCTGCTCTTCTAGGTTCTTCTAGCTGGTCAAAGATTGAATTGTCATGAGACAGGTTTAATAGGAGAAAATAATCAATTCAGTTATGTATGTATATTCATGGATTTCATAAGAACAAGTGGCTCAAGGACAAGGTGGGCCATTGAGACTTATGTGCCATGTTGATCTAAAGAGAAGTGGATAGTGGTTTGGGACTCAAAGGGGAGGAAGGCAATTCACATGAAGATGGAAAAGCAAATGTTTGCTGAACAAATGTTTGCTGGGCCATGTGGAGACATCAAGACCACGGGAGGGACTCTGATCTCTGGGATCCACCTGAGTTTCTCCTACCACAGCTAGTCCAGGTTACGCTGTCCTGATATATGGCGATAGCCCCTTTCCTAGGATGGGCCCTCTCTCTAAATTCTTTTAGGCGATGAGGCAGAAGGTCACAGGTTCTTCCTGAGTCTTTTGTTTCTTAAAAATGAAATCCTCATGCCAGAGAGTGCATTTCGTGTGGCAACTTTTGCTTTCCTGCAAACGCAAAGATCTGGATATTCTGCCACATTCTGACTGGGGACTGATGTTCAGTTCACTTCTGGGCCCAACTTGGCGCACTCGATGAGAGTGACATGCTGCCTGTCCCCAAGGTGGACTGGATGCGTGGCTCCCAAAGTGTGGTATTGTACAGCCTGAATATCCAGTTATTCACTCTGAAATGTGATATGATACAGCCTGAACATCCAGCTTTTCATCTCAGTGAAAGTCGCTTTTGCTTTACTTGGTCAATGACTTCCACGAATAAATGCAGTTGCAATAATAAATCTGTGAGGCACTGAAGCAGTTACCTTCAAATATATGAAACGGGAGTAGCCTGTCAATTGATGGCCATAAAAGAGCTTCACTTAGTTCTTTTTCTGCCTCAACTCATTCTTATCTGGAACACAGCATTCTCACTTACAATGTGGGCAGCCATAAACTCTGGTTGTAATAAAAAGGCAGAAAACTAGTTAAATTACGTATAGACACACATACTCTAAATTCATTTAATTATTTTATGTAGTGTATTAAGATGATAAAAATGATTGAGTACCTGTCATGTTTTATGCATCTGATATTCATTATATCTAACTCTTAACAATAGAACAAAAAGTTAACAAGGAGGACTGATATTGCCTATTTTAATTGAAGAAATTGATGCTCAGGAAGTTGAAGTAATTTGTCTTAAGCCACACAATTAACAGTTGATAGACTCTAAGTATGTCTCACTTCAAGACAATACAATAATTCCACTGAAGTACTTTTCTAATTTTTTAAGGAAGAATTTCCTTAATTAAAGTGTTACCAATTTTTAAGGAAGTGAATAAGTTGCACAAAACCATTTTGTAACAACGTACTTGAATTTTCAAAAGAAAAAAGCCTGCATTAAATGTTCCCAATGATTGTGGAACTTTGATTTTCATTTACGTTTCAAAATAAAAAAAATAAAATATAATTTCTATATGGAAAATATAGATACTGCCCAGAAAAGTGAACTTACATTTTAGGTTGTCTTAATGTAAACACTTCATAAGAAATCAGATCACCTGCCATTGAGAATTATATGCATTCATCATTTTAAAAAAGTTAAATCATTCATGTTCTGGAGGTAGCATTATTCTATTACTGTTCTATTAAATTATTGTAAACACATTCCTAGTTTATAATTATTTAATCACCAATGCAGCAGGTATTTGAAGAGTTACTTTGCCAAATTTACTTTGTATTTTTAATTAACTTTTTTTGCCTCTTTAATTAAATTTACTCTTGTTATTAATGATTGTTTAGCACTGGTAGAGAACTAGCTTTGTTGGTAAGAACAAATAATATTTTCATCAGAAATGATCAGGTTCAACATGAAAGATTGATTGCTTTAAATATTATGAATAGGCTAAAAATCTTGGAGATATTTTAAAAAGTGATGTTCTTGTTATCAAAATCTTCAAAAGAAACTATAAATATTTCCCCATGTCAGTTCAATTGCATGTTTTTTGTAATATTATATGCCATAAATTTAAGAGGTTCAATGTGATATTTGGTAAAAGGTGGATTATATAAATACAGGTACTTGTTCATTGTCAAAGGTAAATTAATAATAGAACTTAGTTTTAAAAAATATTAAGGTATACTTACTAATTACTGAAAACATAAATTCATGTAATTTTTCATTTCATTTTCTTTAACCCAGTGTTATTTTTCACCCTCTTCTTCACATGTCTCCTTTTTTTTTTTTTAATTAAAATTTTTAGTATTTCTCAGGATTAAATTCATTTTCGCTTACAACATTTTCTACCTACCGTCAGACCTGATAACCTCTTTTCTGGGGTTTGGGCCTTTTAGTGTTCATTTACCAGCTCAATTACTGTAAAAATGACCTCGATCCAGAGTTATTTGAATTTTTCTATATGCATTGCTGATAACATTTGAGTAATTTTTCTAAAGTCTGATTTACTTCCATTTCAGCCCAGTTTCTATATGTATCCCAACAATTTGGGACTCAACCCAAATTCCCAAATTATTTTCTCTTCTTGTAGATCATCATTTATGTAACCCTGGTTTTCATTTAATTCTATGAACCTATAAAGCTTTTGTTATACTAAATAGCTATAGTGGAAAGATTAACATTTACTCTAACGTACTTTGGTTAAAATTATAGTCTTTTTCTCTTTGTTCCTAATAAAAATGACCCTGTATACCACTTATTCCCAGTGATCGAGGTGGTGACTAGAGACCATTGTTCAGTGAACTCTAAATTTCAAGGGCTCTGTGGACCTAATCATATCTAAATAAATATAGTATTACAGAATATGTTTTTAGAGACATACTACCTATCTATCCTCCCCCTCTCCCTCCCCCCCCCCATAAAGAAGACCTTGTGTTGTTTCTTTTTCTGTCCAATTCTAATCATTCGTACCACAGGAAAGATGCATTTACTTTTTTGTGAGCCTTGGGTACTAGATCACCAGAGGACAACAATGAAGGCTGTCCTACCCAACCCCGTCCTGTCCTTATCTAGGATCACCACTGCTTTCTTGCATGCTCATCATGTAGTAACTCTTCCTGGGCGTGAGTGCTACCCTGCTGGTGGCCATGGTTCTCCATCAGTGGCACAATCCAGTTCCTCATCTGGAGTTTCGTTGCTCCTCTGGTGTCCAGTTGCAGCTTGTCTCCTGGAGGGCAGCTCCCTCTAGTGTTCCTTTCTGGGTGAATGAGGATTTTGTCTCATTATGACAAGGCTCTAGGGATATTTTGTCCTGATATCCCCAGGCAAACATCTATCATACCTGCAGCCTGTTTGCCAAAGTGAAAACACTGCTTATCATGCCACCATTTGTATTGCTGCCGTCGCACGTTGGTGACATATGCACAGTGTTGGAAAACGATCTGAATCCTGAAGTATTGAGCATTCTGTGAGACTGCCAGTTGGTATGTCAAACCTCCAAATATAGTTCCGTCTGGGAGTCGTGCAGTGTGCTTCTTGTTAACCTAAAACTAAATTAAAAAAAAAAAATCCAAAATAAGAGACAACAAGCTTTTATTTGGGATCAAAAAGAATTGTAATTTGGGAAGCACAGATTCAGGCAGAAACCCAAAAAGTGTCCTGGTTATAGGACGAAGACAAGGAGTGTTTTATGAGAAAAAGGGAGGTGATTCCATGAGCAGAAGAAAGACATTTCTATTGGTGCCAGCAAGCTGAGTTACTCCTGAGCTCTACCTGGCTGGTTACTGATTCTGTTTTCAGAGTCCATAAGCATCAGCCCTGTGGTCAGGTTGTCTGCTCTCTAGTTAGCTTTGCAAACAGTTGTTTGGAAGACAATGTTGATTCGGCTCAGTCCAAATGTCATTTTGCCTAGTTCAAACATTCCAAAAGTTCAAGGAGCAAGACATGTCGACATTTCCTCTGGAGTGGCTGCTCTGGCTCCATTTTAAAATGGCTCCACTTAAGTTAACTTTTCGCGTTACCGTAGACTATCTTTGTGTGCCCCTGGAGGAAAACGATTTGGAATAGCAGAAATCAGACATCGGTGGACTTGAATGACTGCTTTACCTCAGCTGGGAGGAAGTCATTATGCTTGGAACACACAGTGGTCCATGTAGACAGGACACAATCATTGTCCCAGTGGGAAGGAGAACAACCTGTTTATGTATCCTGTAGACTCCTTGTGGAGTTTTCCCTCCGTGTATTCTTAAATACACTGTTTACCCTTTATTAGTAAACTTTGCTGTACTGTCCCCTCCCCAACTGGATGTCTTTCTGGCATCGTTCAAGGGGTAATCGGTAACTTAGGCATCAGAATGATATGATACCCCTTGGCGGTGGGGACAATTTCAAACCAAATCCAGTGATTATTTTCTAGCTGGGCTCAAACAACAAATTTCTACTTCGGGTATGTTCTGAAACTCTCAGTGGTGATATTAACATGTGACGTTTGAGTAATGAAATGTGACAACCTTTGGGGGATCTGCATAACTGAGTAAGCCAGTGTTTTCCAAATGGCCAGTGCGTGGTATTAGAAAATCATTCACGATTAAAGACACGTTAAATGGGATACAGGCAAATGGGTTTTAAAGAGAATGAGAAATCCATTGATGTGGTTTCAGAATCTGAATTTCAGCTAATTTTTAAGAAGTTACTATTTGTTGGCTGTGCTAAGAATCAAAGAACATCCACAATTGTTTGAGGAGATTATTAAAATACTCTCTTCAGCTAACACATCTTAGAGCTTTGCTCTTATAGCTCAACTGAAATAACATACTACGGTAGACTGAATGCAGAATCAGATGTGAGGTTAACTTGCCTTCTAGTCAGCCAGAAATTAGATATCTACAGATATGTAGTCATGCCACCTTTCTCAGTCATTTTGTTTTTGAAATTAGCTATTTTTCTTGAATATTGGTTGCTTATTTTTTCTATATTTAGTCTGTTCCTGTATTTTACCTTCAACTATACAAATTCAGAGCATGCCTTTGTTGCTATTGCTAAGTCAGTTATACAAAATATTATTAATAACATCAAGGCTTTCTTGCTAGTTCTGGACTATCAACCCTCATTCTTTTATTTGTTTTGTTTTGGAGAGAACACTTAACATGAGATCTACCCTTCTAACCAATTTTCCAGTGTATAATACATGATCGTTGATCACAGGTGCAACGTTGTACAGCAGATCTTTAGAGCTTATTCATCTTGCTTACCTGTCGATTCGTGACTCCATTTTTCCTCTCAGTCAGCCCCTGGCAACCACCATTCTACTCTTTGATCTTATGAATTTGATTATTTAAGGTACCGCGTATAAATGCAATCATGCAGCACTTGTTTTTCTGTAATTGGCTTATTTCACTTAGCACAATGTCCTCAAGGTTCATTCATATTGTCCTGTGTCACAGAATTTCTCTTTTAACGCTGAATGGTATTCCGTTGTACGCATATACCACCGTTTCTTCATTCTTCTGTTGATGGTCATTCAGATCATTCCCCCTGGCTATGGTGGACAGTGCTGCAGTAAACGGGAGAGCTAATATCTTTTTGAAATACTGATTTTATTTCTTTTGGTTGTATACCCATGAGTGGGATTGCGAGATTACATGGTGGTTTTACTTTTAATTTTGGAGGCAGCCTCCGTACTGTTTTCCATAGTGGCTGCACCAGTTTACATTCCCACCAACAGTGCACAAGGGTTCCCTTTTACACTGTCACTAGCACTTGCTATCTCTCTTTTTTTTTGTATCTTTTCAATTTTTTCCCTGCTACCATCTTCTCTTTTGAGATCTCTCATCAGTACTTGTAGTGACACATAGGGGAATTTTTCAGTCTCTTCCCCTGTGACTTTGATCACCTGCTAATACACTTAGCCAATCTTCTCAGAGCCTAAACCTCATTCTTTCGTCTCCCATTCATAAGACTCATCTGTCATAATTAGCCGCAGAGTTTTGCCACTTCATAAAAAGTATGACTAGTTATCCTGGTATCAACTCCTCCACTTATTTTTCCTTCTCCTACTTTAACTTCATAAAAAGTGTCCGAGTCATTAATATTTGTGCACATAGAACATAAGACTTTTCACTGGACCAGTCTGTGTTAACCCAAATGACTGGATTATCATGTCAGACTCACGGAAGGCAAATCGAACCTTTCCAACTACTCAACCCCAAAACTGTAGTGTCATTTTTGAGTTCGCTCATTTTCTCAAACTCTAACAGCCCCAGCGTCAAAGCATATCTTAAACAGAATCTGAACAGAGTCTGATAACTTATGTCTACTATTAGCATGCCAATCCAAGCATGATTTTTATTGCAATAGCATCCAAATTTATTGCTCCGCTGTTCCTGGCGCACTTACAGTTTATTCTGAACACAGCAGCCAAGGGTGCTCATTATAAGTTTGTTAATTCACTGCTCACACTTCCCGACTCTCTCAGAGTGAAAGCGAAGGTTCTTACTCTGACCCTTCTGGCCTTCTGTGATTTGGTTTCCCATTCCTGCTCGTCCCTTTTGGTGACTTGTTTCCTCTCTGTTCCAGCCTCATTGACTTCTTTGCAATAAAAACAAACAAATGAACAAACAAACAAAACCAACCAACCAACCAAACAAACAAAAAAACCCTCGAAAATGCCCACATCACGCTGAGCTCAGCTCCTTGTGTTTGTTCATTCCTCTTCTGCAAAGGTCTTGCCTCTGATGTACATATGGCTCTTTTCTTCTCTATTTTCACGTTCCTGTTTATTTCCTTCCCTGTTGGAAAATCTCATCTGAAAGAAAAGCCTCTTCCTCACCTCCACTCCTGCTGCTTTATTGTTCTCCATAACACACATCACCATCTGGCCCTTTCGTAGATTCTGATTCATTTGTTTATTGCCTGCTTCACCTCACCAAAACGCAAAATCTCTGAGGCCAGAAATTTTGTTTCACTTCTAATACTCTCTCTGTTGCAGATACTAGGCACTGGAATAAATATTAATACGGCACATATTTATTGAATAAATAAATGAATGCTCGCACGAATGCATGGATGAATGAATGAATAAATAAATGATTTTTAGAAGTAGATTCAGACTAATATTCTCACACATTTTTTCCACATAATTAGCTGAAAGACAGCTAGTGTAAGCCTGACTATCTTACTTGAGTGTTTTCTCAAATGTAAACACAGATAATGAATCATTTTAAACTGCTCTTTATATAGCATTTAATGTTATGCTAGTATTTATTTTAGAAGTTTGTTGTGCCTGTCAATCTAGACAAAATTCTGAAAAAATACTATCTACTATATATATATATCATAAATAGTATACACATACACAGCAAACTTTTTGTGAGTAACGGATTCTTCCCAATTTTTCAAATTAAGCTTTTCTCAAAAAAAAGGTTGTCCTTTTTTTCAGAAGTATCTATAAAAAGTATCTATAATTCATGAGCATAAAAATATTTCTTAAAAAAACGACAGGGCAAACCATTAAAAAAAGACCAACAAACGTGCCAATATTAAAATTGAAGTCCTCTGTATGTCAAGTGTCAATTAATAAGAGAAAAAAAATGCAAGTCACATCCCGGGAGAAGATATTTTTAAATTTTATATAATGCTGCACCAGTGTTTATGATAGTGGGCAAAATCAAAGCAACCTGTTTCCGAGTAGGAAAATGGATAAACTGGGGCTTATATAACACCACTGTTAAAAATGAAATTTAACAAGATGTAAAAAAGTGTATAAATCTCAAAATAACATTAGCTAAAAAAAAAACAACTTACAAAAGTACGTGCATGTATGATATCACTTATGTAGTTTAAAATACAGAACAACAGTAGATATTATATAAGCTTGTGTAGGAATGATATATAATAGAATAGTTATCTCTAGAGAGAGAAAAATAAGGAATGTAAAATTGAGCTTTAAAAGTATTTTTTTATAGAAAGAACCAACAGAAATTTTAATAAATTTTATTGTTCTCAATGAGTATATGGGTGTCTATGTCTCTTTCCCCTCCTCAAACTTTGAAACAATCTCAATCTTAGCAAAAAGTACATTTTAAATAACTTTTCTAAACCATTTGAAAATAATGCTGCATCTACCATGAATACTTTAGAATTTCACCCACTTATCTTCAATACAGCTATCAGAATAAGAAAGTTAACATCAATACATTAATACTACCTAATGCTTAAGCTCCACTGAAGTTTTAATAATTCCTAATATTTTTTTCCATTCAAAAGAATCCAGTCTAGAATCTCAAATTGTGTTCGTCTTTTAGTTTTCTTCAATTTAGATCATTTCTTAAGCTTCATTTTCATATCCTTGACACTTTTGTTGATTACAACTATTTTGCAGTGTGTTGGGGAAATATAATTAAAACCTAAATCTCCTCCCAACCAAGAAAACCACTACAAAGCTAGAAGAGAGAGTGAGCTTCGTTAGTGAGTAAACATTAAACCAGAATGTGACGTGCATCCCGTGTAATGCACTAAGAGGTTGCAAGGACAGGAAGAAATCTCACCCTTTGGCGTAATCATAGATACTGCTCATTACTGACATGCCCTCAAGATAAACAATTAGTCCTCAACTTAACAGCACCATGCGTCACGCATTTGTGTTACATGCTGTTGAGTCAGCTCCAACTACTGGTGACCCTATGAATGAGTGACTTCCACAGTGTCTTGTCCTCAATAGCCCTGCTCAGCTGCTGTAGATTCATGTCTATGGCTTCTTTCATGAGTAAGTCCATCTCATATTATAGTTCTTCCTAAATTCACTTGGTAGTGGGATGACCATCTGTGCCTGCTAATAGATTTTATCCAAAGGAAAACAAACTTCTCTTTTTTTAGGACAGGTGGTGATTTTGCAGCTTGAAGCACAGCTGGCCCAGAGGTCATAGACTCTCTCATAGACAATGAGAGATGGGGTGTTATCTGTGTTGATGATTACATTTCCAAGCATTACTCTCCAGGTCCTTGAGAAAGATATTCCTGCTTTGTAAACTGACAAGAGGCTTATTTAGCTTTTGAAAAGATTTTCGTTTCAAAGAGAGAAAGAACTTAGAATGATAAGTTTTCTCAAGTAAATGCTCTAAGAAAAGGGAGGTAGGGAAAATTTCTTGACTAATTTTTATAAAAGAGAATGTTTTTTTTTTCTTTTAGATTTATACTTACCATCCTCCCTTTTGTCACTATAAAACAGAAACACCGCAACTTCCTATAACTTCATTGCTGTTTTCACCTTCCTCTGGGTGAGCTGTAGCCCTCTAAATAGCCAGCAAGTCCCCAGTAGAAAGAAAACAAAGCCATCATCAGAATTATGACGAAATAATAAAATTTACTATTTAAAAAAAAAATACATTATATATCTTGGAGGAATACCTTTGAATATATTATATCAATGATGAAAAGTTAAATCAGATTTGTGATTAGCGATGCAATAAAAATTTAGTGATCCATTAATTTTCCATATTGATGTGCTGTCTTTATTGCCTGCATTTTCAAATGATCCAATAAGCATTATTGTTCATTCCTTATAAAGTTTTATCTAATCCAAGCCTAAGGAATAGCTTCACTCTGGAGTTCGATCATCTAAATTTTTAACTGAGACCTTTCTTTGCAAGGCACAGTAAATTTCTCCTGAGTTTTAGTCCGTGACATAAGTACTGTCACATTTATATGACAATTTAAGCTCTTCAGAAATTGTTCTATTCTCACAAATATTTTTCTCAAATGTGACCAGGCTTTGGTAAATTTACTGTTTTTCCTTCACTCTTAGAGCAGGACCTTCACTCTTATGATATGTTTCTAATCACTAGGATTTAGTCTTTCTGGGATCACAGTTGAACGGTGTCGTCCGCTGTTGTCCGTTCCACTCTGGCTGAGCTTGAACTTCAACTTTTCTCACTTCTGGGTGGCCTTGGAAATCTCTGCTCAGATATTTGGGTTACTACCCTGTGGCTTTCTCCTCTTGTAACCTGCCACCAAATCCCATCTCTTATTAGTCCTTGAGCCTTCAGCCATGGCAGAGTCCTGCTCTCTGCTGTGTTCTAAATCCCTGGGGAGTACTTTGAAAAATGCCTTTAGAAATAAATCTTGAGTGAAATGGGGATTACTTCACGTCCTTCCCTGCTCTCAAGAATCACGGCCCTGTGTTGGCTTCTCTGCAGGGCTGTCAACAGTTGTTTTATATATTTTGTCTTGCTTTTAGTGTTGTTATTCATGAAGACGCAGGTCCTATACTGACTTTATATCATAACTAGAGTTGGAAAAATAAAAATTATTTCTGTTATAGTAATAGACTTTTGTGAGTTTTTCATCATATTCAAGACTTGGATATTTGTCAAACAGATTTTTGTTGTTGTTTTAATGTTCTACCCCATCTCACCTTATACAATTTTTTACCTGTGATACAGGATGAAAAATTAAATGACAGAAATAATGTTCCAGAAACAGGTTTGTGTAACTTTTAATAACAGTCAGCAGACCAGTGTTTACCAGCTGTACTGAATTTGGTTATAGAAGTGGCAAAGGGACTAAAATTTAAAAAAAAAAAATTTCAGATTTTGCATTTTAAACACTTCCTAAATAGCAAAGTTGATACCCATAATGTTAAATTTCTGATATCGAAACATCTCACATAAACCTTAAGTAATAATTATATCATTTCTTTAAAACATATCCACTTAAATGTTGCATTAACACTGGAGATATGCTTATGACTTAAAATTTTCATTGGCATTCTCTAATGTTAGCGTAAATTATAAAGTCATAAAAATACCCTTGGGGCTATAGAGTGGACCGAGAAGCAGCCTATCGATAACATTCCATTTAGTAAGTAAGAAGTTCTTTGCATTTAGACTTTCCGTTTGCACCTGCCATTCCTGGAGGAAGTCTGTTCAATTTTTTAAAAAGCTCTGTGTATTCAAAATACTAACCCGAATCCTATTCCCCTCTATGATTCAGCTGGTAGTGCTTATTTTAACTTGTGGTGTCACAGAAAGTCGATATGTACTTCTTGACCTTAACAGTTCTTAAAGAATTTAGAAAATGCCTACTGTAATCATGAAATTCTTGCCTGCCTGAAAAGGAGGACCCGTGCACTTCAGTCACTCTTCATGTACTGGATTTACGTTGTAGTATCATTCTGGCCTGTCTGCTTTGAACATGACCTCTGTTTTTTATTGTTCATTTTAAATTTTATACCCAAGTGTGGTTTGGGCAGCACAGAGAACTTCAGGACATCGCTTAGCTTTATTTGTAGACTACTTTACTAATGCAATTTGATGTAATGTGGAGTAGGTATTGGCACCATTTACTCATATTGTGCTTTCTTTAACTAGACAATACAACAATTTTACACTTACTACCGCTACATTATGAAGACTAAGTGCTTTTTACACATTTCTATGTTTCATCTAGTTATTTTTGGTTCACTAGTCCAGCTCCTGATTGCATTTTAAGTCCTAATTCTGTTATTAACATATTCATCACCCCCTCTTAACTTCTGCCAACTTCCTGTTGATTGCCAACATTTTTCAAGTAATGTTTTTTAAAACATCATCAGTAAACTATTACATAACGTGTGTTCAAAAAAGAACCAATGGTAACCCACCAGATTTTTATTACTTAATATTATTAATGTTATTAGTTAATGATATGATAAGAACTACTGTTGATTTGGCCCCCACTCTGTGTCAAGCATAGTGTTTGCCCATATGTTATTCATGCATGTTCAACAAAAAGCTTTAGCAAGTGATTGCTTATGTCCTGTTGCAGCAACTCTACAAAATGTATTATTGAATTTTGTATATGATTTTCTTGAAAGGTACAGATTCTCAGCTAATGAGAGCCAGAATTTGAACCCAGTCTGCATTCTTTAAAGTTCATGTATGTGCCATTATATAGAATTGCTTCCCACTAATCAAGCACTTTCGATTCTGATTCTTCTCACCAAGGCTAGTAGACTTCCGAACTTTTGTGGGCAACCAGAAATCCAGGAGACATGTCAAAAGCTACTGATTGATGCAGTATTCCTCCATAGACTACTAAATCATTCTTTCTTATTGTGTTTTCCATGCAACACTAGCCTGCAAGATGGTTCATTAAAAACGAATTCTATGTTTATTTTTATTTATTTATTTTTTTAATTCAAGTGATAAATGTATGGGCAGTCAACTAATCATACCCCTTTCCTTATGGGTTCTGAAGCCAACTGAGAATTAGACATGGGTGTGAAATAGAATCCAAAATATCTGCCTTGTAATTGGTAAAACTATATTAGAGGACACAGCATGGATCCCAAACCACAAGTTGCCTATGGTGTTCCTTATGCAGTACATCGTCTGACCGACTTCTTACTCTTTATGTCTCCATCTAAATAGCACTTTTTAAGGAAAACTTTCTTGTTACTGCCTGATACCTTTTGTGGAGACACATGTTTTAATTCTGTCAAAAGAAGAATTGTGTTTTCCTTCATATGAATTAACCAGCCATCAAAATGAAACTATGCCAGGCTTAGTGTTAGGCTTTTGGAAGCAGTGTTGTTTAATACGGGTACCCATGAGTATTTTGATAGTACATAGTGAATTCCATACTTTTGGAGGCTTCTATTTCGATTTCTTTAACAAACACTATGTAGCAATTACCATGTGCCAGGCACGATTTTTATTTTAACGTATTAGCTCATAACCACACTGTGCGTAGACGTGTGCGCATCTTACAGGTGAGGGATCGGAGGTGCGGTACATGGGGTCAGGTGTCTCCTCCCAACTTGCAGGTGGTCAAGTCGAGATCCGATCACACTGTCTCTGGCTCCAGACTCTGGGCTTCTACCACTGTAATTGGCAGCTTGCTATAATCTGGAAGCAAAAGTTCCTGTAGTTTTATTTATGTGGAATCTAGCATAACTCGAAAATTGCAAATAATAGAACATCTTCTACAAATGGTTATTTTTCTTTACTAATAATTAAGGTCCCAGATTAATAGAACACACTCATTATAGTATATCTTACAGCTGTTAAAACTACTCCTGTGAAATGCTGCTGTTGAAACTATGGGAAGTTTATATTTAAAATGTGAAAGTGAAAGGTGGTTTCCGTATGCATTTAGTAATGAATGTTTAAAAATTCAATTTAACCAGAAAATATTTATAGGATAATAAGACAACTTTAAATTCTAAAGGAAAAAAAAATCAAGAACTTACAATGAACACACCAAATTAAAATAATAAAACTATGGTCTGAAAAAAAAGAGTAACATCCAGTCTCTATGGGAAAACATTCTGACATGCTAATTATGCCTTGAAGTATGCACAGTATCCTATCCTATCTTTGCAGAACAGGGTTCCCAAGCTGAGTAACAGGAAAAGCTGTGACTGACTTTAAGCACAAGAGTCACAACATAGTCTAATTTTCCTCTATAAATGCGTCTCAAAGTACAGGATGGATGTGACATAAACAAATTTAAATAACACCACCTTACGATGCAGTTTCTGAAAAGTCAAGTATTTATCACTTAAAATTGTCAGTTGTTATATATTTTCAGGCCAAACTAACAGTCAGTATAACACATCCTGCATTAAAAAGCTGTATTACTGAACTACAAAAATTTTTTTATAACGATGTTTATTTCTCTTTGTCTTTTTCTCTTACTTGAATGTGAATGTGTTTGTTCAGTGGTTTTGGCAAAGAGAATTGTTCTAAATTATTCATCCCTGATTCTTTTAGAGCTTACTTAGAAAAAAATATATATATGTGTATATATATATATATATATATATATATATATATATTTGTATATGTGTGTGTGTGTATGTACCACAGACACACACGTATGCACACATGCATACAAATTAGGTAAAGCTTAAGGTCAATATATTCTCTTTTCCCCTTTGTAACTGCTTTCCCAAATAATCCAGGCATCTGCACCTTCAGGAGATTAGTTAGAAAGTTAGGTAGATGAATTCATGCATGTTCGAGAAGTAATTATGGTTTAATGCCCATTTCTTCTAAAGAGTCCTAGGGTTTTTGCATGGAAATTAGATACTTCGATGCAAAACAAAGAGTTAGGGCCGATCAAACTTGAATGTGCACAAAAGTATCTGGGAAATGTTTTAAAATGTGGAGTCCAGAACACCTTTAGGTAGTTTCACTCAGTAAGGCTGAGATGAGGCTGAAGGAAATGTGTGTCTCCAGGTGATCCTAACACGCATGGCCCCCATGGCTATACTGTAAGGACGATTCTGGTAAAAGGGTGGGCATTTCTGGCACTATGGGGAGGGGTGCAGATATTTTTAGCAGTTTTTGTTCAAGCATCATTGTTAACAAACTGATATATGAGAATACCTTTGGATGTTAATATTTAATAATGAATTTAATCTTCACATACTTTTAGATAATATGGAAGAGCAGCAGTGTGCAGTTGGTGACGTAGTATTGGTGACGTAGTATTCTCTGTGACATAGTATTAGATTTTACGTGCACACGAAATAGGTGGCAGATCGCGATTCTCTACTATTTCACACTTGTGTGCTTTAAATTACTGTACTTTTATTCACCTCTTAACTTGCTAAAACTCAAATTCTACAAATTATTTGTACATTGAAACCATGGAGTTTATTTTCCTGTAACAGTTTTCCATAACAATCAAGAATAAAAGTGAATGTTATAAAATACACAAATGTAGATTTTAAAATATCTAGTAACAAATATTTGTTCCCATTGTTTTTTTTTTTTCAATAATCGTTTCACTGCACACGTTGAGGTGCACCTTCTCAAGGTGTCACCCTGATAGGATCACCGCCCTTTCCCACATCCCAATCTTCTGCATGTTGTCGAATCACTTACAAGGTGAATTTCGTATGCCCCTGCTTTGCACATAAATGAAAATGCAAAGTTCAGAGCTCTGTTAGAGGTGAGTGAAAAATAATAGACTTCGTCTGCTCTACATTTCAAATGGAGCACTGTCTTCTGACATATTGCGAAAGCTTAAAGTCTCGTATTTTACTTCAAAAATAGACTTTTTGTTTGTATCTTTAAAAATACACACCAAATATTTAACATTAATCTTTTCACACCAATACCACACACATACAACTTAAAAAGTACTCTAAAGAATATAGACTTAGCCTATATTAGCCTTATCACTCATCCATTTCCCCTTTGAGGATCTAGTGGTCTTGAATATGAACGTCACAGAAAGTAAGCTGTGGATCTGCCCAGTTGATGCTTTGCTTCTTAAATGTTCTTCGTAAGCTACATGTGTGAGATGATGCTCCAAGGGCATTTCTCAAGTGACTTTGGCACACCATAATTTCTTCTATATTTGGAACAATTCCAGTTTCCTTCAGAGTGGCATCCTTCAAATGTGCTTTTTGAGGAAAGAGCCTCTGCTCTTTCTCTAGAATCTAAGTAAAATTCATGCTTTTTAAAAAAGTTAGATTGAATGTATGAGGTGAGCTTATTAAGTCTCATAAAAGTGATCCAGGCTCTTCTCAGAAAGACACTATGTGTGTCAATAAGTCTTGATATTTAAATACTCCTTCATAAAAAAAAATCAAATATGAATTAGGCTTTTTATTATTTTAATAATTCAAACTTTAAGCATAGTGGATTTTGGGTAAGGGTGAATTGAGGCATAATTTTTAGTATTTTTTAGGCCATTTTCCTATTTTATATTTAAATATATCCTACAATCCAGTAGTCATATTCTTGAGACATAATTTAAATAGAAACTATCAATATTTTTAAGCTTACAAATTAGTCTGAACTAAAGAAAGCTGTTTTGTAACACATGTCAATTTTAAATTAATTTTAATTATTTTAATATTTAAAAAATAGTATGAAATATAGTCATTCCAATATAAATCAATGTCTCTCAGATCACTGTAGTAGTCACATTTTATATTTAAAGTAAAATAATGAATTGCATGTGAGTGGCAAATGACTGTGATACTTAAAACTCAGTTGAAATCGCTGTCAGACATCTAATTCTACACCATTTTCCATGTCCTTCTCTAAAAACTCTGAGTACAAAGATCATATTTTCCAAGACGGAGGAGGCCAATTCTTTGGTAAAATATAAATGACTTAAATAATTACCATTAAATAGGAAAATACATTATGTCTCAAATTTTGAGAGTAATACCTAACATAGACTTTTGAAATGTAATATAGAATTTACCAAAGAAAATGTTTGCATTTGAAGTTTGCTGAAATAAACTTTTATATGGATGAAATAGAATATAAAATAAAACTTCAAATACTGTTTCCAATATACGTGACACTACATAGTAAATCCAGGGACTGAATAAAATAGACTTATGCATCAGCAGATGCAATATTTGCCCTGGAGGGAAATTGGCAGTACTTATAGAAAGGCTAAAAATGCACACAAGTAAGCCTTCTCTATACATATTCATCCTGCTAGGTTGACCTAGAATATTATGTAAAGTTACTTGTCAAATTATTCATGAAATATGGATATTCCTGCTTTTTGGTTAGAAATTCAATCTTAGAAGATATCAACAAAGTGGCTGACTTTATTAAAGAGAAAGTCTAAGATGCGGAGAAATAAAGTATTATAAATATTTAATATTTCATAATTATAACAAGTCTTATTAGATAAATATGTGTTTTTAAGAGATTTCTTTTAGGTATCTAGATTTTAACTTGAGAAGTAATTAAAAAGAAAATTTCAAATAGTCATCCTGGGCCATGCTCCTAATTTAATTACCTACTGGCCCAAGTTCACATTGAAGTCCAAGAGATGAAAAGGAAAAACTTTTCTCTTGAGGTTAATGTTTTCAACATGAAAGGAAATGGCACATTGGAAAATATATCCAAAAATGGTTACTATAGCTTCAGATCCACTTACTACAGTCTGTAGAAACTGGACAACATGTTATTAAGAAACACACAGAAACCATGGATTCTCAAATGAACTGAATTTTCAAGATGCATTCTTCTGAAAAAAAAAATCATTAAAGACGTTCAAAGCATTCTGATAAAACTGTTGTAAAAGATTTATAAATAAATTCTGCCCAGTAGGAAGGAAACAGTGGTAGCCCAAGTGGCGATGGGTCTTGATAACTGACACATGCCACTCAGCACGTGTCAGTCCCTATTCTAAGTGTATTAAATGTAAATGTTGAAACTGAGAAATGAGAAGCCATAATTATTGCCATTTCCATGATATAGATAATACAATGAAGGGTGTCTGGCTCCATGGTCCATGCTTCACCGTTATGATACGCTGCTTCTAATGGTGAGAAAGAAACGGAACGCTGTCATCAGTGGTAGCAACACTTACATTGCGACTCGGAGGAGAAGGAAACGAGGTGCCATTAGTCTAGTTCCACACGTCAAGGAGTTCACAGACTCGGCTTCAGACCGCTGTCCCCTGTTTCTCTTTAACTGGGTCAAACAAGATTTGAGTTGCTAGCCTAAGATAGAGCTGCATCTGTGGGTGTTGCATAACTTTTATTTTTAATTATAATTTTGATTCAGTCGGCTTCAGACACAAGCGAAGCAGAAGCCGAGTTTTGGGAGGAAGAGGAGAAAGGAAGGAAAATGCCATTTTACATGCACGTGATATGTTCAAATGTTTTTTGAAGACACTGACTTTTAGTATCTTTGATGTTAAAATTTGACTAGGATCGTGGTGCTTCTGCTAAAAAAAAAAAAAAAATGACTAGGAGGCCAAGTCTTCTCTATCAACAGAGAGAACAACGTGGAACAGGGGTGGGAGGGAGCTGGAAAAACCGGTGGTCATTATGTGAATTCATTCAGTGGACAATTACTAAAGACTTACATAACG
Organism: Pteropus vampyrus; assembly: GCF_000151845.1. Lineage (NCBI taxonomy): Eukaryota > Metazoa > Chordata > Mammalia > Chiroptera > Pteropodidae > Pteropus > Pteropus vampyrus. Next base: position 4,908,913 of record NW_011888841.1, read on the forward strand.
GGTCCCCAACTTCATGGCACTCCTAGTGTCATGGCGAAGTTACAGGTTGCATTGTTGAAAACTCGAATTTAAAAATGGAAAAGCCCTGTGGATCGTAGGTCTGAATGGTTCTCTTAGAGCATAAAGCAGGCTGATGAGACCTTGTGGTGCAACCATGAACGGTGTCCCTCAAGTGACACTTGAACAGTATCCGTGGAATGAAGCATTGAGCAGGAGAAGTGTGAAGGAAGCACGTCCGTGGAGAGGTAAGAGCATGTGAAGTGCTCTGGAGTTCAGAGGAGAAGGTGAGGCTTTGAAATGCGGCCTCTCTGCCCGGGTCACAGAAAGCAGGGTGCATCGTAGAAGAGACGAGATGAGGCTGGGAAGGTCCGACCCTGCAGAGCTGGTAGACTTCCTTACAAGTTTTATATATTTTCTGGAAACAATGAGAAGTCATGGAAATCATTCAAAGAATGTGTGGATGGAGGAGGAACATGTTTTGCTTTTGAGTTTTAAGTAGACGGTTCGGGCTTCCCTGTGATAACAAAGGAAGTGGATGGATGCTCAGGCAGAAGTCAAGTGACTAATTTAGCCTTGATGTGGAGGTAGTGGGGGCAGGGGGCCAAGAGGTTGGTATGACACTAAGACAGAGAGTTGGCCGTCTTGGAGCCTGGCATGTGTGGCAGGATAAATACTGCTGCTGTGCGCCGAGGCAGAGAACAGTGGAATAAGACAGGCTTTTCTGTTTGTTTTAAATAACTTTTTATAGACGCATGTGGGTTTATTGTGAACATGTTGAATCTTGAGTGAATATGTTGAATCATTTCTGAGGAGATAAGCAGTTGGATACAAGAGTCCGAAAATATAGATGTGCATGTCATGAGCTTATGGCTAAGGAATTGAAGCCATGTGCATAGATGGCATCACTGGGAAGTGGTCGTGAAGACAGGAAGGGACTATGGTGTCTGCCTTGAGGTCATGTAATATTTAACGCATGTTTGAGATAAACCAGCAAATGAAACTGAAAAGCTATGATCGGAGACGTAAGGTGAAAATGGTGTCACAGAAGCTAAGAAGAATCTTTCAAACGGGGTCGTACTGAAGATTATATCATTCTTATAACCATATGTAATATTGAAGGTTAAGAAAGGTGAGGACTACTACACGACCATTGAATGCACAATCAAGGAAAACTGACAGGCATTGCAATAATTATTTGGGATGATTAGTGGTGAATTAGGTCTAATTTGAAAATGCCGAAGGGTAGGAGGGGAAAACATGGAGATTCCTTTTATGAGTTTGCTTATGATAGAGAGGAAAAGAATAGGGCAGTAGCTGAAAGGTGATATACAGTTGAGAGAGAGTTTTCTTGAAAATTAGGGAAAACTATGTCATGCTAAAGGTCTAGAGAATCTACTTTGACGTTCTCGCAGATGAGATAAACTACAAAACATCCCCAACTAGAAAAGAAAAACACCTAAATACGTATTTTCTATATAAAATGGAATGACTATATAAATATATATATATTACATATATTTTACATATAATATATTATATATATATATACACACACACACACACATACATATACATACGTGTGTGTATGTGTGTGTGTGTGTATTTATGCTATTATCATGGAAGGAAATAAGGAAAGTCCCCTTGGAGGGAAGAGCAGGTTTACCCAGACCGGCTCTACCAATGTGAAGGCATTGCCATGAAGTAAATATAATGGGAGACATAAAACCCTGCCAGTGACAGTAAAAATTGTTATAATTATTTTGCAAAAAGTTCTCTTCATCAAGTTGACGATACACAGACCCTGAAATCTAGTATTTCTACTCCTAGGATTCTGCGATGGGAGATACGGATCAGTATACCTGGCAGCATCATTTGTAATAGCACACAAAACAAACAAAATAATCCTGCAATCGACTTGTATAGATAAGTTATGGCTTCTACATACAAACTTATGTATGCATTTATAATAATACATATGCAATGCAATATTAATGTTATACAGCAATGAAGATGGCTGAACTATAGCTACTTAATTAAAAATGTTGAATCTAATAAACATAAAGTTAAGCAAAAAGAAGCCAGTTACAGAGGAATATAGTAAGGTATAATAAATGATAAATAATAAATACCATGTAGACCTAAACAACTTTTTATATATTTATGTAATATATAAATAAACATATGCTCATATATTTAAAACTATAAAGCAATGCAAATAATTTAGAAATAGGGTAGATGCTGCTTTTGGTGAGGTCAGAGATTAATTTGATCAAGAAGAGACCCTCAAGGCTTCAAAAGTAATATTCTATTTCTTACAGGATAGTGTTTTCATATATTCTTTTCTGGGAAAAAATTGAAGCTTCCCTTTATGAAATTGTTTAAATCATGCCTGTTGATTAAATACCATGGAAACAGTATTGGAGACATTCTTATACCGAAAAAAATATGCTTTTTATGAACATCAATGTGATTTCTATAGGATTAGCTACATATAGGAATGATCATAATTGAGTTTTCTGTATGTTGCAACTTCAGTGAATTGAGATTTTATTTTTGGGGAAGCTGTTCAACTGATTTCACCTGCCAAAATGTAAAGCTTATATTCTGACCAGAGATTATACATCAACACACACACCACTCACACACACACATTCCTCCGACTACCATAAGACGTTACATTTAATCATGTTTTACTTTGAACAAACCATCTTCTATTTCTTTCCTCCTGCTTGAGACATGACAATGTCTTGAAAGATCCCTGCACTCCTTCCTTTGGATAAAAGCCAAGCTTATTCTTTTGCTTATAAGCAGAGGGCAAGCAGTAAATAATTCTTAAAATGAAATACTTTAAAAAGAAATGAAGTCATTATCAATCTGCTGAATAAAGAAGCAATTCATATTATCCTGGGCAACAAAGGTCTTTAGAAACAATGAGTAACAAGCCTAATTGCCACTGAAGTCATTAGCAAACACATTACAATGTTTACTCAGGCTTACTTAACAACAAAATATAATAACAAAATATACGTAAAGTAGATTTATGTGTAATGAGGGATTACAATTTATGTATAGTATGACTCTCAGCCCCAAATCCTTTATGCCCTCTGTGAGCTTTAGAGGTGAGCCTGATAGTTGCTATTTCTAAATTTCACACTCTTATGCCAACTTTTCCCCATTGTACATTTGCAAAGTGAGCACACTGCAGGCGAATGCCTACCTTCGATCAATGGCTGAGAAAACACATATTTTCCTGTCCTGATGAGCTGGGTGAAATAATAGAAATGGAATGTCTTATTATTTTATTATTTCTTATATTCATTAAATATTTTCTCTATGAAATTGTACTAATGATTTACATGGACTGACTAACTCAATCCCTTCTTAACAAACAAACATTTTCATCATAACCACAATTTTATAATTGAGAAAACCGAGGCTAAGAAGTTTTAAGTGACTCAGAGAGCCTAAAAGTTACCATGTTATAAGGCGGAGCTATAAACCCAGTTCTCCAACTTCAGCACCCACACCCTTAATTAGCCTGCTGTCTTTATCACCCAGATCTTCCTCCCTCCAGCCCCAAGGTCACCTTCAGTGACCACTCGAACTGAGTGTAGCTGCTCTGAGTCTCTTTCAACAACATAACCTCCTATATTCTTCATCTCGCTCTTATCTGTAATCACCTTGCTTGCTTGTTTAATTGTCTATTATCCATCTCTACTTCTTTGTGGCAGGCAAGACTATCACATTCAGCACTGTTTTTGCAAAGCCAAGATAATAGTTCAAGTGCGGGGTAAGCGCTCTACAAGTTCCCGTTGAACAAATGAGTGAACCACTTGGTGCCACAAATAACAATGATAAGCTTCGGATCCCATATGACCAGCTGCCTGTATATTTACACCTAATAATTTCAGATAGCTTCAGTGTATCATGTCTGTAGCTGAACTTGTTTCTGTCATCCTGGAAAATAAGACTTGTCCTTTTATTTTTCAAGTTTTAATTTTTGTCTTTTTCTTTTATATGTTTCTGTCTTAACACACCTTTGAAGTAATAATTGATGTAGATTCAGTCTTCTAGATACCACACGGCTCTTCCACGCCTCTCCATTCATTGTAGTATCTATAGCTAAGGCTGCCATTGCCTTTTACTTAACTTTCATGAACAACTTTTTATGTTCTTTCTTTCCTCTTGGTGTAGCTTTCCTGCAATCTAGCTGTTCTCCACACCGCAAACTGAAAGAGGTTTATTTAGCACATTAAACATGAAATTCTTGAATTTACAACAGCCCGTAGGATCTGCACTGTTCATGGAAAGAAATCCAAATTATTGTGACATGGCTCATGAAAATTTCAATACGTAAATTCTAATTCTTCATCCTGTCTAGCCATCTTATAGAATTCTTCATCTTTTACTCAATAAGCTTATATAGTAATGGCTGAGAGCATAGATTATGATGCAACTTTCCTAGATTTTAAATATGGATTCATCCACTGAACTGGCTGATATGGACAGATAGAGCCCGATATCCATGTAGTTTTGCAGTTTTAACTTTGCAACCCTAGAATTACCACTTCCGGTGAGCCTTTGCTTACCTCTCAGTAGAATTTTGGATGTTTCTTCCCAGGGGTCTCATAACATCTCTGTAAACTACTTTAGCTGTAAGTACCTGTCACAACGTTTTATCATTGCTTATTTCTTTTTTATGCCCCCAAAATGTAAGCTTTTTAAATTTGAAGTCTGCATTGCCCATGAGTATAAAAAGTTCTAGCACAATTTCTTATACCAAGAATATACTCAGTCAAATGTCTGTTAAACCCAATCCAAGAAAGTTCACCTAAAAGGCCAATCGCTGAAAGAGAGAATTCCACAAAGCAGCAGATCTTTCGACATCGCCCCTCATTCTCGTTGCATATTACAAGGATTTCCTAGGGGTGAGGATGAGGCACTCCAGGGTTCAGTTCCAACAGAAGCGACGATGAGTACAAATCTCCAGCGGCAAATGAAAACACAGGAAATGCTTGATTTGTTTTTTTTCCATAAACACATGACCCTCTGACACCAATTTTGGTGCAGGAACTCGGAGGTTCAAATGATTGTAATATTTTCTCATGTGGAAATATCATTTGCAAACAAAACTCTTCCCGAATCTTGGTATGACTGAAGGAAACTATAGGGGTATGGAGCATCTACTTCTGCTTTTGTGACCAGATTATTTCTCATTTTTTAAAAAGTAAATACAGAAATTAATACACTCTTACTCTGTAATATTTTGTCTGTTTCTGTGTATGTATGAGAGAGAGAACCATCTGTTTCTACAATTTTTAGTGCATAAGAAATGATGCAAGAAATTAACCATTACTGTGTGTCATGTATCTAGTCAACAAGACAATGTGCTATGCCATGTGAAATGATTTTCAACTAGAATGGCAATCCTTTGTTAAACAAGGTAATGCTAGTTTTGTTGAATTAGTTTGAGTCCAGTGACCTCATTGTATTATGTGATCAGTGAAGATCTCACCATTTTCAAAGTAAAAACCTTTGTTTGGTTAATAAATAATGGGCTTATACTGTACACATTTATTCAAGATTGAATTTAGACTTTATAAAATCCTATTGATATAGATGTTATTAAATCCATTTTATTGATTAACAGACTGATATGATCCTTTATTAAGGTTATCCCCTCTGCCTCCTCTCTCTCTCTCTTTCCCTTTTTTAAAGAAAAAATACCATTTATTAATAACCAACTAAACCCTCTATTCTGATAACTATCATTAATCTTGGCCCATTTCACTTCTAGTTTTTACTACAGTTTTTCATCAATTCGAACATCGCACGGCCAACCAAAAATTCATTGACTAAAGCTAAATACAATCCTAAATACAAGATTAGAGCTGTGGAAAAACATGATGTATTCTAGGGTCTCATGTAGTACAGCCTGCATGGGAAAATGGACATTACATAAATCTAAGAACACCTAATGACAAATTGAATATAACATATAAGGAAAATGAAGTTACTCGAGATAACGGGGGTGGAATTAATATTGATTAAGTCCAGGACAGGCTCTTCTGAGTTGCATTTAAGGAAAAGACTCCTGCTTGAATCTTGTTTTTGTCTCATACTACTTAGATTTTAGTGTCATGGAGTATTCTCATTTTTTTCAAGCACCTTCTAATTATTAAACATTAGGATGGGCATTCTTGATATGGTTTGTATCCAAAGTTTCTTTATTTTAAAGTTTGTGTATTCAACTACTTTAGATGATTTTTGTCTTTCTCAGATAAATTACAAAATACATTGCAGTATTTAAAAATTATTCTCTCTAGCCAAAGCATAAGTGTGATTTATTGCTGTTGGAGAACAGTAAGGCTAACTTGGAGACAAACATATTAAAAGTAGAACTCTCGCTACTCTTTCTTGTTTCTTCTTTATTTTTATAATAGTGACTTCACATTTCCATTGTAAATAACTAACACCAATAATGTTTAGACAATATTACATTAAAGGCAGCAAACAAATATAAACGGTGACTTTGCAAGAAAGTCTTCATTCAGTGCCTCTGTTAATTTAGTAGTTTACTTCCCAGAATGTTTTTAATATTGTGCAAATCTAGTCTAACTTTTAGCAGCAGAATCAATTTAAATATAAAATACCACTTGAACCCATAAACCATTTTCGTTAATGACTTCTAAATAACAGATTAACAGGCAAACACTTAATTACTGTCTCCTTTTTTTAATCAGGCAAGCAATTCTAATACAAATTGACAAGGCATTTATTTAGGAAGCTACTTACTTTAAACCATCACTGACAGTTCCAAAGATTTTCTTTTAAGCCTATGGAATACACATTAGAGATGAAAAAGCAAATAGTATATTTGAAAATTGGGGCAAGGGGGAATCCTGGTTTTCATTACTTTTCATTTTCAAATTTTAAAAGTTCTATCATAGATGGTAGAAATCTGAGGAAAGGAGATGCATGAGTTCTGAAAAATGCCATGAGTTGTGGCAAATGAATCTGCTGAAGGAAAACCAACTTCCTGATGGTTTTCAAAAAATGAGTCACTTCAGCAACTGACCACAACTAGTGATCTAACCGCCAGCCTTTTCTTCTGTGAAAGCTGGACTATTGGTGTGTTGACATTTGAACTTGAACTCAAGGCAGAATTCACAACATAAAATCCGACAGAAGTTGTTGCAAAAAAGTTAGAATGTCAGTGTTAGATTTTAATGTTACGAGACTGTCATTTGAACCTGATGATAGTGCCCTGTTGGCCTGTGATCTTTATTCCTATTAGTAAGCCTCATGGGATGTACGATTGTAATTGAAATAAGATATACCAGTTACATAAGTGGAATTATTATAGGCATCAGGCTAAGTATTTGGCTTCAATCATTTTATTGAAAGAGGTAGTCAGACTTGACTGACTATAATAAATGTTTAAAGCATCTATAAATACATAAGTTTCTGTAGATCAAGGATAATGTCCACGTTCTGAGTATTTAATAAATTCCAGCCTTGGTGCTAAGAGGTTTCCAGATGTTATTTTACAGAATAGCATTACCAAGTGAAGTCGTTGTACATAAAATGAGCTAACTTTGGCCATAATTATGGTTCCCTATCATCTCTTGAATGTTCTTCCAGGTTCTGAATAAGTCCTCACTTTATGAGATGTGCCTCCCCAAGGAGAAGTCAGAATTCATTAGCCCAGCCTGTCTTGCCTCTAGGGATGGACTGTGTCTTACGCTTCTCTAAGCAGATTCACCATCATGAGCCTTTGCTCAGATGGGGCTGCATGGGAAGAGGATGGCCAGGAAATCTATTTTGGGAGCATGCATGCTGGAGGCTCTCACAGAGCATGGTGGTGGAGCCTGAGTCTGTCCCAAGCCTCATTAATGCCAGTGATTATTTTTCATGGTTCTACAGATCTCATAGTGTAGGTGCATCTTGTTTCTAGATACGTAGCTTCTAACTTTTTTTTTTTTTCATTTCCCTGAAGGGTTTGTGAGCTGCCTAATATTCTTTAATAAATTATTTACTTCCTATACTTTTCATAGTGGACTTTTTTTTGCAACTGAGAATGCTGATCGACATACTAAGTTGCACAAATTTTGTAGCTATTATTCATTTCTTTTCCCCAATATTTCAAGCTAGGTTTGTCAGACTCTAAAATGCATGCATTCATGCGTGTGAGAGAGAGAGAGAGAGAGAGAGTGTTTGTGTGTGTGTCTTGCCTTAGCAATCATCCCGTAGAAATAAACCGATTGTTCACTGTCTTCAGCAATCCGATATGTTTAACAAGGCTTCTTTGGGAAGTTACTTAGATACTTTGGGAACATTTCTGTGATAGTAGGGCGTATTAGATTCAATGGTTTTTTTTCCACAAACTACTTTTATTCTCGGGCTGACCTTCCATATGCAGTGCTTTTAATATATTTATATCTATGATTGTGTGAATATAGACATACATATAGATTTTAGAAAACTCTCTTTTTTCATTTCTTATATGAAATAAACATGGCTCTTTTGTAAGAGTGGTTCTAGTCAGGTGCACATATTTTTAAAAGCTATATGTGTTGAAATTCCATTTGGGTATGATAAAATGACAGTTCTGTAAGGATTTTAGTTGTTGGAAACCATAAGTGAACAAGAAACTCCTACAGAATTTCCACAAGGACTTTTATCTATTATTTCTTCTCAAAGCTTTTTAAAATTTTCTAGAGTAGCTGCATTCATAATTTTTAAAAACTCCAATAGTCACAGAATAAATATTAAACAGTATTGTTATAGAAATTTTTGTTACATATGTATATTTGATTCATGGATTTAATCATTTCTGTCATCTCAGGTTTAAGTAGAACGCTAACAGTGTTTAACCAAAAAAAATATTTCAACCAACTCACAAATGATCTTAATGATCTTGTACAACAGCTTGTGTCTGCATTTCTAGATACTTATTTATTTTTACTTTGATCATTAAATAAATTCATAGTTCTCCGAAATATATGAATCTCTTTCAATGTGTAGCTTAATAAATACCAAGCAAATACTGACCAGGTGAATGTTTGTATATAAAAATAGTTCAAGAACATCAGAAAATAATTTTTTTAATTGGAAAAATATTCGTCCTAAACAGTAAGTTGAATAAGAACATATTGTATTATTTCAAAGATAATTTTATTAAATATAAAAGGCCCCAAAGACATTTCTCTTACAGTGTTTTTGAATTCTAGCATTTTCTTTTGATTCTTTGGGTTCGTATCTGTCTGCTTACATTACTCGTCTGTTCTTGCAGGCTGTCTACTTTCTCTACTAGTGCACTTATAATATTAATAATCAGGATTACTTTAAATTTCGTGTCTTCTCGTAGCCTCTGGACCCTCTGCCCACCTTGGATTTCTCCCATTTCCTGATTTCTACATATGAGTGTGTCTCCCAGATCAGCCCTATTTCTTCTTTTCTGGCTATGCCCATTCTTTAGGGAATGTCAAGTTCTAAAACTTTGACAAAGCAGATGACATTTAAATCTAATTTTCTGTTCCTAAATTCACCAAATTCCAGACCCATGCAGACAACTGCCTACTCAGACTTTTCCCCACTCAGTAGACATCCCAAAATGTGCATTGGCTCAAACGCTTTCTCATTCTTAGCAATACTGGAAATGGCACATCTGTTCGCTCAGACCACAGATGGTATCCTTGACTTGTTCCTTTCTTTGATATCACTCATCAAATCTATCAATAAATTCTTTCAACTCAGCTTTCAAAGTATTGCCCCAATCTAAGTGCTTTTCACTACTATAATTCTTCTTGGCAATACCCTATTTTAAGCCAGCATTGTCTCACACCTGAAAAGAGCTTCCCCACTGGCTTTATGAGTTCTCCTTAACCCCAAAAGGTTGTTCTCCAGTCGGCAGCCAAAACAGTTCTGGTAACAAACAAATAAGATAAGGTTACTTCACTGCTATGCACCTCCAACAGCTGCCTTGGTATCACAATAAATTAGAAATTTTAAGATAGCTGAAAAATAACACAAACACTGCAAAATCCAAGAAATCATAATACCTTTTATTAGTTAACTGACACTCTTTTGTATTATTTTTTTTTGCTACGTTTTTTTGGTTGTGTACTGTTGAATATCTCCCATATGGCAATGATTTTCTAAAGAGAGAATGAAAACATAATTTAGTATTTTCTCTAGTATAGTTGATCAAAATTTGTTTTTCTTTACTGGTGAATTAGAAAAGTTTCTTTGACTTTAAAACAGGTATTGTAAATTTCATATGAATTTTTAGGATTACTGTCAAATTTTGGGGAACTTTTATAAAGTTCTTGTGTATAAGCTATAAAATCTCAGAACATTTTAATTTTTCTTGTAGAGTAATTGTAAAATTGCATTGAACTGACAATAGTAATTAATCAGTTTGTCATAAATGTGGACTGACTATGGAGTATATTATTAGTTTTATGTTATCTTTGTTAATATCAATATTTCATGTGAAATAGCAGGAAATTAACTTTTTTTCCGCATTCTAGTCAAACTATTCTCTCCTCTTCATAAATTAGATTATCAAACAATTTAAGTTTCTATTCATTACTTCTTTTCAAAATTTATCTCTTTCAATGAATGAGTACTTTGGTGGGAAATGATTTTTTCCTATTAAATTTTGCTTAATATCAAAATAACTTCAATTGATTTCATTATTCACTCTTTTCAGAGTCCTT
>NW_011888841.1:4920311-4924132 GCF_000151845.1 Pteropus vampyrus
CACAAACACTGCAAAATCCAAGAAATCATAATACCTTTTATTAGTTAACTGACACTCTTTTGTATTATTTTTTTTTGCTACGTTTTTTTGGTTGTATACTGTTGAATACCTCCCATATGGCAATGATTTCCTAAAGAGAGAATGAAAGCATAATTTAGTATTTTCTCTAGTATAGTTGATCAAAATTTGTTTTTCTTTACTGGTGAATTAGAAAAGTTTCTTTGACTTTAAAACAGGTATCGTAAATGTCATATGAATTTTTAGGATTACTGTCAAATTTTGGGGAACTTTTATAAAGTTCTCATATATAAGCTATAAAATCTCAGAACATTTTAATTTTTCTTGTAGAGTAATTGTAAAATTGCACTGAACTGACAATAGTAATTAATCAGTTTGTCATAAATGTGGACTGACTATGGAGTATATTATTAGTTTTATGTTATCTTTGTTAATATCAGTATTTCATGTTAAATAGCAGGAAATTAATTTTTTTTCTGCATTCTAGTCAAACTATTCTCTCTTCTTCATAAATTAGATTATCAAACAATTTAAGTTTCTATTCATTACTTCTTTTCAAAATTTATCTCTTTCAATGAATGAGTACTTTGGTGGGAAATGATTTTTTTCCTATTAAATTTTGCTTAATATCAAAATAACTTCAATTGATTTCATTATTCACTCTTTTCAGAGTCCTTAAATTTTACCTTTTCTTTCAGTTATTTTATGATTTTTTTCAATGCAGAAGAAAATATTGTGTATATACTCAAATTAAAGTCTGTAACTTCTTATTTGCTTTGGCAAAATGTTTCAGAACATCGTTCAATTACATTTAAAGCATGCTCGACTTTAAAATTCTTTCTTCAATTTATTTGTGTTTGAATTTGGAAAATGTGTTGCAAAGCTCGATTGTCATGATTGTCACGTTTTTGGAATCTGGCAATCGGAGGACTGAGTCGGTGTTCAGAGGTACGTGTACTTCACAGTTACTTCAGTGTATAGTCAACTTACTGTTAGCTGTTCTGGTGCAGGACTGAACTTGCAGGAATCCACCTGCTGCATTGACATAAATGGCATCTCGAATGACGGTAAAGAAAAAGGTTTCATGTGATTATGTTTATTGTCGCCTGGCAGGAGGAGATGTATGAAAGGATAAATGATGTGACAAAAGGCAACAACCTTAACTGTGATTAAAGTGTTTTCCTTTTGATCGGGCAGGAGTAGTGTCAGGGCCCTGTCTGGAGTCTCAGGAAGGGCTGGTGCAAGTGACGAACTCTGACACTTACGTTTCAGGAGCTGTTAGGGGAACTCCAGGGTAGAGGCCAGTGGAACCGGAGCAGAGAGAAGGCCTGGGCGTGGGTGTGGAGAGAGAGCCAAAAGAGGTAGGATCTGGTATCCCAATTTGCATGTGGGATAAGACACGGGCGACCGTGCTAAGTCAGAGACTTACTTCCTGTTGCATGCTGCATTATGCCTTTCGTGTACAACCTGGAAAATGAGATCTAGATGAGCTCCACCCTGGACCTCTATAAGGCCAGATTCTGGCCCTGTCGTGATGACACTGCCTTCTCTGTAGCTCTCTTGAGGGGCGGCGACTCTCTCTCCTGTCTCACTCACGAGTCCACAGCCTGCTGGGCTTACGGTGATGCTGGGGTCTCTCTTGCTTTTCATGGCCATGGTCAGACATGGCAACTCTTCCTCCCTTAAAATATATGGCACGGGAGCTCGTGCCATGACATTATACCACTCACTTATCCTTGTCACAGCGTCTCTGCAGACACCTACATAAGCCCCCTTCTATCCTGGCTTTAAACTCGATTCATCGTTTTCTCCAGCAATAACCCTCTTTCTGAATAATGTCTATATCCAGGATAATATCTGTAATGTCCTAGTCACATTGAGAGAATGATGAGAGAATTTTACTGCAGTTACAGCCAACAAGAAGTGAATCTTCTCTGGGGGATTTTAAAACAATAAAGCTGAGTAAATTTGGCCACTTATGATTTTTACCACATGGCAGCATTTCCGAACGAGGTGATGTGGGCTACATGTTAATCAATTGTAGTTCCTATTGGTTTTAAAAATATCTCCATTTAGCTTCAAATTAGCATAGTCTCATTAATTTCCTTTACTAAACATTTTAATCCATATGGGAGTTAATTAGAACTACCAGTCCTATAGAGTTGGCGCCCACACGTGTAGGCTTGGCGGCATGTGTTCATTCAAGAGCAAGTTCATAATGGTCTGGAAGTGTGGGGCTTGTGTTCTCGTGCTACATTTACCAGTGTTAACACGGTTGGCGGTTGTACTTTAAAGCTCTATGAAAAGAAAAAAAAAATTAAGCAAGTGTTTTTTTCTTTTTTTCTTTTTTTCTTTTTTGCCTCTTCATTCTCTCTTTGGCGTATATGATTATTAGAATAATTTGATTACACAGAGAAAGGAGAGTGTTAGCAACTCCCCGACTGGGAGTTCATTCCTTATGCTGGAAGCGCCACTGCCGGGCCTTGTCTTCTCAGCTGCCATTGCTCGAAATTTATCCATCCATCGTGGCTCAGCAGCCTACGTGGGGCATGGCCTGGACATTTGTATTGCCAATGGTATCTGCCTTCATAATTGAACTTTCAAGTATTTGCAAAACCTTGTATCTTTCACAAACGTTCCTGCTGGTATAATAGTTTTCTATCCACTTGAATATGTACAATCCATCAAACATACCATGGCTCTTTCGCCTTCTTTTAAAATGCCCTTATCTGTGTTCGATTCAAAGTTTCATCATTTCGTCGGCCCCTTTCAAACAGACCCAACTCTGTGTCTCTTTCTCTTTATTCCCGTTAAAATTAAATGCTGGTTAAATTCAATTCTCCACCTACTTTATGCATCATCTAGGGCATGTAACTTGCTGGAAAAATGTATTAGGATGCCCACAATCCTGACTTGAATTAATGATGACCGGTTTCACTACACACCCCTGGGTCATTTACCCTCCCACCCTGCTAAGTGAGTCTTACCTTCTCTTGCCACCAATCTTCAAAATTCCCTCCCTAATCCTTTGAGTTAACCACCTTCCTTCTTAGCTCACTGAGAAAATTGTTGCTGTGATATTCCATGAATTAGCATCTTAGCATCCCTCTTCTTACATCTTCCATCCTAAACTTTGCATCCCCTTCTGTTATTGCAGGTGATCTATTTATATTCCTAGCAAGGTCAGTTCCTCTACTTGTGCACCACATCCTACCTGTCTTGGAAATTGACCCGACAGTCCTCCCATCTCTGTCCTTTTCATAAGTCGTCCTCTCTACTGAATCGTGCACGTCACCATCACATCTGATGAAATGCCATCTTCGCTTCTCTGTGTTCTCCCTTGAACTTTTGCTTCCCTCCAACTACATGCCATTACTCTGCCCATCTAAAGGGTTTCAGATGGGAATCGTGTTCCTGCGTGAGAATTGTTTACCCATTCTCTTTTATGGAAAATGTGAGGGTTCCTCCCCCGCAAAGATAGGTTTTACTAAGACTTTTTTTCTTTTTAATTTCTCTTAAGGACTAACAATAGAACCTAACCTCTACGTAAGATGCAATTCTCCTGGATTTTACCTAGATCCTTATCACAACCCTTCTGATTGTTGTCACTGCCCTCATTTTTCGGAAGACAAAACTGAGACCCAAAGTTGTATAACTAGTTCAAGGTGACAGAGATTAAGGGGGGGAAAAAGCTAGAATTAAAAACAGGTAAATCTTGCTCCAAAATCTTTACATTGCTCAAAACTATTTTTGAAGCAATTATGAAGATCTGCAATAAATATAAACTTCTCAGTAGGTACAAT
>NW_011888841.1:4924182-4949968 GCF_000151845.1 Pteropus vampyrus
TCCCTTGAACTTTTGCTTCCCTCCAACTACATGCCATTACTCTGCCCATCTAAAGGGTTTCAGATGGGAATCGTGTTCCTGCGTGAGAATTGTTTACCCATTCTCTTTTATGGAAAATGTGAGGGTTCCTCCCCCGCAAAGATAGGTTTTACTAAGACTTTTTTTCTTTTTAATTTCTCTTAAGGACTAACAATAGAACCTAACCTCTACGTAAGATGCAATTCTCCTGGATTTTACCTAGATCCTTATCACAACCCTTCTGATTGTTGTCACTGCCCTCATTTTTCGGAAGACAAAACTGAGACCCAAAGTTGTATAACTAGTTCAAGGTGACAGAGATTAAGGGGGGGAAAAAGCTAGAATTAAAAACAGGTAAATCTTGCTCCAAAATCTTTACATTGCTCAAAACTATTTTTGAAGCAATTATGAAGATCTGCAATAAATATAAACTTCTCAGTAGGTACAATATAAAGTCTGTTAATAAAGCATTTTCAGTGAAATGAAGTCCATCATAATTAGCAGGTATATTTTTTAAAATATTCTGTATCAGGTGCTGGTTCAGTTTTATATCTACATACCCAGCACAGAATGATTCAGTAAAACATCTGCCTGAATGAATAAAAGGCATTTGCAATGTTGGTCTTTTTTCTCAATAAAATAAAAGCTTATTGTTACAAATAAAAGAAAAAGCAATCTTTTGTTTCAGTTTATGCAATTGATTAGCCTATCCTTTGACTTTTGGCCTTGTGTTAATTTGCATGTCATTATCATGATCCTCTAAACCACTGCAAACAAGGTGTTTTATTTTGCTTATTCTTTTTGAAGGGCTTTATAATTCATTAGTTTATGGAATATCCTACGTATTGAAATAAATTTTACCCCGAAATGGCTACTGATTAATTAATCATGTTGGAGTAAATATTTTAAAATTTCATGGACATTGTGTATCATTTTAATTTCCTACATGTGCATATAAAAATATTTTGCATGTCATCCATTTATATCAATTTGTGATAAATCAAGATTGAGTTCTGAATTACATTATTTTTCTACTTTTCAGATTATATAAATATGTGAAATTAGCTTCCTCCACTTGAGTTTTACCTTGAAATCTATCTCAGAAATTCAGTTCCTACTTTACCTACCCATTCCCATTTCTCCTTGTGAAATTCTCTGTCATTGAGAGCACTTTATTACAGATGCACAACAAGGCAGGGCACACGAACTAGTCTTGAAATTTCTAGTTTTACTTTCAGGGAGAGCAACATTATAACAAGCAATTTAAAGAGCCATGAAAAGGTAAGGAAAACAAGTTTATGTCAAAGGAATAAATGGTAGCAATTGAAAATGAGCCACCTGTTTCTCATTAAGCAAACAAGTGATGTGGCATATAATTCAGTGGCTGAAAAATGTATTTTGCATCCCAGGATCTCTTTTAATACTAGAATTTTATGCTGTTGAAAATGATGGCAAGAGAACAATGACCTGTAACAGTTTCTTACAGGATCTTCAGTGTGGTGCAGAGGGAAACTCAAACACAGAAGTCGTTTTTCAGGTGAATGCAGACAATGCTTCTATTTTAATCCTAGAGTTATTAAAGAAATCAGTAGTAGCTGCAACTGATAGAGGTCACGTCTTTAACACCTGCCGGAGCAGAGCTTATCAAACGTTAGCATGCATCACAATCACAAGAAAACCTTGCTAATGCAGAGATTGTTGGCCTCATTACCAGATTTCTGATTCAGTGCATTTGGGGTAGGGCCCCATAATTTGCATGTTTAGCGTGTCCCCAGGGGCTGGTCGTGCTGTTGGCCCAGGGGTCACAGTCTGGGAACCACTGTTCTAGAGAATTACTGAGAAATATGGAAAACAAGGGCAGTTAAAAGAGTTTTTAAAAACTACTATGAAAATTAAGTGTATGAACATACGTACTCATGCACCATTAATCATTTCATGTAATTAGAAAACTTGACTAGCTATATTATTATTACTTCCATCCAAAAATTCATTGTTTTACAACTTTCAATCTTGTTAAAATTCAATTTTTTTTTAAAGTTTTCATTTTATCTGTGTCAATTATACACTTTATTCCAGTGAATGCTATATTTGTATTACATAAAAATCATTTAGAAATAATTCATATTTACTACAAAGAATTTTGGAGATGATGCATAGTTTTGGTCTGTCCTAAACATGCATCATCGATACCAGTACAGATGCTCTTCAACGTATGATAAGGTTATATCTGGATAAACCCATTGGAAATTGCAAATATCGAAACATTTAATACGCCTAACCTATGGAACATCATAGCTTAGCCTAGCCTACCTTAAACTTGCTCAGAATACTTTCATTAGCTCACAGTTGGGCAAAATCTTCTCACGCAGAAGTTATTTTGGAATAATGTGTTGACTCTCATGTAGTTTGTTATGGGTGTAACTTTGACACAATTGTAAAGTTGAAAACTTAAGTCAAACCATTGTGAGTTGGGGACTTTCTTTTCATTCAGCTCCTTCTGTATTTATGATTCAATGCTTAATTTTACAGATTTGTAACTATTTCTTCCCAGACTTCTTTTCAAATCCATTGCCTTAGACTCTTGCTTTTTATGTGTATTTCATGGTCCCACTGTATTTTTTGTGGGCATAGCAATTAGGATAAATTAAGTATTTAGATCGGGATGAACATTTTTTTTTTCCTTTGCTCATTCATAAAATTATTAGAATCATTCTCTATAAATCCACTTTAATATCTTCTTAGTCGTTCTTGTCAGCGTATATCATAGTAAGTCCAAATCCAGAAATCAGTTTATCTCGATATTCACATCTGTGTTTAGATATTGGAGTTTTAGAAAGTATTTTGCATATGTTATTATAATTAACCAGTATCTTTTGAATGATTCTGTAACATTTTGATAATTTTTCAAGTTATGTCTCTTGCCTTCCCAAAATAGAATTGAATTAAAATAGCACTAAGTTCAACCTGCCCATAAACTAAATGAGTTCTAATTTCTTGGAACCCCTGCAGCCATATGCAGGGACATGGGTTGCCAAACTATGGCCTATAGTCTGTTTTCGTATGGCCAGTGTGTCAGTTTGCCAGAGCTACCATTACACATCACAAACTGAGTCACTTAAAACAAACAAAATCCATTGTCTTCTGGAGGCTAGAAGCCTGAGATCAGTTGTTGGCAGGGTCCTGCTCCCCCGAAACCCACGAAACAACCTCTCCTTGCCTCTTCCCAGCTTCGCGTGGTTGGCCAGCACCATCTAGCTGTTCTCGGCTTGCAGATACATAGCTCTGATCTCTGTCTCTGTCTTCACGTACTCTTCCTCTAAGGACATCAGTCATATTGGAGGAGGGTCAACCCTATTCCAGGATGACCTTGTTTTAACTTAATTACATCTGCAATGACCGTATTTCCAAATGAGGTCACAGTCTGAAGTCCTTGTCATTAGGACTTCAACATAACTTATTCGAGGGATGGGCAGTGGGAGACACAAGTCAAGTCCTAACAGCTGGCGAAGTGAGAATGGTTTCTGCATTGTTAATTGTTGTAAAATATTACTTTCTCTGCATCATACCAAATGCACTTTGCACTGGATTCCATTGGCTTACTTAATGCTCACTGTATTTCAAGAATTAATCATCAATAGCCTGCATTCTTGTTTTTAACGCTGTCATTGGTGCTACTGGTGCTGTATACAAACAGATCTGACAGTCATCCGTGATTATGCTCTCTATCCAGTGTGCCTTTGTTCCTGGTTCAGTCTACCTGGAATGTCACCTCTTCATCTCCACTTTTCAGAATCATTTTAACTGTTAATACCTTCCTTATTCTGCATGCTCATTCAACTAGCTTATTCCAGTTGCCTCTTGCATGAAATAATCACATCCTAAAAATGACAAGCATTTTTTATTTGCGTGGTTAATTTATGTACTTAATGTCTTACACTGTTTTTCCTGGAACGTGCATGATTATACATATAAGTTTGTATTCTAAAAGTGCCAGGAACAATACATTTTGTATAACAATTTTTAAATAAATATTGCATTGATATATCATTGAATGATAGAGGCAAAATACTGCATTGAAATATCAAAATAATCATTTCATTTCACTGTATCGCTTAGCACAGATACATACTGGATGGTAAATGTAAAACTAATACTAGAGCAAAGACTCGGAAATTAGAATGCATTGTGTGTTTATAGACCAACAAAAGTCTGTTAGAAAAACTGGTGATAACACTTATTTAACCTTATTGCGTGTTTCTCATACATATATTTATGTTTATAGTATTGTAATTTGCTAATGAATGACGATGTCTTCTATGATGCTGGATTCGCTTTATTTAAGGGGCTAAATGCACAATGCTTTTTTTTTTTTTAAAAAAATCACTTTACTTGGGAGACATAAAATTCCATGTAAATATGAAACTATAATTGTAAAAGGGATACTTCTGAAATTGGATTGAAATTCTAATATGGCAGAATCACAGATTCAGTTAATGATTAATTCCATAATTGAAAAGATCTTTTATAATCTCCTTTTGAAAATATAATCAATTAGTAATTGATTCTTTTATTGCAGTTATGACACCAGCTGAAGAGAATTTAAGATAAAATATATAACACTGCTGTTGCAACTTAACAATTTAATTTCCTGAAACATTGTGTGTCCTTCCTCACTATACATGCAACTTTATCTAAACTATTTCCTATAAAGTAGCTAAAATTAACTCCATAACATGCCTGTGAGGGAGCCATTTACATTTCACAAGCATAGAAATCAGTTTTCATGATGTTTCTATACCATGACAGCAAGATTAGTTCAAAAATGAAAAATTCAGACAATCAACCAGCTGTTTCCTATACAAAATGCTAAACATCTGGTTCTCCTGACTTTTTTTTTTGTCCCTTACTGACTTGATTGAAACAGCAGGG
Source organism: Pteropus vampyrus (assembly GCF_000151845.1). NCBI lineage: Eukaryota > Metazoa > Chordata > Mammalia > Chiroptera > Pteropodidae > Pteropus > Pteropus vampyrus. The sequence continues at coordinate 4,929,130 of NW_011888841.1, forward strand.
TTGATTGTGTTGTGCAAATATAGCTCCGAAGCAGGAAGATTAGAGAGTGAAAAATCTTGACTTTATTGTAGACTTTTCTAAAATCCCAGATTCAGAGATTTTTAGGCTATAGTGTCAGCTATTTGAACAAACTGCCTTCTATTGTTTTCACAGTCGACTCAGTAAGATGTTTATAAAAGAACTCTGGAAACTGCAAGATAATTTTAATTACCACAGTTATTAGCATTTCTGTTCCCCAGTTACCTTCAAAGCATGCTTTTCCAAGTCCAGACAAATGGACTTGACTGTTTAGATCTTTGTTGCAGTCCCAGTTCAATATATAAACCAGTGTTATTTCTGACGAGATGGTCATTTAGATAAATATTTGCACATTAGAAGGGATGGTATAAAGCCCCATATCATTCTCCTATATGAATATGAAATGTAATCTGAGGCCATCAAGTCAACTGAGTTGTGATTATTCACATTTGCGATAGTGTGCTGTTGTCACCACCTGCTGTGCATTGCTTAGAAAGCTTACCTTACCACTTGAAATAGGTCGGGAACCATTATAATGATAATTGGAATATTCATAACAAAAGTCAACAGACTGTTAGCTATCAACAGGAAGGCTGTCATGGGATGATAGAGTGGAAAAAAAAAAGGAGAAAAGTAGATATTTTTCTATTCTCCTTTCTATTCTCATTTCCCTATTTTTTTTGCTAATGAAGATGGACATTTTGGGATGGAAAAGAAAAAAAAAAGCTGAACTTCAAATAAGAAAGGAAGGGAGGAAGGAAGGAAAGGAAGGAAAGAAGAAAGAGAAAGAAGAAATTTAATTACAGGTGCCTTTTCAGTGCTTCCCAAACTTTAGAATAAATTTCGTCTAGCTTTCCAGCTGGGAAGGCAGCCATTGTTCTCAGGGGAGCTAATTATACTAAGAAGCTCGCCTTCCTGGTGGGCTTTAATAAGCATAGTTCATTGCAGAGCTTTACCAGTGTGTGTCAAAGACCCGCAACTGTGTGGGGCTGATGCTAGGGGCGTGCAACACGAAGCTCAGTAATGTAGCTGCAGTAAACACACACACCATTACTAGGGAACTGTACCGAGTTCCCTGGTACAGAGGCCTCGGGAATGAGAAGTTATGGTTTCATTAAGGCTGAACTGTAGGGGTCAAGAGCTAATGAAGGGGCTAAAGGGCTAATGATCCCACCTACAATAAACACTATTTACCATGTAGTCTTGAGCAGACTTGTGTGTTAGCAGGAGTCGCGTGGAGGGGATTGTGTTAGCCATCTGCTCACTGTGCTAGCTGCCATTTTTTCTACTTGCTTAGTTACTATAAACAGTGGCCTAAAGGCAATGGGAAAACAAACAGTGGTGGGCTGGGAGGGACTTATAAAGAAGAAGTAAAGTAGATGCAAAATATAAACAACTTGGCCTGTAATTTTTACAGTTAGAGCTTTATAAAAGAGTGCTCATTTAATTATAGCCATTAATTTCTTAAATGTTCACCTGTTGAGTTTATTTCTCAAAAATGTGACCCTTGGATCATGAATTAGGTTTTCATAATATCTAACCTTGGACCTAAAACAATACATGAAGACGAGTATCTTCAATGAAACAATGGAAACAAGTTGACACACTCAATTTAGCAACCTACAATTTTTGCTATAATTTCTAAACTCTTTGTTTATATTGGGAATTTATATTCTGATCACCTTAGAGACAGAATAAATATAAAGAAAAAAATATTTGTTTTTCTGGTGTCACAATAATGAAAACTTTCCAAGAAGAATTTCTGAAAACCTTTTTTTTTTTTTTTGTAGTGACTCAGGCTTCCTTCTTTCTTTCCTTAATCCCTCCTGATTATTGTAAAAATAAACCTATTTGCCTCTTTATAATGTAATGTTTTAGAAAATAAAATTCTTTTATTCTTACTCTGACAAGAAGCGATAGAATTAGAACTATCCAAAGTTTATAACCAACATAACGTATGTCAAAGTTATTTGTTCTCTGAAAATGCCTTTCAGAGAACAGATTTTGCTTTGCTTAGCTGTAGATGTGTAGAAAATTGGAACCTTAGCTGCACAGAAGCATCCATTCTCCATGGGAGAATTCTGTGAAATATTTCACTGGCAATTCCATGAGTGTGCTTCACAATGACCTTATGGAAACAGCCCGGCTTTCAACACATCCCTGTTGCTTCAATTGAACAAAGTGGTCCAGCTGTAACAAATGGCACAGCAGTTTTCTTTTCTGGCGTCCAATTCAAATCTATTTTATCTCACTTGGGAGGAGACTACGACTTAGTCTTAGGATTTATGGCATGAAAGCAGATGTACCAGAGTCCATGGAACTGACAGCGGAAATGTCCCCACTATGTTTATAGACTAAAACTAACTCTTTTTAAAATGAAAGTCTTTTTTTTTTAAATGGAATCCGATAAAATGAAACATTCTGCTATAAAAGCAACAGTCAAAAGAATAAGAACAAATACATCAAAGTTACTCTCTTAAGGAAATGAAAACAAATCCTTAATGGAATATAGAAAAAAGAAACACACTTGTGTAAAACCAGCCAACCAATAGACACATTCTGGTCCTCTGATATTGAAATTCTATCAAAATCATAGTTGTGTATGCCGATGTACACTGTAGAGAACAAAATATAATATACAATATCATAAGGATTTATACTACAAAACTTCATGAGTATTTTCAGAAATGTCTGACTAAATATATAGCTTTGAAGTTGATGTTTATTAGAATAGTAATTATAGTCACATAGTTTTGTCATAATTGATCATCTTTTAGAAATTTTGTAAAACATAGAAGCATACATCTAACTTTAAATAATAATCAACTGTTTAGGTTGTATTGATTTTTAACCAAATCAAGATTCCTTGGGTATATTGGAAAGTGAATTGAACTGGGCATCCCCCAAACTTAAGTTCTAAACGGCGACCTACATTTCCAGCACTATAACTTTGATCGTTTCCTTATTTACACAAATTGTATTAGTAGTCTTTGGTAATGTATACAGGATGTATAAAATCCTAACAAGACAGATTCACATTTTGTTTGAAATACACACACACACACACACACACACACATACATACACACACACACACACACATACATACACACACATAAATATATTTATCATTCTCTCTATATACATATACATATAGAACGGTAAAATAAATAAATTACATATACATATACATACACACATACACACACACACACACACACATATATATAATATATGAAGACCAGAAAGCCAGAGGTGAGAGAATACAGAGCAAAAATTTTCCTTTTCATATGATTTTGCAGACCTTATTTTACGTTTGGTGGAATGTCCCACCCGAACCCAAATTTAAAGCTAACTAATAGAGAAATAACTACTCAGACCTTTTCCCAAGAGATTGCCAAGGGCCTTTTTGTTATGGTTGCTATGTACTCTGCTTAAATCAGTGGGCCAGAATGGCTAAAATTTTGTGGCTTCTACTCCTGGAGTCTTTGTTTCCTGTGCTCAGAGTTGCCCTGTGCCTGACCACCCTGGAAAAACCACTTCCCTGCTCAATGATTTCTCAGGCTGTCTCCTCTGCTGCACATGAGCTAATGATGAGAAACAGCTAATTCTTTGTTTCTGCTGCTCTTCTGATTGAGTTCAACAGACATGTCAGGAGGAGGAAGAATAGAAAGAGGCAGTGGGGTAGGAGAGGAAGTAGTAGTATGTAACTACCTTTGTGAAAAATGTAAAACGTCTCATTGACATCCTTATATATTGTGTTTATTAAACCTTAGGATATTGGTAGATCAAAATATAAATCTATATATTTATCATTTTTGTAGGTAGATTTGAATAACACCGGCCTTTAGTTAGCTGGTTGGTACCATTTTGCCACCCGAGGTTCAATTTAATGATCTTATACTGCATGAGTGAGATTATACGTGCTGTTTATAATATATTATTCGACTTCAGTTTTCTCATCTCTAAAATACCGGAGCTGAATACTGGCTAGCCCCCAGTGTGAGTATTAAAGATGAAGATAGAAAGAAAGCACGTAGCGCTGGGACTGGTTCATGACTGATATGGTCCTTCCCCGCTTTGTGTCTCATTTTAATCAACATGTGAACTTTCGAGTTCTCTAATTTTCATGACCAGAGCTATGAGAGATCATTATTGTTTACAATGTTGATTCTTCTGCAAAGGCTGTGAGTACAACATGGGGCAGAGCTGCAGGGGCTGGACGTGCAATTCGAGTGCAGACTAATACGTCGTGAGCATGAGGCACTGAGCTTCCAGGGGCGCTGATGCCTGCAGTCTAACCTAATCCATTCTGTTAGGTTCCCTGGGGGCTTTTAGAACTTCTTGGAAGCAAAATACTATTAATATGTTACTTCATATGACCTAGCAAAGACTGATTATCTATCATGTTCCAGACATTGTTATAAGCTCTTTACATATATTATTTACCTCTGCTGAAAAAAGTTCCACTTTAGCCCACCATCTAATTGAGAACCAATTAGCTGTGGACAAATTCAATAAAAACTTAAAGAACCAATTACTTCTTTGGATTTTTAAACATTAAATCCACTGGAGGACAGTATAACAGGAAAGGATTTGTGTTTAAATTTGGGTCATCCTTTCTGTTTTAGTTGGAAGTCAGTGTATACGTTTTGATGAGTGGTTTTAGATCATCTGGCAGAGAGGAGAAGCTGTTTTCTTCTTTGCTCTGTGTTGCAGTTTGGCCTTAGAGTTCAGTAATACCCTGTTGTATCTCAGAGACTTACGAGAGCTAAAGCAGAATAGCCCTTCTCATTGTCCCAGAGAAGAAAACAATAAAGGAATAATGGTAGTTATTAAGAAATTCATCTTAGGAGGTAGGCAGATCGTGACTACTGGATAATCTGTCAGCCTCTTTCTTTGACAAGGATTTATGTAGTGGTTGGACTTAAGTTTGACTGTGAAGACCAATGGATCAAAAGGATTAAAAACTGGGGAATACTGTACCTATTTGTGTGAAGAGAGGCGCTTTCTCACCTCATTTCTATATCGACCTATTTTGTGGAAGGGTCATGAAGAACCTCTTTCAGCCACATGTCACTAGAGGGTGGCATTGCTTCACTGAGTGACTGTGCTCATCCTGCTGTATGCTCCCTTTGGCCTGGAGCTGATAGATAGACTGGCCATTCTCTCGGTTCCATCTCAGATGGTCATGCTTGGGAAAATAGACTCAGATTTAAAGACAAAGATGTAAAAATCAAGAAGCTTATCTTATATCTCCTCCCATAGGCCATATTCCATCTCATTTCCTATCAATTTTTAATATGGCTTAGTGTATGTGTGTTACTTGCTTTTGTTTTTATCGAGGGCCTAAAGTCAAAGAGATATGAAAATATGTTAGCCTGGAAATAAAAGTAAAATGAAATATTTATTAACTAACAAGAAGAAATAAGTAAGGAATAAATCAAGCTCACATACAAGGAAGATGAGTTGTAAAGAAAATAGTAAAATATGAATGAAGAATTCATATCTAATTCTAAGTTTTCAAAAGTCACTTTTTTAAGTACTTACGAATGTAAATTGGAGATACTTTCCGTAGCACTTCACTGTTTATTTATTGTCACATATCAATGCACTTTTCATTTTGAAAACCAGAGAAACATCCATGGGTCTTGAAATCAAATCAATTGAACATTGTCTTTCTTAATATTTAAATTTGGAAACCATGAAAAATGCCAATAACTGTGTCAATTAATTTAAAATCGGTTTTAAGTATATGTGGTTAAATGTTTGAAATCTCCAGATATACATAATGAAATAAATTCCTTAGTTTAAGGCTCACTACTTATGGCAACAAATTGAAGGCCATTACAACTCTTTCTTTTTATGGATGTTTTTAAGCAAATTAATAATATATTGATTTTAATAAAGGATGTTAAGAAGAGAAGATATATGCTCACTTTAATATGATCTTTTTATCTTTGTATGCTGTCAAAGCATTATTTTTGACATTTTGGTTACTGATCGTTATTCAGTATATCATCGTTTTGATTAACAGGTTAAAATAATAGCCACATATTTAATAGAATAAAGAAAACAAAACTTTTGATGGTAAACATTTCAAAGGTACAATTATTTAACATTAGCTCGATATAATTGTTAAACAATAAAGATGAACATGATATATTTATAAAAATATTAACTGCCCACTTAAGGGGAGATAATGCTGTGAAGAGGATCTAGGATACCATTATTTAGCTCATGAGGCGACGTAAACTAAATCATGTAAAATCACTAGCTATCAGGATTGCCAACACTTTCACACATTTTTGTGGCCAAATTTCTTTATATGACAGGTACATAATTTCATAAATAAAATGCTATAAACCTTTCTCTGTCATAAAGTTTACTTACCACTATTTTTAGTATACAATGTAGCATGTGACAGTGACTTAAATATGGCTGTTAAATGTGTACATCACTAAAACAGTGATGCTTTTAAGATAGTCAAGATGCAAAATATCAGCTGACACCCGTTTTGTCTTTCGTTGGGATTCCTCCCTTTTCTAGAGCACTTTTAGGTCTAAGAATAATCTATAATCTAACACTATTGTTAAGCCGAGTGGACTTTATTTACAAACTAATTCAGAGGGAGTGTTCTGTTGTCCAATTTCATTCAGAAAAATCTGTGTTCTTTAAACTGTTAGTTTCGATAGTCATTTTTCCGTTTCCATAAGACATATCTCTATCCAGTGAAATCATTTATTTTTCTTTTGTAATTAACCTAACATAGTTACCAAAGATTAACCGGATTTCCTTCATAAATCACTGTTTGGTATTCACCACATCCTTACTACTGTGTTTGACTTCGGGGACGATGATCACCGACTCCACGTGGCAGACGTTTCTGTATAGAAACAGCATGAAGTTCACAGACAATTGCACTGAGGACTGGTGCCGCAGCTGTCGCGGGGTAAGTCAGCGAGATGTGCAGAGAGAAGCACGACAGTGTTTGAGAGGAAGAAAAGGAGGAAGTTCACGCGTACGTGGTAGAAGCAAACGGAAACTGGGCAGATTGGGAGGCAAAGCACTCCTCTTCTAGGACTTCTGTAGATATAAGCACCGAAATGATTGCGATTAGGTTCTTAGAGCAGATTGGCATTTTCCTGTCTTTTGGTGTGGGGGTGGGGAGAAGACAGGGGAAAGAGAGGGTCAATAGAGAAGCTACGTTTATTCCACGCACAGGAAAGACTTTCCGGCAAATGAATCCAGCTCATCGTTAATAATACCCGAAGAGAGGATGCATGCTCTTTTAAAAACTGTTAGGACAATTTTGCAGAATTAAAGGGCGCAATTTGAAAAGGACATGGAATTAAATGACAAGTTAATGCAGCTTCATGATGACAGATGGCACACGCAGTCAATGCAGGCTTTAATGGTATGTGATAGCAGAGGACCATGGCTAAGAGTTTCAGTTGTCAAAGCCTCATAGGAAAAACAGACGTTTTGTTGATTTCATAATCTGAGCCGATCGCACATTTGGAACAGCTATAGCTAATGGCTTTTTATTCATATTCTTTCTCTGACATCCAAATAGGGCATTTTTTTGCTTTTACAGCAAAGCACATAGATGAAAATAAGAAAAATAATGTGAGTTGATCTGCTTGCTCTTGTAACCAAAAGATTTATTATAACTTTAAATTCTAAAGTAGTAAATGTTGGAGATATGCTCAATTAAATATTAGTTGTCTATGTAAAGTTGGAAAGAAAAGATTTAATATTTTATGACATAAAATTTATTCAAATAAATCATTGTTTACAGTAACTTGACAGTTTTTCACATGTTACTATAGAAATATTTAGTAATTTATATGTATCTCAATTATGCTACAAGCTCAGGATATATGCAACTACATATATTTTAAATATAATGTAGTTGGAGTATCAGTGTAATATATAGATATAAAATATGTCATAGATATAGACATAGAAAATTACCTCAGTACTGTGTAAATCTAAGTTTTACTATTATCTATATGAATCTGTAGAGACTAAATATAATAGGTGGCAAAAAAAGTGACACTTGTGTGTAAAGGCAGTAAGGATGAGAGATCAGAAAGGGAGGAAATCATGTGTTGGAAGAGTATGCTTGAGAATGAAGACTGGGGAGAGAGATAAGTTTTGGGTGGGTTGACAGAAAAGGAAAAAGTATTTATTAGGATGGAGAATGTTACTCATTCCATAGTTATTGTTTGGAGGCAAAATGCATAAAGAATACCAGAACTATATATATATATGCACACACATACCTACGTATATACATACATGTATTTGTCTATATACACAGATGTAGAGAGAAGGAGAGGACACTCTTCTTGCCTTCAGAGAGCTTATACTTAGAATTTGAACATGGGGACAGCGTTGGTGAAAGAGCAGAGACAAGTCCTTAAATAAATATAACAATAACGATGGCGGAGCCTATTCCTACCTCCTGTAATCTCCATAGAAATTTGCCTTTTTTTCATCAATACCAATCTCATGATAGTACACTTTGAGAAACAAGTAAATTATTCACTTTTTTTTTTTTTCATTTAAAAGTTGTTTTAGCTATTCTGTGTGCTTCAAATGTCTGGGTTATTCAGTGATGGATTCTGAAGGTCAAGATGCCTGTTCTCCAGGAACAAGATAGCTGGATGTGTGTGAATTTCTTGTGGCCACATTCAATCCTATTATACTGTCAATACCTTAATTTCCAAAGAAATTTAGGGATTGTCTCTGGTCCCCAAAAGAGGAAGCTTATTCATTCATTCAGTGAACATTTCTTAAGATACTGTATATAGTTATTATACTAACTAATATTATGTTAGAATGGATACAACCAGTCTGGATTTTGACATGGTATTTGACAGCCTCTTTGGGGTACAGACAGGTTGATAATGAAGTTAGGTGCTTGTCTAAGGGAATTGCTATTCTCCAAAAGTGTGTTTTATTGTGTGTGTGTGTGTCATTCTAGTAAGAGATCTCTACCAGCAAGTTGCTAACTTGCTTAGTAATTATTCATTTTTTATAATAATGGTTTTAAGGAAAAACAAGATTGAAAGACTAATCAAATTATTTGGAGAGCTGACACACATTTCAGAATACCAAGTTAAGGTCTCGAGACAATCTCCTGGGCTAGAAAAATACAATAATGCTTGATCTGTATTAACATGAAAATTAGTAAAAGCACAGCATGTAGGCTTTTAAAAACAATAAAAAGAAACATTATTAACAAGGGAAGTACAAATTAGGGGCTTACGAATTTCAGGAGTATGTGAATTTTAAATAGAGCACAAATGGTAAGTTTTTGAATTTGGAGAAAGACCTGATGTTGATGACTCTCTAACCGGTTTGTGTGATCCCACAATTTGTAGAAATTTTATGATCCTCAGCTTTCTCTGAGATTCCCTTTCAAAGGTTAATAAATGAGACCTTCACCCAAGGCCCATTTCTTATAAGTTCTCCTCGAATGAGATCTCTGTTTATATTTGTTTAATTTTCTATTTTCTATATTTTTAAGCTCTTAAGGCTCTGGTGATATTTCTCTGTGTCTGAGTTTTTGTGTTTTTATTAAAGATTTCTTATCGGAAATGTTTTATATATTCCTTTTACTGAGTACACACCAGCTCACTTTTGTTTTATTTATTTCTACATTCTAGCTTTCATTTTTAAATAAAGTTTAGGATATGGCAGATGAAAAACAGAAGTTATGAGAAAGTTCAAAGTCAAATAGGCAGATGAGTTCTTTTCATAGGACATGTCTCTAAAGAACCTTCATTTACTCTTAAGATTTCAAAAAAATTATTTGATAAATTCTTTTATTTTAAGGTCATTCTGTAAAAAAAATTGTGGAGCTTCTAGTGGTGTCTATTAGGCACTGTGTAAATAGGAAATATTAACTCTATGTTAGAACAATTCAAATTGAGAGATGCGGGGCTAACCATCACAAAACATTAGGAAGACTTTGAAATTTTAACTGATTAAAAGTTCAACGTTATTTAATGGCAGTGTGATTGGTGTGCCAGAAAGGCCAGAGTAATTGTTGTCCACCTAAGTAAATGTACAGTGTTTATCACAAACAAGTGATCTATATATTTCCACATGCGCATGTCTAGCATCACCTGGTGCATTGGGTGGTAAATTGGCACCTGTGCTTTGAAAAACAGGTGCACAAATATCTATTCATCCCACTTTGCACTGGCACTATTTCAGTTAAGTTATACGATGTCTCTCCCTTCTAGAAATGTATAGAGTAGCGTCATACCGAAGAGTGAAGAGAGAAGCATTTAGCACCTATGAAGTAGAAGTTGACTCAATGTAAGGAGAGAAATACCACTTTACAACTGTGTTAAGTAAATGAGATGCCCCATGAGTCATACAAATCATAGTTCACATCACGATTATTCATGTAGAATGTTTATTAGTGATGTTATAGCAGACAGTTAATATATACAGCAGTTGAGGGATGAATTAAATCATCTGTAAATCTGTTTTTATTCCAGTGTTCTTTTGGAAAAAATATATAAAGAAATAATGTGCAGTAGGATCGAGGAAAGGGAAGTCGATAAGAAATAGAAAGGCGTTTAGAGCCAGCTGGACTTCCATTTGACCCAAGGAGGTGGGAAGGCCAGAGAGAGAAGCAATGAACACTAAAAGTGATTTCAAAACTCATTTCAGTATTTATTGCAAACAAATTGATAATTATGTTCCGATAAAACAGACAGCATGATTAAATAATTTCTTGTGTAATCTGATATGTTTTTAATTTGATTTAGCTTTCTCATATGTCTATCTACATGATTTTTTTCTAATTACATAGTTTTGCTTTTTTAAAAAAAATCCAATAACCTATTATCTTCCTCGTTTCTCATTATAAATTAGAATGGGAGTTCACATGCATAAAATAATAATGTCAGATTGGCCTATTTGGTCAAAAATCAGGTACAGGGAGATAATGTAACATAATGGAGCTGCCTCTGTCGCTTAACTAGCCTATTTAAGTTTCTAAAAAAGTCAGTGCCTGGACCAGTCTTCGACTATTTCAATACAACAGTATATTATTTCAAACAATAGCATATCATAGAAAACGTATATGTATATATTCATAATATAAGTCCCATTTCTCCAATTTCCTTTGATTTCCGTCCTGCTTCTTTGACATTCTAATCATGAGACTATATGATAATGCAGAAGGACAGTTAGACAAGCCCGTCTCAAAACAGGTGTGCATTGAAAAGTGCATGGCTCACTCTAGCAAAAGCTAATAATTAGCACCTTGATGGGGAAATTATTTGTTTGACAATTTTGAATAAGTGTCTAATCTGAAGGGGGGCAGGAAGTCATATATTTATGAGTATTTAATGAAGTCCATTAAGGTTTAATAATACGTAAAGAAGAAATAAGATGTGTATATTGGCTTTATTTAAAATTTCTCTAGTGTGCTGCGCTCTGGATAATAAGATAGATGAGGTTGGGAGATGTGTTCTTATTGCCAGGGAAATTGCTTCACTTAAAAGATGTATTGGCATTTCCTACTTTTTCCCCCTTTATTCTAACTTTCACAGTAAAATATAATTGAATTTTAGACCCTGAAGCAGAGTAAAAGTTTTGTGTTGTGGTCTTGTCATTTATACTTAGATTTGATCATATTTAAAAGAGTAAAACCTCTATCAGACAAAAAGAAAAAAGTAAACAAAAACAAGAAAAACTATAGGAGGAAAACATACCGATCTGTCCTAAACAAATGTCTCAAAAGAAGTATTTGATTTTTAAAGATTTCAAATAAATGTTCATTAACACAGTTTTAGAGCTTGCAAAGGTCTGTTTTCAAAAAAGAGTAATGTAGGAATGCATTAGCGTAATATTATTAGAAGTTTAGAAAAATATAGTTGTCAATTATTTTAAGAAGAAAACAATTTGGTGAGAACTAACGATTTAAATTTTAATCCTTTATTACAAACAATAAAGAAAAAATTGGAAACACCAGAAATCTATAAATATTTGAACATTAGACACTATGATCAAAAAATAAGATTTTCTATATGCAAATACTGAGGATTGAGGAACAGTATGTATTGATATTCGGCTTGTACAAGGCAATGATTTAGTCTCGGGGATGAAGTAACGAATATCACCAGCAGTTACAGTTCCACATTCGGCTTAGTACCAGTTGCCTGTTTATTATTTATTTGCTTCTTTTCTTTATTCCCATACAGTCCATCAGCAAGTACTGTGGACTTTCTTTCCAAAATCTATCTCAAATTTATATTCTTCTTGGTTTCTGCTGCCAGCATCTTAAGCCTCAAAACTAGCATCTATAGCTTTGAACAAGATGGTTGCCTCCTTGTCAGCTTCTGTCTCCTATGTTTGTCCCACCGTAATTCACGCTCCCCGGGGCACACTGAATGACCTTTTAAAAACATGACTCTGGTTTCGTCACTTTGCTGCCCGAACCCATCTGTTGTTCACCCCTTGCTCGTCGGGGTGATTCCACACCGAAGCCCTTGGCCTCGTAGACCGCCGCGCTGCTCTGTCCTGCAGCTCTGCTTTGGTCCTGCTTTATCCTCAGTACAAAATGACTTTCTCACATGGCTTTACCTGGCTGCTCCATTTGTGCCCTTAAAGTTTTAGTTTAAATATCATTTCTTCAAGCAGCAAAGAGACTGTCTCTCAGTGCTGTCGGACCCACCTCCCTGCAGCCCAGTCACATGGCATTCTGTTGAACATTTTTTTCCTTTTCACAGTAAAAAAAATTTTTTTTTTTTGCCCTTTTTCCCTGACTAGATTATAAGTCCATGGAGAACATGAACTGTCAGCTTCTCTGCTTTATTTTATGCACAACAAACTGTACTTGTCACAGTGTAGGTGCTCAATAAATGCTTATTGAATGAATGTCTGTATATGACAAACCCTAAAGGATAGGGGAGAGGTGTTTTTGACTTTTTTGTTTCTTTGTTTCTATTTGGTTTCTTTCTACAAATATACATCGATTAGGTATTGCGCTCAATTATTTCCGTTGTGACTGAACCATAAGAAAGGAGAGAGCATGCTTGTGCTCATGAAGGTTCCTTTCTAGTGGATGGGGACAGAATAAATAAGATAAATAAGCAAAAAAAAAAAAAAAAAAAAAAACCCATACTACAATAGTTATTGTTATGTGTTGTGGAGAAAATCAAGGGGAGATAGAAGTTAGAGAGTATTTCTGTGGTGTAGCAATTTTTTAAGTGACCTGTGAAAGCTTTAGAAGGAAGGGGTTTTTGAACAAAGGCTTGAAATGTGATAGGCCTTTATATGTGGATGTAAAAGCCATACAACGTTGAAAATACTCGGAAATGGTTCAAGTAATTTGTTCTTCTGTACATCAGAATACGAACCAATATTAGAATATAAACATCTAGCAGAATACCAATACTAAAGAGAGTAGTAATTCGTTACATGAACATATAAACAGGCAGCAGTTTTAACACACGATGCGCCCCTTCAGCCTTGCACACCGTTGTTTCCCGCTAAAAGACCAAAGTTATGACACAGCTATCTTAGGTTTCAGTTTTAGTCAAAACCCAGATGCAAAGGCAAATTCCTTTCAGACCTAACTTTTCAATAAACCAGAGGTGCTTTTGGTCACGTTTTTCAAAGGAAAAACTTTTTACTCCAGTTTTAGACGTATTTATACACTAGTGTTTATGTAAAATACTTTAGACCATTTAATTACTGGATAGATCGCAAAGGTTATGAAGCAAACCTCTGAGGCCAGTGAGGTTTTCAAGGCAGCCATTCTGCAGAGAACTCTCTTATGAGAAACATAATTGTTTTGCGCTTTCATCGAACTTTGACTTACTGTCAGGATTCGGTTATGAACTGAATTGTATGAGCTCATTATAGATTACATTTCACCGTTAAAATGGCGGTTCATTCAGAGTTGGCATCATTAGGATCAATCTCTTAATATAAGCTTTAGTATCTGATGGCATGAAATAGGAATGAATTCCGGTCCTTTCCTGTTGAATTTATTTCTTAATAATCTTATATATCTGGTTTAGCTGATCTACACAAATAACGTGGCTTAGATGTCTTCAACTAGGAGTTGCCAGTATTTGGGTAAGCAATTGCAAAAAAAAATGTCATTTTGCTGTTGTTGGTTCCCAAACCTCCTTTAAACACAGCTATTTATTTTGAGGAATTCCTCACCATGTGAATATCCTTGTAACCCTAAAGTAGGAACTGTATGCTCTCATTCCCAACCTCAGTGCATCCGAGCCCAGGCAAGCAAACTAAGGTTCACCAACCAAGTAAATTCAGTCAAAGGCGCCATATTGAAGCTGGAGATACGGAATAGAGAAGGTGCTGCACAGAATCCCGCCTGCAGGGGGTGTAACTTTCAGACACATCTAGTTTTAAGAGGCTAAAGCGTCTCTGAGAGACTGTGGCTAGTGGGGGTGTCAGCGATGTCTCATCAGAAAGCACTCCTGAAATGTCCTTGATTCTGATGGGGTAGCCTACACCTCCGACCTCAAGCAGTGCTTCTAATGTTATTTATAGAGTAGAAGATTGGACTGAATTGATTCTTCAGATTGTGTCTTTTAAAAACACTTCACAAGCCTTCCAGTTTGCCTTTCTTGTACACTCTCTGCCAGGAGACAACTTTACAAATGCACATCTGCATTTTTAAGCACATTTATCTGGGCCGAGGGCCACGAGGCACTTAAAGTTTACCTGTCATACAGATGCATCCCACAAGTGCAAGGAGAAGTTAAAATAAACTGGTGATAAACTACAGCCATGTAAGGAAAATTTATCATTTTCTAGCAGTCTCCTTGCCTAGGCTGATAAATGGCATTGTTTTTGCATTGCAGGGCCTTTTCAACGTGATAAACTTTTTGAAAGAAACCCAATTCCATGATAAAGAGATTTGGGCAGAAATGAGGCGAGGTCGCCTAGTTAGAGTGCTGTGCGGCAGTGTTTGATGAATGAAAAGCAGCTCGGTGTGGCAGCGTGCCAGGGAGTGGCAGCGTAAATGCACTTGGCTGAAGTAAAGTGTAGCTGACCTGACATGAGAACGCTGTGTGTGCTCGTGTGGCAAGCAGACCCCGTGACACCTTCACGAAGCATTTTACGTTTGTGCTTCCAAGTAGACTTCTACAGGCAGACCCTAAGTCGCTTTTGCTCGCACCTTCAGTTATGTGCATGTAAAGAAATACTTGTTGAAAGCATGAGTAAAGTAATGTTTGTTTTAAAGTTATGCACAATATTCCTTGATTTTCCCTGGCTTGATTGTAATCCTTCCATATCCTCATACGTATTTGTATTTACATATGAATTGAATATTTAACTTATCTTGTCTGTTATTCTAATCTTTTTCCAAAGTCTATAGTCTAACACAAGATTGAGTTAAAGAATGTTTGACCCTCTGTTTTGTAGAAAAAGCAGTTGTAAATACCAAATTCAGCCTACAGTGCACAGAGCTCCTTATGATCAGGTTTCTGCCCGCAATTTAATCATCAGCTCCCCCTTCCATTTCTAGTTATGCTGTACTACTGCCGAGGTGCTATGCTTTAGGAATCCACTCTGCTCTGTGTTTGTGGCTGAGCCTTCCGTACCCTCTTTCTCCAGTTAATTGGTAACAACTTTCTCGTGATACTCTAATATGCACAGTTATAGATAATAGTTATTGCATATATTACATATTTTTGCACTTATGTTTATTTTAGCCATCTTGATTAGACAGTCAAGTATTGTACATCTTATCACGAATATCTGGGCCTATCATAGGCTCTCAGTACATGGTGTCTGATTTTTTAGCCAAAGTTTAGTATACTTGTGAATAACTATGTGAGCCCAGTTCAGGAAAATATAAAATGATTTCAGTCCAGTATTTTTAAAGGGCAGTATCAACTTTACATGAAAATATATTGTCTGCAGTTTATATGATTTGGTTTTATTTTGAAAAATCATTTATAAACTGAAGAAATTCTGTATCAACGAATGTTATGGAAACCTAGTAAAACCCATGCTCTGAAAGAGTTTAACATATTTACATGTAGTGTCTTACTACATATTATTGCTAGCACTGTAGCTCCATAGACATATGATATCAAAAGCACAGATATCCTATTTCACCACCTCTGAGCTTTTAAGGAATGAGGCAGTTATCCAAATATTGGAAATCTTCCAGATTCAGGAGTGGAGTGGCTGGGGGTGGAGGAATGCACAACTCAAAAAATAATCAAAATAGTTTTAACTCGATCTTGATAATTTAATTACATAACCCAGTATTACACTCAGCCCTTTTAAAGTTTCATGCTGTTGCATAAATCACATTTTGAATTTAAAGGGATCTTTCTTCACCTTCCTAGTGTTGTGATAGCTGTGTGACTTCAGCAGAAACCAGGAAGAGTCAGACATCTTCGCCTGATTTAACATCCATGGAGATTGCTAGGAACCGTTTTGTGTTCTTTTCAAAGGCCTGACCAGTGGTCTGCGATACAAGATTAATCGAATTGCTCCCTGCCACCATTTGATTATACGCCCAGCACTCACACAGCTGACAAAGTGAACATGCCCTAGACTGGATTATTAAAATCTTTTGGTGTGTTTCTTCAAAAGACGCACGGAAATAGAAAGTTTCTTATGTTCTTGAAGACAGCATCCAGAATTCTCTTTCTTAAAGTCATCGTGATGGTTTACATTATTTACTCCAAAAAGTTATTTAGCAAATGTCTTTAGTTAATGGTACTTTAGTCTTGTGTCATCCCTCTTAATAAGAGTCTTTGTAGAGAATGACAGCTCTGTATTGACAGGGTACTCTCAGTTGACAATCAGCAACCGACCGATTGGCAGGAATAGTTTGCCATCTAAATTGCCCAGAAACGGCAGTGAAGAATAAAATTCTGTTTTGAGTGTATTTGCCTGATCTCCTTATAAGGGATTCCTGTGAAGAGAAAGTTTTCAGTTGTCCAGAACAGTTTAATAAGATTGAGATGATTTGTCACTTGAAGTTAGTAACACCATCTTTCTAGAAATATTTTTTATTTTTTCTAAGCGTTTTTGTTTATTTCCTTTTTAGTAAGTTACAAGATTTCTCAGACATTTCTAATTCTCCCCAATCAGAAAGCCTGTGGTTTTTCCATTGGTGCCACTGCTGCCATCTGGCTTCTGCCAGCCAAATGTACATATTCCTAGGCTGAAAGCTGCAAAGAAAAGAGCAAAACAAAAGCAAAACAAAACAATCTTTGCGCCTTCATCTGCTTAATTCTTTGGGTTATTATGTACAGGTTTTATACAAGGGATTAATCCAGTAGGGCCTTTAGTGTTAGACGCTATCATTGCTTGAAACACTAGCTCCTCACTGTTTTCTGTTCCATTGCTTTGAATCTTATATTTATTATGTCCTTCTTGCTTCCTTCTTTAGTTTGTTGTTCTTTTTCTAACTTCTCACTATTTATTTTTAACCTTTCATATTTCCCAATGTAAGTATGTGGGTATAAAACTTTATGGTTAGCACTGTAGCTTCACTCTACAAGTTTATTTAAACACTAAGCATTTAACAATTTTCCTTATGATTTTTCTTTGGCAAGTAAGTTATTTAGAAACATTTTTAAATTTATAATTTTTATATTTATAACTTTCTTATTAATTTCTAATTCATTATGATCTTATAATACATGATCTTTAAAATTCTATTTTTTTAAAAATTAAATCTATTTAATTTCTTATTAACGTCTAGCTCTGTATCACCTACAGAGGATATCCATAAAATTGAACTATTTGCTTTATGGCCCTATGTGACAATTTTTGTAAATATTTTATTTCAAAGCTAATTTTACTTGTTTAATGTATATAGCATGATGTATCCTTAATAATTACAAAGCAATTGCCCCCATTACATTTCATTTTTTGATAGAAAAAATTCTCTCTAATTGTTGGATTCATACAGGGTTCCTGTGCATCCATTCATTAGGTTTAATTGTTAATTTTTTGATATTCAAACATTGTCTACTTTTGTCGCATTTTTTTTGAGTGTTCTTGGTGTTCGAAAGATCTGTGCTGAAATATACTGATCATATTTTGTCATTTTTCTCAAGTAAGTCATTTTTTTCACATACTCTTGATGTATACATGATGACAATTGCTAATTTCTTTGATGAAACAGATATAACTGTTATGATCTTTATTCTTAAAGATGTTTACTGGAATAAAATCCACTTACGTGCTATTAATTTAACCTTACTAATTTCTAGGATCAGAAATATTTTATATTCAGTCAGGAGTTTTGTCATATTTGCGATACATGACAAAGTCTCCATATATTTTCTGGATACTTCATGCTACGTTAGAAATTTTAAGTGTAATCAAGCTATTACAAGCCAATTTTGAGTATTATGAGAAATCTTCAAAGCAGTAAATAGTTTTGTCCTCATATAATAAACAATTAAAATATCATTCTCAGAGGTTAAATCTCTGTCGAATGCTTATTTACCTGATATTTCAAGGGCTGCACAATCTCATTAAGTAAAATCTAATTATCTGTTTGGAAGAGAAACAAATATTTCTTATCTGTCTGCCAAAAATGTTATTGATCAGAAGATTACCTGTGGCAAATAGCATGTCCAAGGACAGAGAGAGAGTTTCTGATACTCAGAAGGTTAACCCAAGATTCTCTGTATCATAGATATCTACAGTCTTATCTAGCTGATACTATTTCCTTTAATTCTGACATTAAATTTAAAAAATTCAATACCTAAGTCACTTTCTCCTACTTTGGGGTCTATAGTCGCTTTTTCTATAAACAAAAGATAACTAAGCGAGCAAAATGTTTTTGTGTTTATATGATTGGTTACATTACAGATTTTTCAATTCCAATACTAAGTGATTTAATTTTTTTCACCACTCGATATTTAACAAAAATTTACCTTTCTTAAAAAATATGCATTCTTTCTCCTCCATAGTAACAATGGTATAAACTGTTTTTGTTTAAATAAATTTATTCAGTAATAAATGTTGCCTGTGATTAATCTATGCCATCCTTTTACTAAGTGTCTTCTAAAGCTCAAGCACACTATATTTATTCAAGTCCTTTGCCCATTTCTGAATTGGATTGTTTTTTATTGTTGAGCTTTGGGAGTTCTCTATATATTCTGGACATTAATGTTTTATAGAATATGTGATTTGAAAATATTTTTTCCCATTTTGTGGATGCCCTTTTTACTTTGTTTTTAGTGTTCTTCGATGTACAAATGTTTTAAATTTTGATGAAATACAGTTTGTCTATTTTTTTATTTTGTTAGTTGTGCCTTTGGTGTCATAGACAAGAAATCATTGCCAAATCTAATGTCATGAAGCTTTTCCCCTATTTTTTCTTTAAGAGTTTTATAGTTTTAGGTCTTACATTTAGGTCTTTAATCCAGTTCATGTTTCTTCTTTGTATATAGTATAGGGTAAGGGTCCAACCTCATTCTTTTGCATGTGGATATCTACTTTTTCCAACATTATTCATTGAAGCGTTTCTTCCCTGTTTTTAACTGTTCTCATTTTATTTGTATTTTTTTCCTTCTCCAATTTGAATATTTTATAAAATAATCATTTTCTGTCCTCCTTTCTCATAACATTTATACTTCTCTTTAAAATTTTTTTAGAAGGTTGCCCTAGGGTTTGAAATACATATATATTAACTAATAATAGTTCACTTTCAAATAAACTAGTTTTCTTCAAATGTAGTGCAGATATCCTTTAAAGTTTTTCCCAATATCCTGCTCCCAGGCCTTTGTCTCTATAAACAGTTGTCTTTTTGATAATAACAATTCTGAAAAAAAATTTTTTTTTGAACATTTCTTGCAAGGTAGGTCTGCTGACCATGAATTCCTTCAATGTCTTTTTCATTAGATTAAAAATAGGGAATTGAAATGAAGGCTTCTCTCTGATAGAAATACTCATACCAATGCCCACTCTTCTTTCATAAAATATTATTTGTGTTATTAATCATACAATTGCATAAGGTAATAATAATTTCAGTTACAAAATTTTTTTTTCTGAAAATCCCTAACAAATACCAGTGGATAAATATTGACCTATTAATTCATTATATTATCTCAAATAAAGATATCAGTGTGAGGGGCACAGAGCACTGCAAGTCTTGTACGGAATCAAATAAAAGAAGAAGAAAAAAAATTCCTTCCTAGCAGAGGGAATGAACCACTTTTTGTACCTGTTCTTAATGCTTATATTTAGGGCAAGCAGAACATAAAATACCACTAGCAGTGAATAAGTGTATGTTTAAAACTAGAAGATGAAATGAAATTGGTTTAGAAGAAAAAGGAAGTTGAGTAAATTAATATAGTTACAGTAATATAAAATAGAGTTAAAATTCTGTAAGCCAAGGAAGGCCTAAAAGAAGGGAAGGAATGCTAAATACACTCAAAGGAAAAGTGAATTTTCTTCAGAAGAACTTATGAATGGTATAAAAATTGTTAAATAAGACAACAGAGATTTTATTCCTATTTCGTCTCAACCCAGAGAAAAAGTAAGTGAATACAAAAATGAAGATCAAACAGTGGAAAAAGTCAAACTTTTAAAAATTTCAATAATGATAAGATGAAAACACAAAATTAAAAATACTTTTACGAAATCAGTCAAGTTAAAGTATACACTTTAAGAAAAAAATAATAGTGTAAAATCTGTTTATTATCAATGCAGAGTCCATATGTTTAATGATTTTGGATTTTCATTTGTGTTCAAATTTAATGCGATTTTTGTCTTAAAGCAAATAGAAAATAAAAAGGAGGGATTGTAAAAAATGCTTAAAATGATT
>NW_011888841.1:4950785-4974146 GCF_000151845.1 Pteropus vampyrus
ACCAACTTTACTGATACTAGCAAATACTCATCTAGATTATTCAAAACTTTTTATTTCTCTCACACTAAAAATAGCCTATATGCCTCAATCATACCAACTATTTTTTTTTTCTTTTATAAATGTGCCTATAGCTTAAAATGTTGTTTTTATTGGGTGATTTTTGTGTTTCTTAAACAATTAGAGAAAAGTAATTTTTACAGTAATTTACTACTGCAATTACAAAATCCCTGTGTGCTATTATTGTATAGGTGTAAATGGTCAGTTGAAAGATTCTTTGTCTTTTTGCCCACTCTCAATCAATGTTTTCATTCCCAACAAAGTTAATTGTTCCCTATGCTTGACACCTATATCTCACCCTAAATTTTCTTCTAATGGCCACTTATCCTTCTCTTTTTAAAAATGTATCGTAGGTATCATATTAAATTTCTTCTCACAGAGTATCATTTTCGCCAGAGTTCTCTTACGCTTTCATTACCTCTGTATTGTTTCTCTTTTGCCTGGCTACGTTAGTTTGTTTTCTGTAATAGTGTAATTACCATCCTCCCTTTTCGCAAGCTAAACTTCTCATATCACAGTGTCTTACTTTTAAAAACTTTTCATAAACAGCATCATCTAAAATGTGCCATTTTATGTCTTGCTTCTTTGACTCAGTATTATGTTTGAGATTAATCTACAGACATACCCTGTGTGTCCTAGTAGGGCATTCATTTTAATTAATGTAAAATATCCCGTAATTTACGCATCTTGCTATTGATAAACATCTGGGTCATTTGCAGTTTTCACTTGTTTTAAATAATGCTGCCAGAAACCTTGAGTGCCTGCCTTGTGCAGTTTTGTGACACATATATTTAAGAGCAAAGCTGCCATGTTTGTTACAGCGTAGGTATTTGTCCAACTATAGTAGATAGCGTCAAAACATTTTCCAAAATGGTGATGACCATTTATATCCGCACCAGCAGTGCGTGTAAGTTCCTGTTGCTGTATATGCTCACCAGCACTTAGTATTGCCACTCTTTTTTTCGTTGTTGTTAAAATTTACCACATATTAGGAAAACTGAAAATCTCAAATTCTCAAATGTCAGTATGGATACTATAAGAGACCATTCATGACAATATGAGGAGTTGGGCTCCTGATTAAAATCCTAGGTATGGTTCTTCAGGCCTGACCACAGACAATTCCAGAGGCTTTAAGTGGGAGGAAGCTGCCCTTCCCACACCGGACTCCGGCACAGACCACGCCATGCTGTTTCTGTGGGGGCCGTGGTCCAAGGTTACCCCTTCCCCCAGCTGTGGGAGTTTCACGTTCTCTTTCCTTGGCTTCTTTCAAAGAAATTCTACCAGGATCAACTACTTACTTTTGAAATGGATTATTTCATTTCACTAAGAGACACACACTTTGGGTCATCATTGATAAAAGCATATTATCCTTAAGTCTTACATATAAACATGTGGTACCAAATTAAGTTTCATTGCTGATATTATAGTTATTCATATAAGGTTAATTTAATTGGAGAAATAATTCTAAAGCATCAAAGAGACATCAATTAACCTCTATCTTAAGCCAATAATTACTTTTTAAAAAGTCTTAGATAAATTTTTTTCTTTAATTTTTTTTCCTACAAAATAAAAAGTATCTTCAAAATCACTATGTGAATCACTTTTCAGATGTAAAACCCTCATATATTTCATAAGTAAGGGTGCTGACAGATATGAAATTTGAAAATTATTTGGAATTTGATGCTCAGAAGGTAACTGAATGCTGTTTGTGTTGGACTCTGAATTGGCTTGGGCACATCCGTATGGATTCATGGAGAAGAATTAAAGTCTTATAAAGGTAAACACACTTTCCTCTATAACCAGAAATATACCTTCTTGAATCTGATACTTGCTGACATTCTCTCACATGAATGTGTTGAAGTCAGATAAATCTTTTCGTTATTTATTTTGAACTATTGGATTCTAGAGTACTGCTTCAGAGTTCATTTTTTTTTTAACTTTAATTTCTTTTTCATCAGAATGCCATTCCCTAGGAAAATATATGCATGAATTGCCCTATAGAATTTTTCTCAGAAGTTGAATGTTAAGTACATATTTTCAAACTAATAAAGCTGCTACTAAGAAAAGGTTGTTTTTTCATTAGAAAAAAAAAATAAAATTGGCTTGTCTAAAAGTCAAAGTTTAAGGAAAGTCTTAATATTGTATAATAGCTTTAATTTGAGAAAATGTAAGAAAACAATAACAAAAAGAACTGTAAATGTGGTAGAATGGTGTATGACCAAAAAACTCACCCCAGTAAGTCTGATGTTTTTTATCTGGTGGAGGGGAATATTAAAGTGTGTGATTCCATTTTGGATGCTTGAATGCTGATAACTTTTAAGGCCCAATACTCCCTTACCTTCCTGTTCTATATCCGGGGGAGCAGGGAAGAAGACTTGTCACTTCCACCTTTTGTGCCGGTAGGAAGGGTAAACCATGTGACTTTACTGCACAATAATGTTTTGCAGTGGATTTCTTACTTTATCAGGCAATGTTTACTTTTTGATTGTAATATCTTCCAGTGAATTTTAGATGAGGGAACTTCTCGGATGAAGTTTACGATAGTTTAGTTCTACAAAATTAGTGTGAATTCAAGACATTTGTAGTTAATGAATTTAATAGTACTTTAAAAATGGTGTGTACTATTCTGAAAACGTACAAAAATGGTGAGTGCTTTCTAAAATATACTCTCTATGGTGGATCATGTGTTAAAAATGGCCACCTTGAAACCAAAATATACATTTCAATTAAATGTTACAATTTTTAAAAGTCTTCCATAAGCGACCTAAAACACAAGGATCATGTAACAGGTGAATAGTAACAGCCTAGGCACAGATCACTAACAGGGCCTTTGCTAGTACTCAGGAGGTAAGAAGTTAATATTAACTCATCGAGGAGTTGTTTTTTTTTTAGGGTGCAGGCAATCTGGAAATTAACTATTTTTCTTCAAATGTTGGGCTGCCTGTCCATTTAAAGTAGCTCAGTGAATATAGGCTTCTCATCCTCAAATTTATAGTACGTGGTATTTCTAATTAGTGTGAAAATTTTTAAGGAGTTTCTATGGCGTTTTCTTTTTTAATTCAGAGAATATTTAGGAGAAAGCATCCCTGTGTAACGATTTTTAGATCTTCAGTTGTTATTTTGGATAATTATGTTCATCAATTTTAGAATTCTGTGACAAAGTATAATTTGCAAAGGCTTGACAACTGTCCTGAATTGATTTCCTATGAAACAGAATCTCAGACGGGGATTGGTATGCACGCACTGTATTGCAGAGCACTTCCAAGATGCACATTTGTGTAGATCGAAAGGTTTACGATTACGCCGAGAGCGATGTTAGGTAGCAGTGCAGTCACAGGAAAGAAAGGCCTCAGCCAATCTACGGGGAAATCCAGAACTGGATGAACCACCAGTGTTGTTCCAAGTTTGACAATGTAGGCCGATCCTTAGACTCTTCATCAACAGTCAGCGGATGTGAGCTACTGCCAAGAATGGGGCATGGCATAGCATGAGGTGGTTTCTTGCAGTGGAGACCAACCTCCTGGGGGATACACAGGTATGAGACATCAGTCCCCAATATTCTCAGCAGCTGGGAGAACGAATGCTTTAGTGTCGAGAGGTGGAGGTGGTGGGGGATTCCCTAGGCACTACATTCCACCCCTTGATTTACTCGGTTCCATTTGACTCATAACTTCTGGAGACAATTACTTGAGGATTTTAGAGAACCTCTTTTCCTGGGGGTGAGGAGTTCTTATAAGAACATAATTATTGAGACAAAATATAGCCAACTGCTAGCATTGCAGCCAGTCTCATGGCCCCAACTGATACTCATCACTTTTATCCCTCAGAGATAATAGAGTCTTGATTCATGAATCGGGTAGCGTCCAATCTAGCAAAGCGAAAGGAGGTCTGAGGAGCTGTACAAAATGAAAGTCTTTCATAGGCAGTAGTGGGAGGGCATGAAGAGATTATATTAGCAAAAGTGATTGGTTGTGACAAGGTCACTAGCATTTAGAGGGTGGTGGGGGTCTAACAGGAACATTTTTTCCCTAGAGCTGATCAGGCGATTCCGGATTGAGTGGTTTAAAATTTCATTTCTGGAAGAGTGAAACTAAAAGTCTTGGTTTGGTGCTGTGGGATTTAGAATATGTGAGTTCATTTTGGGCCTGTTTTTTTGTTTCTAACACTATATATTGACTTTTTTTTTTTTTTTGGGTCTATTTATTGAAACAAATGTTTTAAAATTTCTCACCATGATTTTGGTTTTGGCTTTTCCACCTTATTTTCTGTCAGTTTTGTGTTACACATAATTTGACGTTGTAATAGTAACTGCACACACATTTCTAGTGTTTTTGTCTTAGTGATGATATTACTTTTTTATCATTATGTAACAATCCTTTATTAATCTTTCATTAAACTTTTCCTTCTAATTTTGAGAGTTATCATTCTTTGATTGTTAATTACTTAGATGAATTAATTTTACTTTCATTCAGTTTACCATGTAGGCAGGTTAACTCTTTGGCTGCATGATATTTATTTATGATAACATATCTGTGGTATCAAAGAACTCATCCACTGTTGGATTTATTATTTAAACTAGTATGGAAATTTCTACGTGTCATTAAAAATGTCACAAATTTAATGTATGTGTGTGTTCTTAGGGCTTTTAAAAGCTGTATATTGATTTCTATTGCTGTTATAAAAGTTTTATAAGATATAGTTATGAATTCAGAGATACTCTATTATGTTTTCCTGAAATATTTCTAGAAATACAAATTTACTTAATGATTGATATGGTAAATAGATATATTTAATTGCTAAATAAAAAAAAAATCATACTCTCAGACTAGAATTGCCAATCAGATGTTCAGTCAATACTTTTGCCTATTATGGTGAGGTATCCTTGCATATTTGTCCAACATTCATACTTAGTTCAAGATTTTCAGTGTTACACTGTTTTTAAGCACTGAGCTGATAAATAAAAGACACAGAATGAAGAGGTTTTCAAATTGAGTGAAAAATGTTAGGAACATGTCTGTCAGCGTAAGATAAGATTTTTACGAGAATAGAACAAACACAATATAGAGAAAGAGTTGATTTTTTTAACAGATGAACATGACAATAAAATTATATCCCCACAACTTCTGTTATTTCCGTATCGCTATCAACACAGGTGACTTGACAAGCATAACGTTAGGGCACAATGCTGTGGGGAACCACCACTCTGTCTTCATGAGTTTATTCATGAACAAATGTATCTACATTTACAAATATAAGGACACTTTTTTTCTCAAATAACTTCTAATGGGCTAAAAAATTTGTCTTGTTATTTTTAACCAGATTAATATTAGTATATATGCTCGGAGGCAATGGTCAGATTCTCTTTAGTTTCTCATGATAAAATTATTTATAGTATGGCCATAACTCAGAGAAGAAGGTATTGCATTATATTTGATATTCCATTACATTTAATCAATCTCTATCCTTAGGAAAAAAACTTAGTGCCTCATCTGTTGACATTTCAATACCTTTTCTAAATTTTTATATCTCATATAATAATATTTCAAGTTATTGTGATCCTTTATTTAACTATAATAGCTCAAATTTTATGGTAGCAAGTGCAGGCAGTAGTTAACTTAATTCTTCTTATTTTTCAATGAGACCTCAGTCATCACAAAGTAAGTTTCTAAAAGAAAATGATATTGAATACAATTCTTTGCATATGGACACCTATATTCTTTGACTATCTAAATACGTCAAAATTGGTAAATATATTTATAAGTAATAGTCATGTCCATTTTATCTTATAGTGGAAGTTGATGAGTCAGTTTCATAAGAAACCCCATTAAAAGTTTGGGTGTTTTTAAGCAGCATCGTTGGCATGACAGAATATATACAGTTACTTTAGATTATGACTTCGGCAAAGGGAAGCATGAGCAAAATACTACTTGGCTGATTAATTATTTGAGTGAAATCAGTGAGAAAGAAACATTTTTAAACACCAATAACAATGAGAGTTTCTGTCATTCCATGTCTTTGTCAGCATTTGGTTTTGTCATTACGGCATAAAATTTTTTCAGCTGGACTTAAGTATTGATATTTGAAAAATTAAAAAGCTTATTAATATTTGAAGGGGACTAGAGAAGTCATGGTACCTTCCAAAAATGTCAAAAAAAAAAAAAAACCCAAAAAAACGAAAGCAAGATCCAATGAAGACACACACATACAAAAATTTGTTCATTTCTTGTATTTTTTCTTTTTCTTTCTTTTTTTTCCCTCCTGTTCACTTTAAGGTTAGCTGTATTGAATGTTCTAAGGAAGTATCTGTTAGCCATCAGAGAGAGGCCTGGATTCATGTGCGGGAGGGTGAGGCAGGCATTTAGCTGTGAAAGATAAAAACACTGTGGAACACAAAAAGGACTGGTGACTGGAAGATGGGGCAAGTGTCTTGGAGCAGGTTCCAAATGGTTTTAAAAGGAAGTATCAGACTTTGTAGCAAGCATTGTGATCTTTAACCGAGAAACTCTACACACTTAAAGAGAAACTTTAAATAAGATAACAAATATATGCTGAACTCTAGAGAGCAGGAAAAATAGGAACAACAAACAAATCTGTCCCTATCCTGTTCATCCTTCACCAAAGGCAGCAAAAGAATAAATGCCGATGCTCTCCATGCGCACATATGTGGGATTAATTACACATGCTTTACTAAGTAGCTCATAAATAATGACAACTACAGTGCAAAGAATATAGTTTATTATGAATTCTCTCCAAGGTTTTGAGGAAACTTAGCCAGGCGTAGCTGGAGGGCCATGCATCTTGCCCATGTAGATAATCGTTTTCTTCCCACGTGTTGTTAGAAGTCACTGTGCTGCTATTGATTTGTCCTAATTTGCTTCTGAGCCCTAATAGTCTAAGTCCATGCTATTCTGCTTATTCTGATTTTATTTTTTTGGTAGTGGTTTTGTTTCATCAAAGCTAGTTACGAGGATTTATTAATGGACTTATCTAACAGAGTTATCTTTACAAAATATACCTAGCTTTACATGGCTCTGGATATTTTCCACCGAACAAGTTTTTCTTCTGTGTTTATTAATTCTCCTGTTCTCTTTTCTGTCATAACGTGACCTCTTTGGACTTGTAACATTCTCATTAGCACAGTAATCTGCTATAGTATACTCACTCTAGTATTATCCTCTTAAATAATCCTCAGTTTATCTTGTATTATCCTCTAGCTAGTTTCTCTTTTTTTTCCTACTGCCCTTCCAAGTAAATAATTCCAACGAGTATTGTATACCCATAGTCTGCATTTTCTCACTCATCAGTGTCTGTTCATATCGTTCAAGTTTGGCTGGTACCCTTCCTGTCAAGTCACCACTAGGTCATGTTGTCAAATGCAGCATCCTTTTATTTTGTCCTTACTATAAAGTCTTAAGGGCATTGAACAACTTGTACCTTTTTTTCTTAAAGTCTTTTTATGTTTTGTTTTGTTTGTGATGCTACCCTTTCCTAATTTGTTCTGTTTCCTTTAATGTCTCTTCCTCTGCTTCGTAATAAATGATGGGCTAGCTATCTTCTCATTTCTATCCTTTCTCTTACTCTACATCCTGGGTGATCTTGTCCAGTCTCAGAGTTTACAGTTACAGCAGCTACCTGATGATGAGTTTCGCACATGCGTCTTCAATCCTCACCACTCCCCAGAGCTCTGTATTTTATCCGTTGGCCTGTTGGAAATCTTCGATTTCATGTTAAAAGGCAGTCAACTATAACATGGCTAAAACAAAATATTCAAAAATATTCCTCAAGCCTGCTTCTAAATCTTGTTATTCCCCCAGGTGTTCTGTTTTCAGCAAATAATGCTATTTATTTGCTCAAGTCAAAATACAAAATATGTCAGTGGTTAAAGGATTTTTTCCAATTAATCCAGAATCATATATGTATATGATATATATCCAGAATCATATATATAATATATATCCAGAATCATATATATACATATCTATCTATCTATCTATCTATCCATTCACCCCTCCATCCATCCATATCCACAACATGCCATATCCACAACATGTTTTTTTTTTTTTTTTTTTTTGGAAAAATCCAGTAGTTATAGTCACAGAGTAAATATGTTTTTGGTTACTATACTGATGGTGTTTGCTGTTTAGTGAGTTATACTCATCTACATATTAATTGCAAAATCTTCTTTGAGATAATTTAACCTTTATATGGACCAATTGTCAGAGTTTTTATGAGTCCAAACAAATTAGAAGTGCTTTGCATTTATTCTTGAAGCTTTTGAGACTTTTTAAAAAATCTTGTTTATGTATTTAAAACTTGTTTTTATCTTATTCAATCACATCTGGTGTACCACCCTTGTTGGTGTATTATACATTGATATGTTTCTCATTTTTCCCATTGCATTAACTATATGTGAGATTTTCAGTATTTTTTTTTTTGGAGTTATAGTATTGCACACAAGGCATTTAATTTCTTCTCAGTTATCTTAAAAGCATCCTGATCTGCCTTTTAACGACAAATACGATAGCATTTTTCTGAAATTATGTAATTTCTACTTTATTATTTTCTCATTTAATTATCACATTTTTATGTGTTTTCATGGCATTCTCTTATCAAGGCCTTTCCTGTTATCTCCCTTACTCAACACAGAATCCGATGCTAATGCAATTTCTCAGTATCTTCAGACTCAAGTTCATGAGTCAGTGCTACCTCACAAAATTCTAATTAAGACAAAGGATGGACTCAATGCCAGCTTCTTTCATTCTTGGTTAGACAACTAATCACTGCAGCTTGGCATTTTCAGATATAATTCTACAGAATTAAGTAATACATTTTTTTACTTTATAGAAACATAGACTTATTAGAACTGAGACGTACTGTTACAGGCAAAGTGATGAATTAGAGTGCATTTCCACTGTTGTATTAAACAAGTTTTAATTGGTATTCAGGCAGAAGAAAGCAATTGAAATTCTGAGAGTGCTTTGCTTTTAATAATGAAGAGTAAAGCCACAGGCAGTGCTTAAAAAACACACATAAATGATAGGAAAATTTAACAGCTTGGTGTGCCAAACACAATCGCTTGGACTGATGATCTAAGGTAGTTGCTGTGAATGGAATCGGTCCTCATTAAAAGCTGCAGGTAGAGCACCTGCATTTATAAAGTGCTATGAGGATGCTGCTACAAATGATAACTCAAATAAAATTGATTGCTTCCAAATGAAAAAAAAAAACAGTAAAATAAGCATACTTACTATGTTGATTGATACTGCTGCTATTAAAAATATCACTTCAAATGAATGGTCATTAATTATAATAATTCTTCAGAATGAATATGTATATGCACAAATTATATTCTAGGCCATTATATTTCAGGATTTTAAAAAAGTTTGCCCTAATGTCCTAAAATTTTAGTCAATTATACACACAGTGTGGAACAACACATTATTGTGTAAATTATTATTTGATATCAGAACTAATTTATTGCATGCAAATCCAACATCAGACAAAACAACCAACATACAAATAAGAATGAACAAACAAAACAAAAACAAAAACAAAAAACAAAAAAAATGTTATATAGGAAAGGCTCTACAAAAAAGGAAATAAAGGAACAAAAACTCACACTTAAAAATGAATAACAAATATTAGAACATTTCTGTTATATGAGAAGCTGCACTTACTATAATTTATGGTAATACATATAGTCTAACCAAATGTCTTGAAATTGTCCCATTTATTACAGTGAAGTTATTTAACCATTTTGAAATTCTCAAACTTTCTAAAAAGTAGTAACCATCCTAGTAGTATAATTATTTTAGAAGAGGTTGTAGTGTAATTATTTTAGAAAATGTTCCCTTTGAACAAGAATATTCCAGAGAGGCAAACCTGTTTTCCTTTCCTGCCACAACTTCCTACTTCTTACTTTCAGGTTCCACCCACTCTCCTTCACCCCCTACTCAGATCTGCCAAACTTGTCCTCTTGACTTCTGGTTTGTACTTGCTTCTAACCAGTACCCAAAATTATCCACATTCTTCTAAAATATTAGTTTACATCTCCAGAGGATGTAATTATATAACGATCTCTAAATTGTTGTGGGTGTGTAAATTTTATAGAAATCCCTCATTTTGCATGTGAGCACCTTGTAGAGTTCTGTGGGAAAACCCTTCCAGAAAGCGTGAAACTCCTCCCTCTGCTGGCCCTTACTGGCTTTTACGGCGTTCCACAGTGTCTTTTCCTGCTGGGTAAATGCTCTAGTCCTGTTTCTATCTGCAGACAGATGTCCCACTCCATATTTTGGGTTATTTGCCACGCAACTTTAGGTCTCTGATGAGTTTAAGAAAGTTGTTTTCAGTTTTCAAGGTTTTTTTCTTGTTAAAATATGGGAGTGGTGCCCTTTTTCTCTTGCTATATCTCCAAGCCAGAATTAATTTTTTTTTTTTAAAGCATCATTCTTTAAACTATGAGAGCATAAAATATGCTCATCACTGCATCTGGAACATAGCAAGGGCTCAACAATTAAAAACTGCTTTGTCATTTACTTAATTTGGAAATATTTGATCCATTTAAAGCTATTATATATAGAGTGGTAATATTTTAAATTGGATTTTCCCACAACAATATTCTGACAAATATCCTTCAGCAATATGTTAATTGGTAATTGGGGTGAGGAGGATGGGACAGAAGTGGAGTGTTTTATTATTAAATAACTTGAGAAAAAAATGGTTAAACAAATTAAATGCGTTTATTTAATGGAATTATTTTCAGAGCTGTTATGCATTATATAGAAAGTACTAGGCATTAAATATATAATAAAACAATTAGAAAATACTAATGATTTTGAGAAGTACCACCCCCTGTAGAAATGTTCATATAGATGATCTTCCTAAAATTTTGACTACCTTTTCTTAAGAAATAAAAAAATTGTACATTGTGTAATAACAATATACGATTTTTATGCAGAAGAATCTAATGATTATAATTGGAGAAGACTTCATAATATATATTTGTATTTGCTATAGAATATTCTATGCTTTACTTTTGGCCTCAAACATCTCTATTGGAAATCACTTTCATTCTGTTTCCACATTGGGATAAGACTTACAGATTCTATTCCCGTTTCCCTTACACAGTTGTGTTTGAGGAGGAGTGGATGCTACATCGTGCTGGCCTAACTTACAGCTTCTTCTCAGCCTTTTAGCAAACCAGACTCATTATTGAGATAAACCACCATTGCACTTACACGTTCGAAGTGCACAATGGGTGCTCTTTGTCACTCTATAAATCAGGTTCATGACATAGCTTATGTCTCTGGAGGAGGTGTTAAACACACTGATTTTAACAATTCAGTCAGTCTGAACCCTGTCCCGGATCAGAGTTGTCTTTTTGCTCTCTTGATGTTTTCTTAATCAAATGCAAATAGAGGGAGAACAATCAGTATTATCTATTCCCTAATTAGAAGTGTCACCTCACATCTACTGAGGGCGATACTGTCATGTAGTGTTATAGTTCCCTCAGCTTAAGACCCTGAGAGAAGAAATATCTAATAAAGGAAAGTGAAGGCATTTCTAGTGCATACAGTTGTGAAAATTAATAGTAAATAATAGCATGAGTTTTATCGACTTGAAGCACTAGTCAATCAAAGAAATGAAGGTTCAAATGGAGTTGCAATTTAATATTAATAACCACATTGCCATTGACTATTATTACTAGTAAGAACACATGCAAACTTCAGTACATTTTCATTAATGTTATTCAATATTGCTCCTTGTTAAAATTATGGGAATGCACTTAAAAACGTTTCTTCTAATACAATTTTTTTTTTTTTTCAGAAAAGCCATCCTAATTAGTGCACTCAATTTGAGAGCTCCTCAGTTTTAGTAAAAGTTTTATAAGAAGCAGCATCAGTATGATAGCTCTTGGATGGAAATGGATATAGAGTTCTAAACTTGATGATGAATTTTAGTAAAACGACTTTATGGAATGTAATTCTAATTTTTGCTTAGTCGTATAAACTTTGGAAAGATAAATGACATAATTGAGTCTCAATTTCCTCAGTTAGTTAAGAGAATTATGTGGGTATTTAATAAGAGTATTTAATAAGTATTTGTTAACCGATTTATCCTGGAGTCTATTTATTCTGTTCTGAACCATTATTTTGTTTTTCAATCATCATTAACTATATTAATATTCCAACTCATCTACTTTCCTTCCTTCCTTTAAGCTAAGTTCTCCCTTTTGAATCCATTCTCCATGAATAATGTCATTTTTCATCTTGTATTTGCAGGTTACATGTTCATGATCTAGTCACATAAAACGATATTTGTCACATCCACCTCAGCATCTGCCACTCATCGATAGGGACATTTCTGGAGTCACTGCAAATAGCTTGGAGAGTACTCAGTACTGCTGAGAAATCCTCCCCAGATCTCCTGTGTTTGACTATCTTCTCTTAAGAAGGTTCCAGGAGCCTTATTTTGTCTTATATCCATTTCCCAAACCTCTTTTTAATTTGCTCATTCTTCAGTTGTGGTGTTATTTTTTATTTTTATTTTTTTGGTAGGTGGGAGGTCCTATGTTTCTCTCCTTGTTCCCACACTACTTTCTCCTAGGGGGTGTCCTTATCCAAACCCACGCTTCGGAAAATCAGTTACCAGCAGGTATAAGTAGAACTATCCTGCAGGCTCCAGAACACATGACCCACTTCATACCTGACATGCTCAGGTAGCTTTTAGTTGAGTTTGTAAAAATCGAAATTTCCATATTCTTCTTTGACAGTGTTAGTATATTCTCACTGTGACTGACCAAGTCTTCCCAGAAGAAAATCTTCAAATGTTTTCTATTCTCTCTCTTTTTCCTCCTATCTTAACGATTTGTAGCTACAGAAAAAAAGCGAAGACTTTTTATCAGTTCTTGGGTAATATGTTTACGGTCGGGCTGATTTCTCATGCTTCTTGGTAGGGAGGAATCTGTAATACATTTGTTGTGAATACAAGTAAGCAGAAAATGACATTTTATCTTTTCATGATCTTTTCCCACTTTATTAATGACTTCCAATTACGCTGGTCAGAAACCTGTGAGCAGTCCGTGAAACCTCCCCCTCTCACACCCCCTGTGTCCAGTCCATCTAGATCACTAACCCTGCAGTTCCACCCGCTGAGTGTTTGACGCCCCACTGCTGTCGCGTTCTTCCCAGACAAAGACAGCGTCATCACTTCCCTGCAGCACTGCCCAGCAAGCGCCTTCTGTGGCTCTCTGGACGCCTGTTCTCTCCCCGGCCTGAGGCCCGGGGAGCCGGAAATTTACACGTGCGGCTTGTTACCGCGCGCGAAGGCCAAAATACTCGTCAGCCACTCGTCCTTGCCTTTAGAGTAAAAAACACACCACAGCAAACTTCTGCAAGCACTGCATGCATGATTGGGCCACTGATGAATGCGGAGACTTCTTTTGTACAACTTTTCCCCTTTTCTGTACACACACATCATATTTCAGTTCCTGAAAATACCCTTTTTTCCCCCGTAAAAAAGATCTTTGCATTCATCACTGTTCCTTCAATCCTCACTTGCAAACCAGTTTAGGTCACTAAATTTCTTTTTTCTTTTTTCTTTTCTTTTCTCTTCTTTTTCTTTTTCTTTTTCTTTTCTTTCTATCTACCTATCATCTATCTATCAATCATCTATCTATCTGTATGTGTGTGTAAAATGTATATAAAATATACATATATAAATATGTATTTACTCAGGAGTTTCTTTTATTGCATTTATAATTACTTTGTCTCTTGTTGCCATTCGTTTACGTATATATGTATATACATATATTTATGTGTATGTATTCACTGAAAGTTTTCATCACATTTATAGCCAGTCTCTTTCCTATTCTTTTAAAATTCCTTGAGTGTCTTGCTCGTCTCTGTTTCTCAGCGGTGTTTGGCACCATCTCTGGAATGAATTAGAGACTAAATTAATGTGAATGTTATAAAACAGAAGCAGTAGTTAATAATCTTTTAAAATTAATTTTCCCCAAATTTGCTGGTTGCCCTAGGAAGGATGGCGATTTTTTTTGGGGGGGGGGGCAATGTCTACTTTATTCTTAGCCATAGTTGCTGGAGCCTCTAATGGTGGTGATCAGGTTTAAATTTTAGCCTTGAGGACCCAGAGAAATGGGACACCCTACACTCTGGTATGATGTCCAAACGATTTGTCTTTTATTTCAGAAGGACTTTGGGCATGACGTATTATGTGTTTTTACAGTTTTAAAGTGATCTTAATGCTGTAAAATTTAATTTTACCTTCCTTAAAATTGCAACTTGATGTTATACAGTAGAAAGCTCTTTCAAGTGGTTAGGAATACTTACCTGTTGCTATTTTCGATAATCCTATCGAAAACGTAAGTAATGAAAGATCTGTATTCTAATTTCACATCCTTCAAGAACATTTAGTGAGCTTGTTATCTTTACTCTGCTGGCATGCATTTTAAGTTGGATTCTGGATAATTTTAATTGAGGACATTTATAGTCTGAAAGTGTTGTAGATATGTCAAGTTTTCTTCAGCTATTCTCTTCTGTCTCTTTTTACTTTTAATGACAAATACTAAGCAGCCCTCCTTAAAGCAACACTGTATTAATTGAAACCATCTCTAGTTTACTATTTATTCCGTAAGATAACAAACTTGTAATCAGAGCATTTTAGTACAACAGTGTCTTAAAACTATCTTATTCGATGTCTGATGTTAGGCTAAAGGGCCATAGCCAATTGTGGTCAGCTAGCCATGATGGAGATTAAGTGGTTCAGAATGGAAAGAAGGCAATTTACCTAAGACAATAATTAAAATGAGTTTATAGAGTTTAATCAAAGAAGACCATTATCTTTCTAAATGTCCGGGGAAGTCAAATCAAGATTAAAAATAAGTAAACATATGAGGTATGCTGAATCAATAGAAGATTGCATTTTTTTGATTAAAAATTTCATATATAATATCACCATAAAAAGTAATTACCATGGGAAGCATAGTCATGTGGTGGTGCTATATTTGCTTATATTTTTAAACAATATTTCTTTTGATATTGCTTTAGAGTTCGGTATATACTCAAATTTAGATCATTTTGATTATAAAGAATTGTAATTCTTTATAATAACGTGTTTAATTATTGCTGGTGGTATACAAGTATGTGTATATGTGTTTTTCTGAGTGTGTGTATGTGTAATCGAGAGATTTTAAAATTCTATTACCATATTATTATTCATCTTAACTGCATGTGATATTTTTAAAACACTGAATCATCTCTATAGCAAGATATTTGTCAACACTTAAAATGTCAAAAAAGTGTCAAAAGATCTAAAATATTCAAAAAGTGATATCTAAAATCTATCTTATCAATGTCAATATATATAAAATATATGTACTGCATATCAAGTAACTCTGGGGGAGCTAACACAATTTTTAAAAGAGCTTCATATGGCCTTTTAGCCCTTGTTAAAACTATTATACAATAAAAATGAAGAAAAAAATGTGCAAACTAAAAAAGGAAAACAATAGAGACAAAGAGAAATGAAAATTAGTAGCAAATTACATGATTAAAATTGAATTGATTAGCAAAGTGGAGATGGGTAGACAGCAGTAAGAATCAGTAGATTTCTACAATTTAATAATTCTTCAAACAGGGCAAACATTACCGTGAATTTATATGTAGAACAATGGTCAATATACTCAAATAAAAGCTAAGATTTTCTATGTCAACTCTTCAAACACTCAGCATTAGTTTTCAACATTAGCTATATCAGGGTATACTTTTACATAATTTTTCCATGGAATATATACGTATATATATGTGTGTTTATATATGTATATATTTTAATAAATATTTTAAATATTTTACGTATATATTTAGTTTTTTCATTTATTTTAAGTAGATTTGTAGGCCTTCTAGTTTATCTTGTTAAAAATTGAATAATTTTTTGTAAAACATTATTTTACCTATCGGTGGCCCACTGTGGAAAAGACACACATCGATTCTCACTGTCCTAAGTGAGTATGTATTGTACTTACTACTCTTTAATCAGAGAATTTTTCTAACTTATAAATGTGAGTAATCTAAAGTCTCTTGGTGTGCAAAAATTAACAATCCTTTAAAAAGGTTCTAGATTAGACTCATAATAAATTATGTTGAGTAAATAAATGAATTTTGTAAAGCTAGATAAACAATGAAAGATTTCCTAAGGCTTTTATGTAAAAGAAATAAAACCTTCCTTTTTGTCTAAATAGAATGTTTTAAAGCACACAGAATGTAATGTGTGGTTTGTGTTTATGCAGGTGGATTGTATTATGGCCTTTTTGCCAGTCCTAATCGACCACGGCACACCTTATTAGCAAGCCATTTTGCGATAATAATGTGGCACTTCCTGAATAAGTATCATTTTTCTCTCTGATTCAAGCTCGTCACCTATTGCTTTTTTTGCCTAGAGGAAAATGTAAAAGTTTTAAAAAGGGAAAATTTGTCAAGGGTGCATTTTGGGTGGCCCTCATCTAATTCTTCCATCTGGGATTAGTAGCCAAATACCTATCCAAACACCTACTGTAGCCATTCCTTTTTTTCTCAGAACATTCATGCTTAGGTCAGTTTTGTTCATTGGAACTTCAAAACGAGTGTCTTGTTTATTGTATGGAGGATAGAGCTTAAAAAAAAATAGAAAGAAGTAAAGCCTCTGTTGACTTTTTCTCCTATCACATAGAGAAACACACCAAAGACGTTTTTAATCCATTTTAGTTGATTTTGTATATGGTGTGAGATAGGGGTCTAATTTCATTCTTCTGCATGTGATTATCTAGTTTTCCTAGCGCCATTGAATGAACGGATTTCAGTCTGTTCTATTCCATTGGTCTAGATGTGTATTTTTATGCCAGTATCATCCCGTTTTCGTTACTGTAGCTGTGTAGTAAGTTTTGAAATCAGGGAGTGTGATGCTTCTGGCTTTGTTCTTCTTGCATAAGATTACTGTGGCCGTTTAGAGTCTTTTGGAGTAATATGTGAATTTTAGGCTTTTTTTCCTGTTTCCGTAAAGAATGCCATTATGATTTTGATGGAGATTGCATTGAACATGTAGACCACTTCGGGTGTTGTGGACAGTTTAACAATACTAATTGTTCTAATCCATGAATGTAAACTGACTTTCCATTTATCTATGTCTTTAACTTCTTTCATCAATGCCTCCTTTCCCATGGACCCCATGATATTACTACTCAGACTTCAATAATAATAATAATAATAATAATAATAAATCCTCGTGACATGAGAAGAACTAAGTGCCAGTTTTTGCTCACCATTTTTGTCAGTTGAAGATATTATTCTGTCCTTCTCCTTATTAGTTCTGCTTTCTAGGGGTAAATTGAAAGGCTGAGGCCTGAAGTCTGCTGTAATTTTAGAGTACAAAGAGTCAGAATGTGTTCAAAATTTTAACTTTCTACTTCAGGGTAAATCATTAATAGTCACTTTTACAACATTAAAGATCTTGTCCATAATTTTAATTATTCGTACTAAATAAGCACTGATTCCCCTAAATCCATAAAATACGCCATTGTCTCTACTGAATGACCATGGGGAGAATTTTCATATTAAAATCTGCCATTTAGGAATTGTTATGACAAATTTCTATTAATTTTAATATGCTACATAATGTCCTTCATGTTTAAATATGCTAATAGTAGTTCAATAATAGTCTATTCCTGTGCTCTATAGATATTGTTACGATTCATTTTGATAGGGCCATTGCTTTGTTTCTTATTCTCTGTTCTAAAAGCAGATGTAGTAACATCTGGTGTCATTTTACATATATAGTAAATGCAGTTTTTGAGAATAATTCGTTTATTCAAGTAACATATTACAATGTTTGTTTACTTCTTGCCACGTATTAAGATAATGAAGTATAATTTGATTTTTTTTGCCTAATATTTTTCTTACCATTTATTCACTGGTTACAAAAAAAAAAAAAAGGAAAGAGCAGGAATATGATTTTTCATAGGAGTAAGCCTTCCTCAATATCAGTTCATGCAATTGAGTTGGGATGTGCATGTACAACTTGCAATTGTCCTACATCTGCTCCTCCAACAACACCCTCTGAATATCTTGATATTTCTTTGCAGGTTTATTCTGCTTTCCTAATTAGAACCAAACAGCTATTTTTGCCTTTACTTCTGTGTACTAATGGAGGGCCAGACCTGTGACTTAGCTGTCATCAGCCAAATTAATTGCTCAAGATTGCTATTCAGAAATTGGCTAAGAGACAGCAGTGCATGTGAGACCCATTGTACTGGTGCAGGTAGCAGCAGAGGGTGTGTGGTTTTGGGGTGGGGCTGGCAGGTGGCAGGCAGTTCTTGACAAGTGGAGGGAGCCTGGTTTCAGTGTTCCCAGTAGAATCATCACACCTGCCAGGTTAATTTTAAATTGCAGTTCTTAAAGTCATTTCTGGAAGCTCAGCCTACAGCTTGGTAAAAATTTGTTTAAACTTTTGACTCATACAAACAAAACAAAACAAAACAAAAACCCAAACCCTTTGTGCTTAATCCAACAAGAGTGCATTATTTTACTTACAAGTACGAACCCTAACTGATCTCAAGTGACTCATCTAGATGTTCCAAGAGAGGGCATTGGACCTATGCTAAAACCAATCAACATATTTAATGCCCTTAGTCACAGTGGGTGTTCATTATAGGCATTTTGGGTCAGGAGAGATAATGAGATGAAATTCTCAGCATTTTGTTTCAATAACTGAGACCCAAAGCTTTTGCTGCCTCTGGGTTAGCCTACACAAATCAGAGTTAAACCTGGAGTATTGTCAGCCTGAGAGTCATGTCTGCTTGAGAATGAAACAAGGGTGGGGTTAATAATGTAAGATAACACCTTAATAAAATCATTTGACCAATCTAATCTACCTTTATCTCAAATCGGACCTATCCCTGGAGTTTTCACTTACTAAAAACAGTACATTCGCACTTTGTTTAAACAATTCTACTCTGATAATCTGCCATTTTCAAAAACATTTCTTAATATCATCTGTAAGAACCAGTGCTACAAAGATGAATATAAAGAATTCTTGCTTTTCAGCAGTAGGAAGGGCAGATTTTAAAAAGAACTCTATAATGCCTGCGAGAGCAAAAGTATTTGCAAAAAGTCTTTGGGGGAAAATAGAGCTTTTGTGGAAAACCTATAGCAACTGGAAAGATTAATTATTGGGGAGCATAATTAATTGCTCCGGAATGAATTATCAAAAATTAATAGAATAACTAAGATGAAAAGTTCAGAAAAACTGTTCTGAAAAGCCTCAAAGTAGACTACAGAATTTGCAGAAATAGAAATTATGTAAGAAAAAAAAATGTAACCCGGTAATGTAACCCGAATCTTCCTAAGCCCTCCTCACTCCCTGTTATGACTTTGGTGTATCATGAGCTTTGGAGTGCCTGTTGATAATTTTCCTGAAGTCCTTTCGGTTTTGGTTGTTCATTGGTTGTTCATGTTTCATAATTAGGCACAAAAGCTCAGAATCATAATGCACAGAAGTAAATATTTGGTCGGTTTCTGAACAAGACCAGTAAATCTTGAGCGTTGTTCCCTGACTTCTAAAAAAAAAAATCATAGTGTCTTTATTAAGGTAAAACAAAATGTCACATGTACTTTGAAGATACAGCTTCTTTAAAAATGCAATCATTTAATCACCTTGATCATCACAAAAGATTTCACTATAGTCTTTCCACTAGCAGATGAAGTTTTTCCTTTATTAAATGATTGAAGTGGCTTCTTAAAAATTTTTTTTATTAGAATAGAATCTATTAAGAAGTGTGTCACTTTTCAGACTGTCTTTGTAATA
The DNA here is from genome assembly GCF_000151845.1 of Pteropus vampyrus. Classification (NCBI taxonomy): domain Eukaryota; kingdom Metazoa; phylum Chordata; class Mammalia; order Chiroptera; family Pteropodidae; genus Pteropus; species Pteropus vampyrus. The sequence goes on from NW_011888841.1 coordinate 4,970,694, forward strand.
ACCGATGTTCAAGATATTCTTTTAAGAAAGAATCTTCTCAGAACAAATAGAATTTTTTTTTTTTTTTTTAAGAAAAAGGTGTTAGCGATAGTCACCATGAGAGTAAAATATAATGAAAGGAGACAGTGGTGAGTAGACGGATATTCATCTGTGCCCTTAAAAGAGGAGGCATGATTTTTTGTTGTTGTCGCTAAAGAACAAAATATGCGGTAAGAAACTATTAAATTACAGTTTCATAATATGAAACTGTAGTTCAGTATGAGTTTAAGTGAAAATGCTGAACTGTGAATAAGCTATATTCTTGATAACATTGAAGCAACAGAGGACAAAAGATGGAAACTAGAGAGAGAATAAATAGATTAATAAGAGAACGTATGTCCTGAGAACTTTACTCAAGACATAAATCAAGCAAAATCATGAAATATCTATGTGGGTGAATAGAACGCTAACATTAGGGGCGACAGGATGATTCAGAGGTATCATTTAGCGATATTTTTCATTAGGATATGAATTGCGTTGAAATGTACATTCAGAAGGAAGCAACGTACTTTTCAGAAAGCTTCAAATCGACCAAAAACTTAGTATAGGAGAAAAAAACAATAAAAATTTGAATTTATAAAGTTCTTCTTCTGAGGGAAGAAATATTGCTGCCCTTTTCAAAGAATAGAAGATAAAGTGCTTCCTTATTTTTACAGGTAAATTAGGATTTTTCAGGTATTTAAATCCTGTAATTCATTAGTACCTCATACTCTGAGCAACCAGCCTTGAATTGTCCAAAGTGAGTAATTTACACAATATTCAAGGAGATACATTAAGTTGCACCTTTAAACATTAGAGATACTGAGAGCACATCTGTATAATAAAATAGATAATTCTTGTTGGTCACTTTCTAAGTTCTAACATATGTACATATTCTTAACACATTGAATCCTCATGATAGTATGAGATAGCTATTATGGTCACCATTATTTCACAAATGAGGAAAATGACACACAGATAGATTAATCAACTTCCCTGAATCACAGCATATGACAGTCCTGCTCTGAACCAAATCTCAATCCCAGGGCCTTTAGATGTCACTCTGCACCTTCAGACAGTCCAGATTCGGTTAAATATAGGCATTCAAGACAGGAACAGAAGCATATGGATTTTCCTGGCTCACATCTCTTTTTAAATTGGAAAGGAAAATATTTTTTAGGACGCTCTTAACAGAGTCCAACAAAAAGGGCTTGCCCACCCCTACGCCAGTCACCAGCAAATGTAAAGGGAACTATTATAAATGACTTGTATCAGCACTAATTCACCTGAGAATCATTTACTGGGTCTTGGTACAATGTCACAGTATAAGACAAAACCCTTGTGCACCAACTCGGACTCCCTCACCCACCTCTTTCTTTCTCTGGGCCAGTGCTCTGTTCTCTTCTTGTCACTTTTCTACATCCAGGTTGTGGTGAAATGTGGGGTCCGGCTTCCAGCGCAACAGCAGAGGAGGCTCATGGCAAAACAGACATATCCGCCAGGTGACCTTTAATCAGGGGGGGTGAGGAGAGAACCAGACAGGCAGATCCTCTTTCTTCTGCCTTCTTGGAACTGCTCTGAGATGGTTTCCTCTTCCCCGCCGATCCTCACATGGCACCCATATAGTGGCTTAATCACCCATTACAACTCTTTATCGCTTCCTGCTGAAGCCGTCACCACGGCACTGTGTGAAAAGCTTTCCTTCCTTTGAGCTCTCACTCGCCTCACTTCCTTTCTTGTCCTCATACTTACCTCCCTAATTAGCACCTCTCCAATAATCACATGTTAACCTTTGTCTCAGGCCCTGCTTCTAGACGACTGAGATCAATACAATGCCCGACTGTGTCATTAGAATTCAGGTTTTACAAAGGAAGAGGAGGTGTTTGTTCAACAGGCAAACACAAGGCCCACTCCATTGCTTAAAGTTAGCAAGTGGCATAGCCACCTCAGACTTTGGTTTTTCACGCTCCAAATTTGTGTTTCTAAACACTAAGCTAAATGGCATCAACGTAAGCACACATGTAATCATTGAACTTTCTTTTAAGAAATTCCAGATAGAACAGCAAGACCAGGTATTAAGTTTCCTCTGGCTTTTCTCTATGTTCAAAGGGGAAAAAAAGAAAGGAGAGATTCTAAGAATCAATGCCCATGAGAACCTACCTGCCAATCTTGGTGATTATTCCTAGTCTGAGAGTTTGATGGACACTTGTCATTCCCTCCTTCATAGATGTAATTAATGTTCCCTGCTGCACAACAATCTCCTGGGATGAAAATCATTTTGATGGTGGTGCTTTATTGCTCCAGTTCACCAGGTGTGCCCTCACAAGAGAGCAGGAAATTAAATTATATAAAAAGCATGCACCTAAATTTATAGTCTGAAACAATATTATCCAACAGCCTACTCATATGCAATACCAATTAGACAGAGATGCTGACAGTGAGGGCATTTTCCCTCTAACTTCTATTTCATTTTGTTCCTGTGATGGTATGTCATTATCTATTTCAACTCCAGTTAACAGTTTCAGACCTATAAAAACATCGTAAGTATTTTTAATTTTTACCATCCCTGTGACTATCAGCTCTTGGCAAAGTGCTAGTGAGGTAAAGAGTAAAATATTAAAAATATGCACAATTAAAATCTTCGCGGGTTATAATCTAGAAATGCACGCCTCTTAATTCCCTCCCTTCCTCCCTCCCTCCTTCCTCTTTTCCCTCTCTCTTTCCTCCTTCCTTCCTCCTTCCTTCTTTTCACTTTCTTTTGTTCCTCTTTCCATATCCTTTTTCTGCTATGTCTTTTCAGTGTCTTGATCACTTATTAAATAGGATGCAGTCTCTCAGCAGTATCCCTACTCCTAAATTCTGGAAGAAAGTCAACCCTTTATTGAACCTGACTATGAAGCATGCTAACTACCGGACAGAGAGGCATTAATTCAAGAACCAAACCAAACCAAATATCAAAACATCATTAAGAGCAACCGACTTAAGCTGAGAGAAAAATAAAGAAATGCTATGACAGTTAGTTTTTAAAACAGAACTGATTACATATTAATTTTCATTAAAATTGTAGCAATGAGATTAAAACAAATATTTAAAAGGAATATACATGTCCTTTTAATTGAGCATCCATAATTCATTTTGGCTTAGTTACTTCAAATCCATTTTGTGATGTGACATGAAGTCTGTTACATGTTTATAAACATAAACTGATTAACTAATTAGGGACTCCAGAATGCTGGAGGGTGTTGCAATCGACTGTGCACAGTTGCTTAGAATCCAGGAGGCAAAGAAAGAGCAAGTGGGGTGAGAATGTGATATAGAATGACCTCAAGGAGGTGGCAGCAGATTGTCTTCTTCGTACCTCAGAAGTCTCCTATCGCTTAGAATAAATGGAATTCTTTAGGAGCACAATTAAAATAATTATTCACAAAATTTCTT
>NW_011888841.1:4974196-4978596 GCF_000151845.1 Pteropus vampyrus
CCTCTCTCTTTCCTCCTTCCTTCCTCCTTCCTTCTTTTCACTTTCTTTTGTTCCTCTTTCCATATCCTTTTTCTGCTATGTCTTTTCAGTGTCTTGATCACTTATTAAATAGGATGCAGTCTCTCAGCAGTATCCCTACTCCTAAATTCTGGAAGAAAGTCAACCCTTTATTGAACCTGACTATGAAGCATGCTAACTACCGGACAGAGAGGCATTAATTCAAGAACCAAACCAAACCAAATATCAAAACATCATTAAGAGCAACCGACTTAAGCTGAGAGAAAAATAAAGAAATGCTATGACAGTTAGTTTTTAAAACAGAACTGATTACATATTAATTTTCATTAAAATTGTAGCAATGAGATTAAAACAAATATTTAAAAGGAATATACATGTCCTTTTAATTGAGCATCCATAATTCATTTTGGCTTAGTTACTTCAAATCCATTTTGTGATGTGACATGAAGTCTGTTACATGTTTATAAACATAAACTGATTAACTAATTAGGGACTCCAGAATGCTGGAGGGTGTTGCAATCGACTGTGCACAGTTGCTTAGAATCCAGGAGGCAAAGAAAGAGCAAGTGGGGTGAGAATGTGATATAGAATGACCTCAAGGAGGTGGCAGCAGATTGTCTTCTTCGTACCTCAGAAGTCTCCTATCGCTTAGAATAAATGGAATTCTTTAGGAGCACAATTAAAATAATTATTCACAAAATTTCTTTCACCGTCAAGGCTTTTTTCAGAATAAATTATAAAGCATTCACTATTAGGAATAAATAATGTGACCCAAACATGTTTCCAAATATCTGATTACAGATATACACACATGCACATACAATTATATATGTATATATACATTCACGTATGCAAGTGTATCTGAGTTATACATATATATCCATCTGTGTATATATATGTGATGTTGGCAATATAAAAGACATTTAATGTTTATCCTTTTCCTATTGAAGTTATGTTTTTGAATTGTTTATAGTGGGAAAAATGTTTGTGAATCTTCTCAATTTAGGTGTGAAATCAATGTTATTTTTCCTTGAAAAATGTGTTCTTAGGTGTTTTTTTTTTAATATTCTGTAGTTCAAAAACATCATTGTATACTATTTAGCATAGCACTTGGATTCAGAAGCTATTACTGTACAAACAAAAGTGGCAAAATTCTACGGCTTGTTGAGAAGATAGCCATGCATTTTTAAAGTATTATAAATACAGATAAGTGTGATAATTTTATAATATTGCCAGTTAACTTTAAAAAACATAAAGTGGCATTTCTGTTCAGCTTTTCATAATTCCTTCTCCTATTCAGCTTCAGGATATATTTTAAAAAATCCGTGAGGATCAAGGAATAGAAAAATATGATTATATAATTTACATAATACAGAAGACATATAATATGTAAATATGGTTGTAATTTACATATATATGTTATTTGAAAATTGGATCTTTATGTAATTTACAGTCTAGTGGTGTGGTGGTCATTAATTATGTAATTCCATAATAATGTGGATCTTTCACCTTTAAATGTGCTATTAAGTAAATGATCACTCATCTGAATTTACGGGTAGGATCAGAGATGGCTTTTGGAGGCCGTCAATGTGCAGCTGAGATCTGAGAACTGAAGAAGACTTGATTGGGCAAAGAGAGAAATACATTTTGTCTCTAACTAAAGGGACATCATTAAGGCCTTGAGAGAATTTGGAATATTTGGGGAGCTAAAGGAAACTCAGAGTGCCTGAAATGCTGAGATGACAAGAGGAAGAGAGAGGTAATGTGATGCGAACTATAGATATGTGTTACAGGCACATGGAGATGTGATTGTCTTTCTATTCGCAATGAGGGATAATGCGAGACGCTGTATGGTGGGCATAAGAGAAGGGCTGGGTGAAGTCATTACTTTATTTTGTCTGTGATGGAAAATGGGCTGGACGAAAATCGGATTAAGCTGCTGTTGAAGCAATTGAAGCAAGAGTCGATGCTAGGCTGAACTAAGATTATGTCAATAGAAGGCAAATAGGAGAAGGTAAACTTGAGTTTTACTTGGGAGATAGTGATGAGTTTCACTGTGGATTAGATGTGGGGCTTGATCAAGAAATAGATACTGGGATAATTTATCTGCAAAAATTGATCAATTTATCTTCCCCATTTTTTTTTTTTCCTCCATAATGCTCTCTAGTTCAAAAGCAAAGTTGGGTTGAATTCAATGTCTAAGGTGTCCTGCCTGCATAGAGGCAACTGAGTACTAGAGGGGGGAAAATCATATACCTATGCTGGCTCTTTCGATTTGAAAGTTATGATTACATAATAAAATGAGTATTCAGTACAGATCATCCATTAATTTCCCGTTCAATATAATATCTGAGAATGCTGTTATGTACATTGCCTCCCAGAATTAAACTCACCTTGAAAACCGCAGCTTAAGATACCATCTTCAAGTGGATCGTAAAAAAAGGTGCACAAAAGTGGGATGCACTCATCTCCCAACCGCCTAAGTCTGTTTTCTGCATCCGTAAAGGTTTTCTCTCCCCTCCTATTTTAATAGATGGAAGAAGCGAAGTGTCTCTGATCTATAAGATATTAGCCTCTCCGGTCATCCAGTTATACTCTTCTTCTCCTGCCTTCTGGTTGACACGTATGCATTTGCTTGTTACTCTTCCACATCACAAACGTGTTTCATCTTTTTCAATCATGTATATTTGCATACAAAGAACATTTAGTAATTTTCATCTTTAAAACAGTCTTCCTTCAACTCCCCCTTTTCTTCCAACGGCTATTTCTCTATTCTTTTCCCTAACAAAACATTTAAAAAGATTTTGCTACACTCGTTGTCTTCACTTTATTTTCCAATTACTCTATTACCTCCCATTACAATTTAGTGCTGAAAGGGTAATTGTCAAAATGACCCATGACCTATCTCATCAAACCCAAGATTCACTTCTCTGTCTTCATTTCACTTAATATGTCTGCAATTTGTAACGCAGTTTATCACAGTCTCTCTTTATGGGACATTTGAATCTCTTTACAACTGTGAGAGGCTGTTTTATGCCCCTTTCCAAAGATATGCACGTCCTCACACCACAACTTGTGAATATGTTCAGTCACATGGCAAAAATGACTTTAATAATAAGAGTAGGGTAAGGACCTTGTGATGGGAGATTATTCTGGATTATCTGAGGAGGACCAATGCAATCATAAAAGAAGTTCTTGTAAGAGATATTCAGGAGAGTCGCAGAGTCAGAATGATGCAGGGCATGAATCAATGGATGTGGAAAGACTCCAGAAGCTAGAAAAGACACGGAAACAGATTATTCACAAGAAAGCAACCCTACGAACTTAGTTTAGACCTCCAACCTTCAGAAATCTGAAAGAATAAATGTGTGACTTTAAGCAATTACATTTGTAGGAAACTGTTACAACACCAATAGGAAACTAATGCAGTTATTATGACACCCAGTATTTTTCTTTTTCCTATCACATTGGTCAGTTTTTCAGGTCTCCTTTGCCAAGTTCTATCTCCTCCCCCTGAAATAAATTTTGGGGCACCCCAGGGATTGGTTTTGAGGTTTCATCTATCCATCATCTCTCCTGACTGCATAGTGTTTCAGTGGCTCTAAATACATGCTATGCTGATGACTCTCCATCCCAAACTCTCACTTGATCTTTAGACTCATCTCAAACAGCTTCCATAAAAGTTCTGTTTTATGTTCAACAGACACATCAAACTCCAGATGGCCAAATAGTCACTCAATCTTCCTTCTCTCTGTAAATGGCATTACCGTATTTCCAGATACTCAAGATGATTCTCTAGCTGTTATCTTATATTTCATCTAAAATCAAGTATTTCACCAAAATAGATCTCAAATCTGCCCATATTCTCCAACTCTTCTACCACTATTTTAGTGCAAAGTACAAAAACTTTGAACTTAATTGTTAAATTGCTTCTACTTTTCCATTTTTCCTTTATTTTCCTCTATAATCCAGTTGTCACATGGCAGCAAAGGGATTTTTAAAAATTAAACAGAATGACTGTACTCGTAGAAATAATACTCTCCAATTGCTTCCCATTTATTTTATAGTTAAATCTTTTCTCTATGGCCTATAAGACCCTACAGAGCTTTGCCCCAAATGCTAAGGTTAGAAACTGTGGTAGAAGATACTGGAAATGGAGGCATGATATGAGAGGCTCTTGATATCTTGCTAAAGAATTTGAGCTCTTCACTGTGGTCGAAAGTTTAAGTTCTTGTAAAAGAACTTAACAGAACTGACATTGTCAGATTTGCCTCATTGAATAACTCCAACACTCAGGAGAAGAATTACTGAAATGAGAAAATATTGAGATATAAATTGCTGTGGAGCCTGCTGGGGAGCGGTGGGACCAGCAGGTGGGAGCC
>NW_011888841.1:4984366-4985570 GCF_000151845.1 Pteropus vampyrus
AAATTTTTCTATCACTTGTTGGAAGCAGTAATTATAACCTTGAAATACAGATGGTGACCTAGGATTTTTTTTTTTTTTTCCAAACTTATATTCTCTAGATAGCTGCCTGGAAGGGCTTCTAAATTTAAATGCAACACTGTAGATGATGATACAACCTTCGTATCTAAGTTTCACGTTAGGGGAAGTGCTCTCTGGATGATAGGCAAATATGACGTTGATTTTAGCAAAGGAAGGAATGATGCAGGCAGAGATATTTTAGAATAGTTAATGCCAGGAAATGAAGATGATTTTACACAATCAAAAATGTGTCACACTTGGAACAGTTTAATTAGAAACTTATATTAGATCATTTGAATTCCCCAAAGCAGATAAGATTACATCCAAAGCAAAGACATATGACAAGTTGGCATTTTCATTCTCCTGCTTTAAGCAAGAAAAATTTCAGCCAAGATTGCTGACCTTAACATAAACCTCAATATAGAATACAATTCAAATACTGTCATTTCTTGAAGATTTTCAATTATTTTCAGGTGAGGAGAGGTTAAAAGTTTTCTTCTTGGTGCTCTGTCCCCAAATAGCTCATACTCTTCCTCCCTTGAAAAAATAGAAAAGAAAATATAACTTTAAAAAAAAAAAGTAGTCGAGAGGAGAATAAAAGCAATAGTTAAAGAGAAAAAGTATGGGCGTGGGAGGGCGGCAGGAGGAGGTGGGTGGGTCGATGCAGGAAAGAGCTGAAGCTTGTAGGTAGAGGCAGGTAAAGGTGAGTGAGAAGAGGGAAATGGGGAAAAACTTTAAGGGAGAGGAGAGGGGGAACGCATTGCAGAGGGAAAGAGCTTTTAAAAACAAGTTGTTGGGATTTGGGATTAAAAATAAATACTTAAGTGAATCAAAATATTCAATAGCATTTCTGTAATTGGGTTGGATAAATAATAGTTGGTGCTAAATCAGTTAGTTATATATGTTCTCATATATATAACTTTATATAACAGGCAACAAGGTATAATAAAATATAAACTCACTTTGTGAAGGACATTCTCATTTAAAAAAATATTTTTCAGTGTTCCATTATCAGTGCTTTGTTTTCTCCCCCTTTGGCTTTCTTATTCTTTAATGGAATTGTTTAATTAGCTTGGAGACATTAAAAAGTATTCAATACTCAGGTTATAACTGAGAGGAATGGTTAAGTAATTAGGATATTAAAAAA
>NW_011888841.1:4985620-4988229 GCF_000151845.1 Pteropus vampyrus
ATTGTTAAATTGCTTCTACTTTTCCATTTTTCCTTTATTTTCCTCTATAATCCAGTTGTCACATGGCAGCAAAGGGATTTTTAAAAATTAAACAGAATGACTGTACTCGTAGAAATAATACTCTCCAATTGCTTCCCATTTATTTTATAGTTAAATCTTTTCTCTATGGCCTATAAGACCCTACAAAGCTTTGCCCCAAATGCTAAGGTTAGAAACTGTGGTAGAAGATACTGGAAATGGAGGCATGATATGAGAGGCTCTTGATATCTTGCTAAAGAATTTGAGCTCTTCACTGTGGTCGAAAGTTTAAGTTCTTGTAAAAGAACTTAACAGAACTGACATTGTCAGATTTGCCTCATTGAATAACTCCAACACTCAGGAGAAGAATTACTGAAATGAGAAAATATTGAGATATAAATTGCTGTGGAGCCTGCTGGGGAGCGGTGGGACCAGCAGGTGGGAGCCACTCTCGTATCCTAATATTGCTACTCAAAGTTATATGATCCTCTTATTTGTGCACCTATAAAGTTAGAGTTTGAAATAACCTCAGCGATAACTAAATGGTACATTTATAGATCCTGGGAGGTTAGGAGACAGTCTGAAGTCATGCACCTAACAATGATGACAAGTGTAATTTTGTAATTATATATGCATGTGCATAATATTATGTGTGTGCATAATTATTGAGCTTATTAGAGTATATAAGACTCTCTGACATAGAAGATTTTTAACATCCTGAGATAATGGCAAAGTGGTTTTTATTTTCTCCATTATTAGAAGAGGCGAATAAAGACAAGGGTCACTTGTCGAAGTGACATTGAGCAAATAGTAGAATTAAAACTAGAATTTAGGTTCCCAGATTATTATTGTTGCTCATTTTCTACAATATTGCATGAAAAATTCATTGTGCCACTAGACCCTGAATATTGAATGTGATTGAATATTGAATGTAATTTCTTCTCAAGCTCCTCATCAGCCTAAGAAGGAGCCCCAAACATCTCAAGATAGACCCCCTAAGAATAGCAAGGAAAGAACTAAGCTCATTAACTTACATTTTACTGATGTGGAAGCATATTTGGCATTACAATTAAACTCAAATGTAACGGCTTCATTTAACATTTCTTCTTCAAGCAGGAAATGTAAATGTCTATTAATGATATAATAAAAGAGAACAATTGCTTTTATGTTTAATAAAGTACTATCTATAAGCTTTTATTTATATAGTATTATGCTTTCCATTTTAAGCTCTAAGATATAAAATAATTCTCATTTATGTTAGTATTCCTCAGATAGTCTTTTAGAGAGTAATCCTAGGGAGATTGGAGTTAGTCCTCAAATCATGAATACCAAGCAGATTCAGTGCAGCAATGCTCAGATCAGCTCTTAGAACTCGGCTGGCAGCAAAATACTTGATTAGCATTGTGGGTTTTTAGGAAAGCTTGTTTCTACTTCCTAAGGAAAAACTGCTCATTGTTCATTTATTCAAGAAACATTTATTCAGGAGCAGTGAATCAAAGTGAGTCGGAGCATAGATGCTCTCGAAACCTGCCTCTACCACTTTCTAGATATGTAAACCCCAGACAAGTTAGTTAACCTCTCTATGAGGCAGTCTTTCCATCCGTAACTCTCTTCATGGAGGATTTAGATTAAATGAACAGATTTTATAGCACATCTAACATGAAAGTACGATTTTGTAAAGCACTGAGAAAATATGTTAATTCCATTAGCTGTTGTAAAAGATAAAACCAACATGGTAGAGACCTGGCTCTTCTCCCTTTTTTCACAATCCAAGCCTTTTTTCTCCTGCCTGTCCCTGGTCCTTGAACCTTGACAAAAAGAAAAACTGCAAGGCTTACAAACACAGCGCTCAAAGGAACCGTTTTGGGAACTGTACCAATAGTCCCAAGCAAGGGGCACACAGCGGGAGCATCTTTCCGCTCTGCCATTTTTAGTGTATTGGCTTCAAGTCATTGTATTTGTTGCCTGGTCGATTCAAGATGACTGCTTCAGTTTCAGATGTCCTAGCTGCATTCAAAGGACTCAGAGGGGCAAAAGGGAAGGATCATAGTTTGCATTCCGTTTTTATCAAGAAAACAACAGTTTTTCTAGAACACTACTCAGAGGGTTATGTCTGGACTTGGTCCAGCCTTTGTAAACAAGTCCAGGGGCTTGATGGGCTTAGCTTTTGTAGTGGTTCTCAACTGTGGCAAGGAGTCAGAGTCATCTGGAGAGCTTTAAAAATGCCGATTCCTGGGGCCGCTTGTTTGGGTCTCGAGCTAAGCTTATTGCTGCCTTAAACAACATAAAGGTCTTGTTCCAGGATCACCTTTTTGAAGATGATGTCGCTTGCAATTGTGTGGTGTGGGAATTGTATAATAACTTGGAAATCCCTGCTGTTAGTAAGGAGAAAAGAGTAAGGAATACTGTGCAGACAATTAAACGTGTCTGCCACCAGTGGCTAATACAAAGCCTGGCACATAGAACCTGATTAATCAGGTGGCTGGACGAGATCCCAGAAATGGACAGGGACCAATCCCTACAGCAGCTGCTTAATGAATTTGGCTGGGGAATGTATAATCTTAAAACAGATTTTTTTTTTTTTTTTTTAC
>NW_011888841.1:4994557-5049592 GCF_000151845.1 Pteropus vampyrus
ACTTCTTACTAGAGGACATACAAATGGCCTACAAATGTATGAAACGATGCTCAACATCACTAGCTATTAGGGAAATGCAAATCAAAACCACAATGAGATATTATCTCACATTTGTTAGAATAGCTATAATCAACAGGACAAGTAATAACAAATGTTGGAGAAGATATGGAGAAATAGGAATCCTCATACACTGCCGGTGGGACTGCAAATTGGTACAGCCACTATGGAAAACAGTACGGAGGGTCCTCAAAAAACTAAGAATTGACCTACCATATGATCCAGCAACCCCTCTACTGGGCATTTACCCCAAAGACTTGAAAACCCATATCCGAAAAGATATTTGCACACCGATGTTCATAGCAGCATTATTCACGGTGGACAGGACAGGAAAGCAACCGAAGTGTCTTACGATAGATGATTGGATAAAGAAGCTGTGGTACATATACACAATGGAATATTACTCAGCCATAAGAAGAGATGAAATACTGCCATTTGCGACAACATGGATGGACCTTGAAATAATCATACACGAAATAAGCCAGACAGAAAAGGTTGAAAATCACATGATATCACATATTTGGGATATAAAGCTAAAAGCAACAAATGAACAGGACAAACAAACAGAGACTCATGGACATGGACAAAGGACTAGTGATTACCAGAAGGGAGGAAGGAGTGGGGAGGGGGAAAATAAAAAATTCTTTAAAAAGTTAAAAAAAAAAAAAAAGAAAAGTAGAATTAATGCTGCATTCTTTTAATTTTTTTGCTTGATTGTTTCACTGTTTTCCAAGGGCTATTTATACATTTTGCCTACTGCAGCTGTGTTTATTCTTAATTTAAACAACTGTTAATAAATGTTTTATGAAGAGAAAAACTGTATGCCTTTACATCAAGTTGTAGGTGTGACAACAAATCGTTTTTATCCTGTCACTGAAATATGCATGACTGAGATAGTTAAGGCTGAGCATTCCTAGATCTATAAGAACTGCCTGTAATCATGAAAAATCCAGAAGGGCCGTGCTAAGAAAATTATGTGCTTTATTTTCACATATTATGTACTATGCCTGGTCCTCTTCTCCGGTGGGCTACTTTGAGTCATAAACACAGTGTTCCTCTTTGCTTAAACTAAAAACAGACCTAAAATAACTGTACCATCAACCTCTCTTTGGCCCACCTGATACTTAAATTTTCTTCAGAGATAATGGGAGAGAAGCTTTCTTCCCAAAAGTAAATAGTATGGGGCCCTCTCTTATCTATTGGGCTGTACGAGAGAATCTAGGGACAATAAACAAGACCCACATATAAAAGGAACCAAGAGATGTCCTCACATCCAAAGACCTACAAAGACCAATTGAGAGAAGACTAGTACACGAGTTGTTCATTGCTGTTCTTTCCCATAACACATCGTCTAGGGCTACCTTTGATCTGACTATTTCTGTTCCTTATCCTGATGAAATAGGAGAAGGGACAGGCTTGGGCTCCCTCTGGAGCTTAGGCATTGTGTAATCATTGCTCTTTAATAGTTTTTTTTGATACCATAGTTACTATCAACTTACTTTACTGGGCAAGCAAGGTCTTTCTACATAATTAATGCAAAGGAGATCTCTACTTCTGGATTTTTAGCCACAACAAAGAAATCTAGTGAGAATAAATAAAGTAACATTTTGAGATGATAGCTACATATATCTCATCTTTAATGTAGATGGGGAAGAAATATATGCATGCAATCTTCCATTTATTAAGTCATTTATTTATTCAAGAAAGTTTTATTGAATGCTTTCTCTATAGAAAACATCATGATGTATTTGGGGGATACTATAGGAAAAAAAGACAATGTCCATCCTTATAAAACTTAGTCTGCTGGACTCCAGAGACACGAATAAAAACAAAAACATGTAAAATTGCAACAGTGAGAAGTGTGACAATGGAGAAGTACATGATGCTGAGTCTTTAAACCAGGAGATAAAACTTTTCAAAGGGACAAAGGAAATGAGAACACTTGACTTGAGTTTTGAAAAATTAGGTGAAATAGGAAGATAATAGAATTATAAAGGAAGGGACAGCAAGTGTGAAAAATGAAATAAGAACATAGAAAAAATTCAATCGTACATGTTTTTATCACATATATTATTAAGTTCATTTTTCTATTATACAAAACATATTTAAAAATATAAAACATCTAATTTTAACACATCTACTCTCCAGTCTGATATGAATAATTAACACAGTAATGAACCAACTTTGAGAAGAAAGTTGCTATAAACCAAAGATGTGCTTGCTTTGGAATGACTCTGATTCTTATAAAACTTTGATTATTTATTGAATATGAAGACATAAGAAATGAAATATATTTTAATGTTTTTCTTTGTTTCTGAATTTTTCTCTCTCAAACAATAATATTATTTACCCATATTTAATCTGAAGATCAAAGATTATTAAGGATTCAAAAGTCAATCAGTATAGTAAGATTAGAATGAGGGGAGAGAGGGGAGAGAGAGAGAGAGAAAGAGAGTGAGTGTGAGTGTGAGTGTGTGTGTGTGTTGAGGAAGAGGGTCGTCCAATTATAATCTTTTTATTTTCCTGTTTCACCTATTTTTTCATAACTTGAGCCAATACCCATTGCATGGAGTTATTTATGCCAGGAATTTGTGGTTCTCAGATGTAAGCTTCATCGTAAGGGACTCATTGTCTCTCTTTTCCTTTATGTAATCACGAGGACTAATTCTTATTTTATTGAGTGAATGAAGTATTAAACACAGTAAGCCAGAGGTCCCAGATTCTTAAAATGTGTGAGAGTAAATTGCCAAGAGTAGGTACAATATATAATTGTTCAATTTGAAATAAATTTACTCTTATTATAAAAGAATGGTACTAAAATATTTAACAAAGCACATAATATATTCTTATTTTAAATATTCTTTAAAACTGATTACATAAATTGAAAATATTTTATTTTTGTTCGTAAACTTCATATCCTTTTATTCCATTTGATTTCTTCCTGATACGAGATCAACTTTAGCAAATAGAGTAGCTCAATACAAGAATAAAATAGTAGTTCTCTGAAGTCAGTTGGAACTATGTTAAATTTCTAAGGACCAACCTTAGAGCCTTGCAGTTTTATTTTTGACATTTTCCAATTTTAATAAAATATCTGGAGATATATTTTCTAGATTTATATTGTTTTTTTTTGTGTTTTTATGCACATTATAATTGATTTGTTGGATGTTACTTAGAAAATAGTAACATTTTTTATATGTGCAGTACAATATTCCATAGTTTGTAGAAATTGCAAGAAATATTTAAAAAGCTAAGAAGGGACAATTTTACTTATTTCTAAATATACTCTGTTTAAATGACTTAAGAAATAACAGGTCTATCCCATCCCAACCCATCCCATCCTATCCCATCCCATTCAATCTTTTTTTTTCTGTTTGATAGATATTTACTGAACTGCTCTTAGGAGATAATAGATTCTGTGCCAGTGTTTTACTTTCTTTGTGAAGATCTAGGTTCAAAGTCAGTACATTTAGTGTCCTTTTTACCTTGGACCTCCAAATCCAAGAGATTTATTTGTGTTGTGCCAGGAGCCCTCAAAGAACATACAAGGGCTCTTTTCTTGTAAAATCCCTGATGAATGACAAATACTGACGGGAATTTATCAGCACAGTGTTAAATCGCCTGTTGAATTCCACTGACTTAAAATCAGTACTCTTGTTCTTTATCAATCTTCTCTACTTTAGTTTTCCTGATATATCAAAGATTCTTCAAAAGTAGGAAATATACTTTGAGAAATCTTTAGTCCTTCCTTTATTCCCAGAAACCACAAAAATTTTTAAGCCATTTAAATGTATCATGGGTTTTTAAGCACTCAAAAAAAAAAAACCAAAACACCTCAGTTTAGTCTTTGACATGTGTACTCAGGGTAAAGCTTTTAGGCCACAATTTAAACTTGTTTTTTAAATTGATTTTTATTTTTCTATCGTGGGAAACAAGATATGATTATTTTCCTTCTATTCACATACCCAATGAATATTAATTGATGACATCGAACATGACATTAAACGTTTTTTTCATTATGCTAATATATTTGACTGGATTCACTTAAAAGAAAAAGTCAATGTAGCATATATATCAACTTTCTCCTTGGGACTCAAATATTTAGCTTTTATGAATTTATTTGATTTCAAGAAAATACTAGTTTATGTACTCTTGCACATTTCAAGCTAAATGTTTCTAATATATCAGTCATTATACATTATTTTTATTTTATCTACTTAGAATGGAGTAATATGTTAGCCCTTAGGATGTGACTTTTCAATCTATAAAGACTAATATATGTGAATTAGAGAGAAAGTGAGATGAGGCAGGGGGAGCTAGGGAGGGGTGGGGGAGGGAGAAGATTAGATAAACAAGAGGAGACAAACATCAGATGAAGAAGTAGCTCCTGTCCTTTAGAAGCACCTGATTAGAAATTACAAATAATAATATAGTTGATGAAAAAACTATAAAGTGATGGTTGTGCACAGCTTTTCATATTCACATTTTATTTTTTTCCCTCTCATATGAATACATTTATTTATAGAAAGCCTATACCTAAATCACTAAGTGAGTGTTAAAAGAGTTCATTCTCGAAGTTTCTTGTAGGTAAAGATATTAAAAACTGAAGTGCTTGATTTTTTTTTTTTTTTTTTTTTTTTACCAAAACATGCAGAAGCCTTAGGGTAAGCTGTTAGTATTTCTTGGTGAATGATCAGCTAATAACAGGTGTCAGAATTATGTGAGGTTCCCTCTTTTTTAAAGGTTCTTTGTATGTTAATTATAAACATTAAAATATTGCAGAGAGTTAAGCTCTTCCATAATCCACTTTCCAGAAAATGAATGAATGAATGAATTGATGTGAGATGTTATATAGTGAATAACTTTAGCTTGACCAATGAAAGGTCTAGCCTTTACCCTGTGCTTCTGGGAGGTAATCTCTAAACCCTTGGAAAGTCATGCTGGATGGGAATGTCTCCTGATTGACTTTAAGCTTCATAAAATATATCATCCCATATTTATTCTTTTGGAACCTTTTTGTCCTCAAAATTCTACTTTTGAGAATTATCTCATTTACTGTAAGCAATCTATTTTCCCCAAACCAAGGTGGAGTCTTCTTTTCTTGTTCTTAACCAGGTCATAATCAAGAAACAAGCTCCAAATGTCTCCTGTTAATTCTTTGAATTTAACAATATAAAAAAAACCATTTTAAATTCACCAAAGTGGCTGCTTTTTCTTCTAAGCACAATCCTAATATTTAAATAAACTCAAATATTATTAGAGATATCAGGGATTTATTTTAAAAAGCATCTTGAAGGTGAAAACATGAAAATCATCCATGCATTGAACTAAATCATACATTTAAAGCAGTATTCTCGTGGGCTAAAAGTATGCAATAAAGAGAACTTTTAAATTTTAGAATCATAGCAATACTTTTTTGCTAAGTAACAGAAATAAAACTGAGTGCCACAAAGAAACTCTGACCATATCCTATAAAATTCAAGAGCATTTACTGCTATGAGTGTTTCTTTTGTACTAGTTAGTTTTATGAGTGGAGTTTGAAGTGAAAAAAACAATACAGTTTGACTATTTTGTCAATTTATAAAAGAGGGGACTAATTCGTTCTAATGATTTAAGGCTTTCTTCTCCAATACCCAGCCCATTGTCCCACAGGTCATCCTGAAGCAACTAATCCTCAAGTTTTTAAGTAGCAAGTTAGCAGATTAGTGTCTCAAACTTTTGCTTCATCGTTCTGTAGGCAGACATGGTGCTGGGAGGTAGTTCCGTAAATTCTAGGTCTTATGTAGCATATAGCGGATTAAAATTGTGTACTTAACTTTGAACTCTGGATCGACACTTTCTTGGTTATTTTACCTTGGGGAAATAAGTTTGAGTTTTATTTATTTATTTATTTATTTCATTTTCTATGTTCTCCTTTTTTTTTTTTTTTTTGCAGCATTTTGCAAACTTGGAATTATTTAATTACCAGTAATGGTTTCTTTATTGTATGTCTTTACAACTAGACCCCAAACTTCATGACTTGGGAGTCTGAGTCTGTTTTCTTTATCAGTGAATGCCCCAGACCTAGCACATTACCAGGCAAAGAATAAGTGTTCAGTAAAATATGTTGGCTGACAAACTGACTAAAGTGTGAAAATGCTTACAGCAGAACAATGTGGTAAGAATCAAACAGTGCAGTGCTTGTGAAAGCATTTGGTAAAACATACATGATTTAATTTTGTGTCTCATATTAAGATAAGACATTGTAAGTGATAGTTTGTTTAGGGTAATATTCCATCCAGTAAGAAGTAGACTGTGTGAAATCTGGGACTCTCAACAAGCTTTTTTTTTTTTTTTTTTTTTTCCTTAGTGACTTTTCAAACCATATTTTTAATATCTAAGAAGAGAGAAAATTTAGTGGATAATCAGAGGCTTATACATGGATATGCCACTCTCATTTTTTCTCTGCACATTCCTACTGCGTTAGTCACTTCCAAAGTGGAAGAATTTGTCATCCTGATATTTACTATGGAATGCTAATTCCCCCAGAACTTTGGTAAACTATATTTACAAGGCTGGCATTAGCTCAAATTTTAGCATCTTGACAATTCTACTTTGCATGTAGTATTTCAAAATTGTTTAGCTGATTTTGATGAGAGGCCAAAATTGTTAACTTCAACTACCTACTTCACACAAGAACATCTTATCTTTAGTTGCTTTTTATAATTCCTGCAAACTTAGATTCCAGTTTCTATTGTATTATCTCTCGGACCTCTTGATGATAATTACTATTCAGCTGCAAATTAAAGGACAGTTTCGATCAAAGTAATTATAATTTGGAGCACAGCCCTATGATAGAACAGTTTAAAGGATAATTACTTACTATGTATGTAGCAGAGGTTTACAAAGTTGATTAAGAAATTATCAATCTGCTTTCCAACCATAAGTAAAACTATTGCAATTATAATTATTATGTTCCTTAAATAACTGATAGTTTATAAATTGCATAGCAAAGCACTGACATACAAGTAAAATGGGATTTTTATGTTAAGAGAATATAACAGAATTTGCAAATCCAAATATTTACTAAAGACACAGTTATATAATAGATGTTGTGCAGCTGTAAAAAAATATCCTGTTTTCTCTGAAATTCGATATTAACTTGCTTTTGTGATCTTAATATACTTTTATCACACCTTTCCGTGCTTCTAAAGCACTTAGAAAGGTGAGCTATTCCGGTATTGAAAGTACTTACTTTGATCATAAATCATGATATTCCTGCTATTCAGCATCTTTACTTCTTGATCCCACGTTCTACTCTTTCACTGACCAAAGTCATTTTGTATAATCAGCTTTCCGTTCTACTGAACAGGCCAGTGCTTATTTGTTTCAGGCAACATTCTATTGGATTGATATTTAAATGCAGTGTAGTGAACGGGAAACTTGTTGGTTTGTGGTCCTGCCTTTGATTGTGGTTCACCATTGTGTTATAAATCCATAATTCTAATTCTGACCTGCTCAAAGGAGTCAGTTAACAAATAAATTTCAAAAGACTTCTTACTGATTAGTCAGGAAGAATGAATGGGGTATTAATTTTAATAAAATAAAATGAAAGATTAGGTCTCTCTGTCTAATTAAGTTGATTATTATTTACACGTTTGCATTTGCTAGCATTTTATTCCTTCTTTGAGGTATCTGACTTCATTCCCATAACTGTAATCTATAAAAACATTTCCTTACTTTTTGAGTCAAAATTTTTAATGCTCTCCCAACACTGCATTTAAAAAGAAACACACAGTATTAGTAGAGTATTAATGTAAAGTCAAGCCCATAGCATTTATTTAGAGTATTTCTTGATGACAATACTACTACTAATATATATTTTTATCATAAACTTTATGGATTAGAGTTTTGCACATTTTCCTCCGAGTTAGTGACCATACACATGGAAGGAAATTATGTAACAAATGTATACAAGAGCTGATCAACAAGGAAAAGCATCTGAGAAAAGAAACCTTTTAAACTGCAGGAAATGATCTCTCTAGGGAAGTTGCACCAGGCTTACTGCTTAAGCCATCTAAAACCGGACCGGAAACAAAGAGCGCTAGCAACTACTCCAGGGGGAGCAATCCTGCCTCCGTAACAAAGGAAAGCAGGTGATGTAACGATTGCTCTTCCCCCTGCTATAAACATCTTTTATTCGACTCTCAGAGAGTCCCTTCCTCTACATTGGTGGCTTTGGTACAATAAACACACAGGTCTCTAGCTCTCTTTTGGACATCTTGACAGTCTAGACTTAGGAAAATTTATATGGCACTGATAATTGTAAAATATATGAATACATGACTTATTTTTTCCTATTGTATTTAATCTTGCAACAAAATGAAAGATAGTTTAAATTTATTGTTGAAGATACCATATATAGGAATATAAATGAAACATCTCGGATTATTTTGTTCATTTAACCTAACATATCAGAGATAAGATGAGAAGTAATTTAATATCCCATTTACTATAAGATGAAGGCTGACATCCTAATAGGGGA
The DNA here is from genome assembly GCF_000151845.1 of Pteropus vampyrus. Lineage (NCBI taxonomy): Eukaryota > Metazoa > Chordata > Mammalia > Chiroptera > Pteropodidae > Pteropus > Pteropus vampyrus. Next base: position 5,003,139 of record NW_011888841.1, read on the forward strand.
GACACATGGACTCTTGTAGCTAAAGTTTGGAGAGAAAATTAGAGAAAACAAAAACAAAAGCAAAACAAAAGTTGCATATGTTTGTGACGTAGCTAATAACACTTAAACAGTCGCGTCCTCCAGACCTGAATATATTGAGAATTTTAAAGAAATTAGTCATGCATTTGGTGAATTTACCTTAATAGAGCAAATCCAAAACCAGCAGTGAGTTGTGGGCAGAACTTTAAAGTATAGAAAGAGCCAGCCAACTTGTCCTTATTTTGTGTACTTGGATTATTTCCTCCAATAGATATTTTTGAACATCTATTGTGTACCAGGCACTAACCTTGTCCTTAATGAGCACACAGGACACTATAAAAACCAAAGATGAAAACAGTTCTTTTTTTCCATGGCATTCGGGCTCTAGAGAGAAAGGACATGAACTAAAAAAGTCACTACGGGATGGCATGACTATAGCCTCCTATACACGCTCTGAGGGAGAGTAACCCAGTCCCATAAAAGCTTTAGGCAGAGTTCCCTGAAGTAATCATGGAAGCAGCTGGTGGTTGGGATATGAGCTAACAGGTGAACGTGTGTTAATGGGTGAACATCGCCGAGGAGGGTAGGAGATCGTGTTGTAAGCAGGGGCAGCCACCTTTGCAGAGATCCTGTGGAAAATGAGAGGCTACAAACTAGATAAACTGAAAGGATGACAAGCAGCTGGAGTACAGAGAACAAGGACACGAGATTGGCGGAATGGGCCACATGGAATCCACAGTGGGAATGGCAGTTGGTGGTTAAAAGAGTGAATTTTTATTTTGGGAAAATCTCTCTGAACTCTCTGGGGAGAAAGATTGAGGGAAGGACAATTAGTAGGGTAGTGCTCTTAATCTAGAAAAAATAAAGTGGGCATGATCTAGGACGTTGGTAATAGATATTTCCGGAGAAGGTGTTGATGACATCAACCAGATGAGACTTTTGGATGAGTTGGACCTACATGTTGAGATAGAGGCCATGGGAGAATGCTTAGTTTCTAGTTCACACAACTTATGGATAATGGTGCTGTTCACTGAGAAAGGGAACATTGAAAGGTAGACAGTTTTGAGAAGGAAAATTATGGATTTGGTCATGAGCATGAGTTTTAGATATTTCGAGATATTCAAATTAACAATCTTCTATCCTTACAAAATCATTCTTTCTCTGACCAGTGGCTCCAGGTTATATGCTAATGTTATTGATATTATGTCTCATTTTTAATCAAATTATTATTTTATCATTGTAACACCTTTTATTAGCCACAGAATCTAAGAAAAAAAATATATGCTTAACTTATTTTAAAGTTGTAAAAGTTTACTTGCTATTTATATCAATAGAAAGATGTTAAACACTAGAAAAAAAATCTTCATATGAAATTAACATTTAACAGTATAAATGAGGTGTTTCAAATATGAACTTAAAGATTTAGATATAGTCCTATAATATGTTAATTTCAGCTCATGATTTACTGTTTCCAAGAAAAAATAATTATATGATATAATATGACATTTTGAATTTATAATATGCAAATGTATTTATTTTTATAAACAAACACTGAAATCATCAATATTAACCAATATCCATTTCATTCATTACTATAACTATCATTATTAGAATATTTACAACTGCATATGGCATATAATATCACTTTGTGACTAACCATAATTTTAAAAAAACATATTACAAATGATATGATTCATATGATAATATACAAATGATAGACAAAAGAATCTTCTGTTTCAATAGGTGAGCTCAGAACCCAGACTGGTTTTGAATTATATTTAGAATCTGAAATAGAGTTCACTGTTTGGATCGACTCGAAGATCTGGCTAGAATTTTAGTTGAAGAGAACCATTTAACTCATTCTATGTTTTGGGAGCAGTTTAGAGGTTAAAATAATTTCAAGCTCAAAACATACCGAGAACTTTTCCAAGGTTCACCTAAAACTTTGGTTTAAGTGTGGCGAACTCTGAAATCCATTGTGAAATAACAAGGGTGACGAACAGAAACCTTGAAAACACGCTAGATGCATGTTACTAACTTGCAGAATGCCTAGATGATTCAGGGGCTGAGAGATACTCTAAGAGGATTATTACTTACTATTTCCCACTAAATACATAAATTGACCTTCATGGTCTTGGGCTCAAATGCCAGAACTCAGGAAAAAAAAATCCAGTACCACAATGCACCTGCTGCTAGACCACATTAGAAGAAGCATATAAGAAGTCCTTTGTATAATTATAAAGTCTCTGCACCTTATCATTTTATTTTTATGGTGTTGTATTGGTTTTCTCTAACCTGGTCAGAACCTAAGCTCAGTTCTTGAAATTCTCAGGGTCTTCTGGGTTCCCTATAATGCTGGGTTATAACCTGAGAATGATCTCTACACAGTAGAGATGTCACCTATATTGCGTTTGAGCCTGGCTTTCTGGTATTGGGCCTCAGTTAGTGGTAAGTGAATGATAATGACAGTAGTAGGAGAATAAACCCTGGATACTTGTAAAAGACAGTGGGTAAAGGCTATTGTTCTGTGGAACTATGAATACTGAATGATTTCCTCTGTACTAACATGATTATAGCACTTGAGTATAACAGCTCATGGAAGAAGCTGAACACATCTTGGATCTCGGCCAGTAGAAGTTAATACAGTAAGATTCACTGAGCAAAGCAAACGTGTGTCTATGCTGTGTCTGTTCTTTCAACAGTATTTATTAAACATCTACTAGGGAGAAGATACCATGTGCTTTGAGGCACATAGAGATAAATCAGGTGAACATCCTGTCCTCTGCGAGCTCACATAGGATATAGACACGCGAAGTGTAATATACCATCAAAGACAAAACTAAAGATAGAAACTTGAAATGTATCATGCCTATAGACTAGACCAGAAGGCGAAGGCAGTTCAGAGGAAGGAGGCATCACATTCAGAAATGAAACAGGAAATGTCTTATGGAGCACATGGAATTTGCAGTGGGTTCTCAAGAACATGTATTTGAATACGACAAAAAAGAGTAACAGGATTTCTAGGAAAAGGATGGACGACATCCTAAGCTGGAGAAGGGTAGGATAAGGATGGTGACACGGAGCAGTTCAATGTGGCCTCATCGGACGCTCTACGACGTTGTACTGCGGGAACTAAGTCTGGGAAGGTAGAGTGGAGCCAGGATTCCATATTCAGTTTTTTAACATATAACGCAATGGTGAAGCACAAATAAGACAGACCCGATTTCACTTCTGGCTCTTGAACTTACTGCTGCCGTAGAGTTTGTAGTCAAGCTGCTTCTAAGACTGTTTCCTTATCTGTAAAATAAGGGTAATAAGAATGTCTACTTCATGATTTTGGCATTATGAATAAATGCAAAAAATGCATGGCAGGTGCCAAGCATATGGTAAACATTAATACATATTCTAGATAAGCATTTTAATAATTCAATAAGGAGTTTCTAAATAGGTAATGGTAAGATCAAAGCTACACTTCTGAGTGAATAAGGCAGCTTTGGAATAAATCATTCAGATGATGAAAAGTCGAATACCAAGAGAAGAAACTGGAGACAGAGAGATCAGTGATAAGATTATTTGTTTCTATGCAAGAGATTGAGCTAGACTAGTAATATGAGAAATAAATTGTAAGTGGCAGGTACAAAATATTTAACTACATTATTAACCACCTCATAGAATTTAACTATTGGCCTTGGACTTGTGATCACTGGGAGCTAAGGATGGCGGCATTTTATGTGCAGTAATTCCTGAACCATTTTTCATGAAAGAAAAATGCTAAAGGATAGCTTCTCTATGAAAGAATGTATGTCATTTTGAATACTGTTTAGATTTATCCATTAAATATTTAACTTGGAACTACTTAAAAGGCAGATTAAAAGATCATCAGTACTAAAGAACTATGACATTGAGTCATAAAAGTACAAAGAGAATAGGGACTTAGAAATTTTCTCCAAATTTATCCTGCAGGAAACTCTGAGTCACAGTTCCCTCCAGGCAAAATGACTCAGAATAATTAGTTAGTTTATCCAAATCGCTGAGTTTTTTGTAATAGATAGTGGTTAGAAGGCAGCAGGGCGTAATCAGAAATGGAATATCCGTGATGTTAATGAGGCTCATACTGAAGGGCCTCTCACGCACACTGGCTCCTTTCTAGGTCTTGTAACTAATTGCGTTTGTAATTTTGGATTATTTTTCTTAGCTCTTAATATTGTGTAATGTTCAGGAACCCACAAGATCTGATTCATCCCTGGGAAGAATCTATGAGTTCTTAATTTTTATTTAGCGTACAGGTTTCAAATGGGTCAAAAGTCACTTAAAGTGGTAGGCAACCCTTTGTGTCCATGACATTGGTCTGTTGAGGAGGTTTATAGATTTTATCGGGTTTCCCAAGAGGTCTGAAAACAACAAAAGAACTTCAAGGAAAAAAAAAATCCAGAAGTAGACATCAAGAGAGAGGTGGACATAAGGAGAAACCGGACAGCGACATCAGAGAAAGTCATATTTAAAGGCCCCTTGGGTAATTCTGATGTGCATCTAGGTTTGAAAACCACTGGTCTAGCTTTTATTTGTCATTCTTGAACTGTGTCGGGATGATGAAAGGGAAAGAGTCAAAATCTGGCAGTCAGAAAATCTCACTTTGAATCCAATGACAGTTTGGGCAAGATATTTAAACCCTCTGAGCTTTAATTTCTACGTTAGAAAAGTCAATGCACTAATACATATGTGCGCTGTTGTTTAGGGTGGGTAAAACTGATGAGTGAGGAGGGATTAGTGAGAGTGAGAAATGGTGGCATTGACAGGTAGGAGATCATGGTGGCATGAATTATTGTTGGAGTCGGGCTATTAAACGGTGAGACTGAGGAAGTGAATTTGAGGAGAGAAGTCAATGATTAGAGATGGACATAGAGAGGAATGTCTGAAGCCAAGATCAATGTGTGGGTCAGACATCACTGATGACAAGATCTAGGGCACTGCTGTCGTAGTAGATGACTGAACACGCACATAGGGGAGTTTGGGAGGAGAGGAGCCATGAGACTAATTTGGTCAAGGAATTGGAAAGATTTTTCCTAGAGGTAATTGAAATTGCCAAGAAATTGCCAAAGAATGAAGAAGGGTGATCCCAGATTCTATATAAAGAGAGGTAGTCATATTTATTATTCCTATGCTAAGAATTTTTTTTAGCATTCCCAGTTTTTGAATTTTAATAAGAACCCATAAAATAAATCAACGACCAATACTGGTTCATTATTTCACTGTCTTCTCCCCAAACATGAGGTAAATGATTAAGATGTCGTTTTAACATCTTAATCAATCAATCAGTTTAATTTTTAGTATTATTATTGAATAAAGGGAAGATGATTTTGGGATTTACTGTCTGTTGGTGCAGCCGTCTGATTCTATGTAACACTTTCTCTAATACTGTTGAGACTAAAATTCAACATAATACCGGAATTACCTGCAACTGCTTAGCTAGTAAAAAAACAATTACAACACCACCAACAAAAATCTTGTTCGGTCAGGATTTTGCAAATTGTAGGAAGATCCTCATTATGGCCCCATTTCTTAGGCCTCTTTCACTGCTTGGAATTTCATAAAAGAAACTGAAACAAAGTGGAATTCTCCCAGGTTTCCAAAGCTTCTTACTGACGATGCAGGTTTTTGAGGTCTTTCTGATCATGCGTATCATAAGAAATGTTTGTGCATCTACTGACTGCTAACACCCTGTCCCTCCTCCAACCAATCGACTGCTTAAGCAATAATCCAAGGCACACAGCTTCCGTTTCCTAAACCATCTTTAACTTCAGGGGAGAATTTGCCAATTATTTCTTTCCTCTGCTAGTGTTCTCACACCCCCACAATCATCCCCACTCTGAGCCATGCAAAATATTTCTAAAAATAATAGTACCTGTTGGATTTTATACTGGTTACATTCTCTGGAAGCCACATATCAACTTTTTTTGCTGCTGTGCTATTTAGGACATTTTAATTCTTTAACTGTCCAAGTCTTCCTGATATACTTACTCACCTCAGCCAAGAAACTGCCCCAGTGGGAAAACACTCGTGTATTGAACTCTGCCCCGTTTGACAAGTAATAAATGAGATCTTTAAAGGGGAATGACCAATGTTTTCTTGCTGAACATGGTGCAGATAAATAAAGCTTTAAACGCTCTCAGTCAAGTTTCCAATTTTTTAAGGTGACTGCAAAAATGCAGCATTTTTCTCATAAAAATTGCATACCTTTTGAAAACATAGCTAAGTCGGTCATTTATGGTTAGCGATTCATGGTCAGTTATGTATTTGCTTGTGCTCTTTGAGAAGTGTGACAAAATCTCATTTTCATACAGGAATTTACTGAATTTTATGTAAAATAAATTTTTATTTATATATAGCATTTAGTATTTTTCCAGTACACTGCATACATTACCTTGATGTCTTTGATCTCAAATATACTAAATGACCACGTATTATTGCTTCTACTTTGTATAGATACGGAAATTGAGATTCAGGAAGATTAAATGACTTGACTAATTCACATGGCACCTCTCGGGCTGAAATCAAGTTATTCTTTGGCATTTAGTCATTCGCTCTTTGCACCTCATATCTCATCATGCTGGAAATTCTAAGTCATCCCCGTAGTATTTGTCACATGTTTCTGCATTCCTGAATTTTCATATACTAATTGGCTAAGGAAATCAAACTTTAAATGTGCAGATATTGCTCTTTATTTAAATAAATTCTGACATGAGATTTGGCAAATTAAAGAATCTTTTTTTAAGTGTGACTCAGTTATTCTGAATAACTATGATACTGATTAGAAAGAACACCATACATGGCTTATGAACGTAATTTTACCCATTGTGGTGAATATGCTTTTTTTTTTTAATCCTCCTCTGTTTCGTAAACAAAACTGAAACCATTGCATACATATCACATTGCAATTTTTATATTCTGTGGCATGAGAGAGGATTGCATTTTTTAATATTTATCTATTCCTTGTTTCTAAGAAAAGTGTTTATTTCTAACCCATTCTTTTAACATCTTTGTGTTCCTTTATTCACTCTGCCTCTAGACATTTAAATAGCCTCCACAACTGGCCCTTGTATATTCTGTCATTTCAAATATTTATTAATTCTTTCAAAGCTATTTATTTTTGAGATATGTTGTTCTAGGAATTGAGGATGGATAATTTAAAGAAACAAAGTAGGCAAGAGCTACTTTGTATAGTGTCAAGAAAGGCCTCTCTGTAGCTGATATTCAGTAGATATTTAAATGAAGGAAGAAAGTATCATGTAACAATATGAGCTTAAAATGCTCTCAGTCAAATTTCCAGTTTCTGTATTTTATGCAGAAAGAAGTGTAAGTAGAAAGGCCCTGATGTAGGAGAATGCACGGGCTTTGAAGGCTTCTCCAGGAAGTCGTTATGGCTTTAACAGCTTCATCAAGGGTGAATATGGTTAGAACAGTCAAGTTCTATAGGTTCTTCAGAAGTCAGCAGATGTAACACACGTTCAAATTTAACAAGGACTTTGAATTTTATTCTAAGTGTGATTAGAAGCCATTGGGAAGAACATAATAAGCTAATATACAATTTAAAACTATGTGAGTACTATATTGTGTCTCTAATACCTATGAGATACCCAAGTGGAGGGGCCAAGGTGTCAGTTGGACTTAACTAATCTGAAAGTTCAATGGCACATCTAAGCATTGCGTGATGTGTAGTGTTTAAGGTCTTGGGAAAGGGAGTGAGTGGAGTTAGAGAGCCCTCAGAAGGATTGGAAGTTGAAAGAAGGTAAAGAGAGAACATAAAGGTAGAAAGGAAGAAGATAGTGGAGCAGAAAAACACATGGTTTTCTGGAAGTCAAGTGGGGAAAATTGTTCAAGAAATAAAAAGAAATCAATTGTTTTGAATGCTGCTGAGATTTCAGGAAATGATGGTAGAGAATTAACCTTTGAATCTGGCAATATTAGGAGAATTTAATGAGTAGTTTATTTTCAGTAATGGTGAAAAAATGTTGGAGTGGGATAGATTTAGAAGAAACGGGGGTGTCGGGAACTACTGACAGTAAACATGACTGACTCTCAGAGCAGTTTTGCTGTACAGGAAAGAAGAGAGAGGAGGTAGTATTGGGGAGACAATGGAGTCACAGCTCTTTGCTTTGTTCTCATTGCCGATGCTGGTATTGTTTCAGGTGAGAGAAATTTCAATATGTTAATGGCCCGAGGGAAAATTTCAACTGGAAAGTAAAAAAGAAAGGTTTTCTGAGTGCCCTAGTTTCCTTTGACAGTGTAAGAGATTTTTAGGTGAGGAAAGGCAGAGTATGGAGTTGAGAGATTTTAGATTTAGAATGGGATCATTAAGAAATTCTCTCCTGATGGCTTCTTATTTCTCAGTCAAATAAGCAAGTTCATCGGCCGAGAGAGAGAGGATGATGGATCAGAGACGGGAGAAGGCACTGAAAGAACAAGGTAAATTCCTTGCTGAATTCTCTCTGAAGTGATTTTAAATTTCTAAAATCAAGTCACTACTTCATCTAGTCTCAGCTTCTAACTTCATCTGCAACCACATTCTACTTGCTTCTCTCACTCTGTATTACTGCATCGAATCTAACAGCCATTAGCGGAAGGACACAGCATTCAGGCAGATTCCATCCATGGAAAGTTGTTTCCAGCTTCAGAAATGTACGAATGTAGTTCACCCACATTAGTAGGTCACAGATGGATAACATGAAACACTCTTTAAATATAGTCCTTGGCCAAATGTAACTTACACTTCAGGTTGAAACCATATTAAATATAAGTAGTTGAACAGGCTTCTAACACAACTTAAAATATAACATAATTAACATAAAGCAATTAACACAGTATAATAATATAATTAATATAATAATTTCACCATCATGGGACAAAAAATTACCCTTAAAGTCAAGAACAACGCAGAGATACACTGCTATTCCTGTTATTCTTTATTATAATTGGTTTGGAATTAAAATCTATGTAATTTAATTACACTAACAGCAAAAAACCAAGCAGCAATATTAACAGATACATAGTAAAAGAATCAACAATATTATTATGATGCAGCTGAATAAATTTATAGAATAAATACTATTTCACTTAAATCTAATAGGTAGGTATTGTATTTTTCAGAGTCCAGTAGATGAGATAACTGAAAATTAGGGCAATGAAGTTGCTAAACATGACATAAATATTGATTAGCGAAGTGTGATTTGATTTGAACATCGATATTTCGAAAACAGTTTGGGAATACTCAAGGTGCGAACATGCTGGGAGATGACACAATGCTAACTAAGATTGAGTCTGGCGTCTTGGTTGGAAGTGTACGTGGGCGTAAGTCAAGTTTTCACACTTGGAATAATGATACAAATTTTCCTAGCTATTTGCCCCACTGTATTATGCAGATAGACCATGAAAGAGGGATCTCTGTTCCAAGTTTATTGTTTTTTTTTTAGTCTCTTGGTATCCCCAACAAATCATCTCATACTTTCCATCTGAATCATAGATATAGCTTTTGTTATACATAGGCAAAATAAGAAGGGGAAAGCAGAGTAAGTTTTTGAGACAGATGAAAATATTGTTCATTGAAATAGGAGTTTTAAAAAATGAATGTAAAAGAAGAATAAGATGTATATAGAAACTTGTGAGACAGAAAAAAAAAAACCAAAACACTCAAGCAGCAGTGTTTTCACAAAAGCTAAATATAACCTAGAAGTAAGAATTAAGGAACAGATGTCAACATTTTATATTTTTTTTTCTGAAATAATAGTCCATGAATATCACAGGAATTGTTTTAAATGAATCATAAAATGGCCCTTTACTTTAATTCCATACTTATTTAATTTGTTTAACTTTTTGTTTTGACAAAGTTTAGAGATGCTATTTTTAGGATCAAATTTATAATAATTCTTCTCCTTAACTGATAAATCTCTGCATAAATAAGACATGTCTAGAAGCATTATGGGATAGTGGTTAAGAGCCTGGATGTGAACATGGAGTGTTGGGGTTTAATTTCTGCCTCCTCCATTTAATAGCCGTATGATGAGCCTTGTGACAGCTGGTTGACTGACCAGTGCCTCATTTTTCCCATCTTAAATTGGGATAATAAGAATGTCCCCCTCACAGGAACACCCTAGTCTATAGTAAGGTGAAGATTGAACCAATATAACATAAATGTGTAGCAAACACCCTGGGTATCTTTGTTCTTTTTAAAAAGAAATTCCTGAATAAAAAAACACAATATTTTTTAAGAAGAAAATAATATCAACTGTAATCTCACCACACTATTACAATAGACTGATACATTCTGAACTCATATTCCAGAGATTCAAAATCAAAGAGTAATGGCCACATAAAAAAAGCATTAAATGCATCAGAAATCTGACAGTCCTCCATAGCATCATTATGTGGTGGCATAATTGATGATGTTGAGCAAAACTCATGTGATCGACTCAAGGGCACCTATCCTGATTAAAAGTTGAACTTTTCTTCAAAGCACATTAAATGTTTTCCTAGAAGAGGATCCCCAATTTTTTTTTGCAGAGGAAATGGTTTATGCTCATTCCTGGGTGAAAAGGAAAATATTATTCCTGGGCCTTGAAAGAAATTCAATTATGATTTGTTCTGTAAAGGGATACTTTAATTAAAAAAAATTAATCAATACAAATGAGAATTTATTCCCCAAACAATTTAAACCTTTTATAAAGGGTGATTTTATGTATTCTATATTCAAATGAAAATGTATTCTTTTGAATCATCTTATTAAATAGGAAATTTTGCACTATTTTGATTCAGTTTTTCTAAGTACTCAGAAAATGGGTAATTTATTTTCTATTTTTCAAGATTATTTTATACATGTATAGGACATTAGCTAAGAAATAAAGCAAAGCAAAACATGGAAAAACAACAGGCTTTATATTTTTTTCTAAGACAACTTTGATTTAACCCTATCATAAATCATTGAAATGCTCTCTTTAAATGAACTAAAATGCAAAAACGGCTGGCGATAACTGTCTCAACCCCTTCTCTAGCATTTCTTTCACCCATCACTTTGTGACTAGTTTAGACAACATTCTTCTTCAGAAAAGTTTTTGTGAGACCGCTCCAATAGTAATACTGTGTGTAGAAAAGCCCAGTGGCTCCACAATTCTGTAGACATGGCCCTTGGAAAACTGTAATCTCTCCTTGGGGATTCTGTGGCATCCACTGCACCACTGCACGTGTAGCTAAACCATCAGTGCTGTATGGCGTTTAAAAAGTTGTCCAATCATTTTCATGTCGTTGGGTCAGAATACTTTTAAACAGCAATGCCACTTTCCAATTTCCGCTGATAGGCCTATGGATTGCACTCACCTGAAAACCTCAATTATTGTGGAAAGAAATCAACTTCCAGTCCTACAGATGCTCCGTATTACATGCAATATCATGAAACGGATGTGTGTGTTTTCACTCCGTACACGCGCAACCTCAGCTATGTGACGTTATGTCTTAGGGCAAGTTAACGTTCCTGATTTTCAGTTCCTCTTTAACAATATTGGAGATTGTCATGTGACAGGGGCATTATTTTGTGGACTGGAGATAATATCATGAAGGCACTGTACATCTTTTTTGAAAATAATGAAGTATCAACAAACATTAGGTTTTATTATGACAGGGCTTCTAATATTACACAATAGAAATTGCCACTTGTACCTGCTAGTAATAGTTATTTCATAAGGTGATGAGGCTTAGATAAGATAGTCATGGAAAGTTGCACAGAATAAAGCTTGATTTGCATTGTGAACAGTGCAAATGTGCTTGCTAAATAAACTCCTTTATCAAAAAAAGTGGCTAACAATTAGCAAGTATACAATTGGCGCTGGTTTTCTCCATTCTTTTCCTGTGGTTGGCATGCTCCGAGAGAATGGCCATCTGTGACAGTAATTCATATTGTTTCACACATGTCCATACACAAACAGGAAAAGGGAAAATATGAAACCGTTTATGTCATTGTCTTCGGGGCTAAAATCGCAAGGATATATTTTATTTTACTTCTGATTTGTTTGATTTATATCAATGACAATTATTCTTTTTTGTAATTAGGATATAAAAGCCACAAAAAATGTGAAATAGTAATAAGAGCAAGTAATGTACATAGATTATATGTTTCTCATTTTTTTACAGAAGTTCCTGAGTAACTTATGGTTTAGTGATTCTTGTATTTAAATGATATAAAACATATTTAATTGGAAGTATCTTGGGAGTGTTTTGGTAGGTTTACAAAATTGTAGTTGATATAACTCTTGTTTTTTGGATAAGGATATAAGTTTTGTGAGATTTTCCTTGAATTCAAGGTCAAATAGAAATTTCATTTGCTTTTAATAAACTTGCATTTATATATTACCGTACCATAAGAATAATGTAATTGCCACAAAGTATAAAACTAAATTTAATGCTCAGGTGAGTAATGAAATCATTCTTAATGGCAGTAATAATACTTTTCATCTGTCCAGACTTTATAATTATCAAATTGTTTACCCAAGCATTCATGTGTCCAAATCTTACAACAGCCTTGACTAAAGCAGGAAAAACTACAAAAATGCCCAAGTGCTAAGATACTGGTAAGTCATTCAGACAAACCAGAGCACAAGTTTATGGATTTATTCTCTAGTGACCTTTTTTTTTTTTTTTTGTATCGAAGAATATACCATATCTGAAACTATTTCTGTAATTGATTTCAGGTGCGTGATTTTATACTTTCACATTTTAATTTTCCATATCCATATGCTTTGAAAATATAATTTACTTTAAAAATAAATAACTGCTATTAGAAATTCTTATGTAGTATTTACTTTTAAAACGCTTCAATCTTCTTGTTATGTGGCCATCATAGTTCAAATGATATCAGGTGAATGTGAATGCCCCTGTTAGATATTAAACAGCATTCATTCTTCCAACAGTGTTAGAAACATTTCTGAAACACCAGACTTTGACCTAAATGCGTTATATGAAACTATAAAAAGATACCCTCATACCCACAAAGTGTTTTCATTTTTTTATAAATTTCATCTTGCCTCTACAGACATATATACTCATCTCCCTCAAGCCTTGAAGCATATTGTGGTTTGAGAAACTTGTAAATGAACTTCATTGGTTACCTAGATGAAGCAATTCCTTTATTTTGCCAAAAAGCAAGCGTTCTTACTGAACATTAAGGACAAGATTCTATTCGAAGCTACTATTTAATTTCTGGAATGTTTTGATTCAGTCTTGCATGCTAGGTCCTTTATTTCTTTATAATAGTTATCCCAATGAGTGCCATCAAGTCTTAGGACCCCTTCTACATATAAAGCAATGCTGTAAAGCTATGTATGACCAAACCTCAAATTTAAGTCAGATTGAACATACATTCTCAACATGATGTCGGTTTCTTTTGTACAATTCTAATATTATAGTTGTGATATGTGCCTTCAGTAATTTACAGTGTTCATCAAATGCTATAATGTAGAGAGAACCAGTAGCATCGATACTATAATGTAAATGTTTAGGTATTATGTACTGTTAGAAGATCGTCTCTTGATATATGGCATCCCCAGAACATTTACCTCGTCAGTGCCATGTGAAGACGTGTTAAATATGAAATAGATTCAGATGCAGAGCGTGGGTTTCATTAGCTTACTGCTGGTCTGTAGCACATGGCAAATGGATCTGTATTAACTTCTGCTCCCTCCCTCCCTCTTCTCTCCCCTCCTCACCGCACCTCTCCTCTTTTCTCCGAGAAAAGTTATCAGTGTTTTAACAAAGCTTTACTGTGGAAATATTCCATGGGAAATCATGGCAGTACATAAATATATGCAGGTGCAATGTTCAAGAGACCATATATTAACGAAATTCATATCAAAGGAAAAATAGTGGGAAAAAAGTATGAACTTTTGTAAGCTACAAAGAAAACTCTTCTGGTGTTTTTTCGGTTGCTATTTTTTGAGAATCACTCTAAACATGTAAGTTCAAGGGTGCATGAGAATGAAAGAAAAGGTAATGAAAGAAAATTAATTGAACATTTATAAACCTCAATAGAGGATTTATTTTCAGAAGGGTCAATTGGCTGAGTTAATTTGCTCAGCCCTAGCAATAATGTGCTAGTGATTTAGGATTCAATGTGTCAAGCCTAAATAAAATCCATTCCCTTAAAATATTTTACCTTCTTTCATTCCTACCAAACAACATTTCTTATGTTCTATGTAGGTATTTTTTTGGAATTTTAAACAAGCATGTTAGAAAGTATGATTTTTAAATATATATCTTAAGATTTTATAAAACACAAAATTGATATAAATCATATTAGGATCTTAAACAAAGTGAAAATGGTTCTCTTTTGTGTTTAAATATTCTGTTAGCACCTCAGGTACTTTTGCATGAGAACTAAAAATGAAATTGACTGGAAGAAATCAAAGTGAAACTGCCTACTCTGCATTCATTGTCTAAACTCTACTGTGCATATTTTGCAACTTTCCAATTAGTTCTCTTCTAAAGACAGAAGAGTTTTGGTCTCAGAACAATTGAGAGTTCTTTCTAGAAGCTAACTTCTCACAAACTGATTAAATTAGTATGCCATTAAAAATCATTGTGATAAAAATTGTTTAAACGATGTCCTTAGACTTCAGGTACCTATTTTGTGACATGAAAGTTCTGCAAAGTCAAAGGTAGTGTCAAGACATCATCACTCATTTGTTAATTATTAATGTAGGAAATACAATTTGAAAATGAATTTAGTTTTAGTGAATAATACATTACTTGGAAAACATATTCGCTTACTCAGAATAAATGACACCTTCCCATTCCGCCCACTCTCCAGACCCCGACAGTCACATTCTACTTGTCGTTTCTGTGAGTTTGGCTTTCTTAGCTGCCACATGTAAGCGATGGCATGCGATATTTGCTTTTCTTTGTCTGACTTATTTCATTTAGCATAACGCCCCAAGTTTCATTCATGTCGTCAGGAGGACACTTCGGCTGTACTCATATCTCGGTTATTGTGAATGATGCTTAAATAAACATGGGGGTACAGATATCTCTTTGAGATTTTTATTGCATTTCTCTAGATATATACCCAGAAATATAATCGCTAGATCGCACGGCAGCTCTACTTTTAATTTTGGGGGGAGACTCTGTGCTGGTTTCCGTAGTGGCCGCACCAATTTACATTCCCACAAACGGGAGTTGTCTTTTCCCTTTCCTCCACATCCTCACCGACACTCTCAATCTCTTGCTTTTTGATACTTGTCATTCTAACAGGAGAGAAGTGATATCTCTTTGTGGCTTTGATTTGCATTTTCCAAACAAAAACTCCAGTATTTTAAAGATATATTTTCTAAATTCCAAGTTACCTTGGGCAACCTTTTTGTCAATATTTCTGCTAGTAAGCAAGTCAAGTCATCTTTTAGCCAGTTACTAATAGAAATGTCCTCACTTTTCCAACCTCTTCCCTTGACCAGTCTCACAGCCAAGTACCAGTTTCTGTGTTATTTATCTATTTCTGTACAACAAATCAGTCCAAGACTTAATGGCTTAAAATGACAACTGGATATCTTTACATATAAAGTCTCCGACTGCTAAGGACCAAGAGTAGATGCTATTGTCCTAATTTGGAAGTCAGATGACGTCATTTATAGAAAATAATAAAAATGGAAATATTCACAGAAAGGATTTTGTCGGAGGTATACTTTGGTCATGAGTGAGAATATTTATGGCATGTTATATCATCTGAATCCAAGAACCCAAGGAAGATGTCACTGGAATGACGAGCTGTTCAGTCAGAGTTTTCAGGCCAAGGATGGGTAGTGATCATGCGTTTAGACTGTGGGCAGACAACAGTTGGTTAGAGAATGGTACAGAATGTTTGATACGAAAATTCCATGACTCGTATTTTAAAACGACTCTTAAGCACCGGGCCAGAGCTTCTGAAATAGCAATATCTGGTGATTATTAGCTTGAAATGCTGTTGATGGAGTCTAGCAGCTCTTCCTCCAGTAAAGGGTTAAATTGCTAACTTTCCTTGTAGGACTCTGGGTGTTAACTGAAAAACTTCTTAAACACTGAAGTTGCTAAAGAATACAGTGTTCCTCAAAAGAGGTCAGAGCATGTAGATTTTCCTAACCATACTGGACTACAGAAAAAAATTCACATACATTTTTAACATCTCCTGGGACCAGTGCTTCACAGAAGGCAGTGTTAAAAACAGTCCTACAAAAAAAGGCATTTAAATCTCTAATTGTCAGGAATGTGAAACTTAATTCCAGTAACAGCAACGATCTCATTTCTGACCAAATCTTATTTTCTTTTGTGCTTTTGAAGGATGCTAAAGATGAGAAACTCAAAAATGAATACATTTTAATATTCTCTTTTATATGAATATTCCAAAAAATACCTTTTGGGGTTTCATATGAGATTTAAAAAAATATCACTTTTTTGGAGTGGGTATTATAATACATATCAAAAACATTCAGTTAAATTAATTGAGATATATGTGTTTGTGTATTATCAATTATACAGTCTATATTATATATAGTTTATTATGTGGTATATAATATTCGAGCTAATTTCCTGCCACTCTTCCATTTCAATAGATTCCGAATTTTATCATTCGTCAGGTATCAAATGTTGACTCACCGAAAACGCTACCAGAATGAACTATTGAACAAGAAAAGTCAAATTTACAATCAACTGCACTAGAGAAGGCCACTGTCCCTAGCAGTGCTTAGGAAAGGAGAGGTCACATCAGCTCTCCATGGCTCTTTCCCTGGAGAGGTGCTGATTAGGCTTATGCAAAATTGGTTAGGAATGCGGAAAACAACAAGGCTAGGTGTGCACAGCAGGTGACTGAAAAGCAGGCCTGGATTTGATGGGTCTAGTTGAGTGAGCTTTTGCTCTTAGAAGAAACGTTCACCCTGATGATTACAAGCTGAGTAGTCTTTTTGTACCCATAGCTTTTCAGAGAGTGCCCGAAATACACACTAATGTTATCTGCAGTCTCACTTCCAAGCCAGCAGTTCGCTGGACTAGTAAAGTCACGTGAATCTAGAAAGTAAGTCTCTGGCTATATATGGTGTTAGTTCTCCTAGGTCATACTTGACTGAGCATTCTACTGCCAGCTTTAGAAAATCGTGTGTTCAGTAAAAGGCATACATTAGTTTAATATTCCTCTCTTTTTTAAAAATTATATAACAAACCTTTATTTAATATTGCAATGTAGTATTACAAGAACATTTTTTTCACAGTTCATCGAATTAAAGATGGAGGCTCTGAAATATGTGATGTATCAGAATAGGACTTGAGTACTAGAATTTAAGAAAGTGCTAGTGTTTAGTTTGTTTATCTGAATTTTGCAAACCATGAGTTGAATAAAGCTCTGAAAAAGCATTTTAAGAACCTGCTTTTTAAATAATAGTGTTAAATGATAAAAACATTGTGTTTTTTATCCTTGTCATTTATCATGTTCTATAACGCAGTTTAGTTCTGGTTTGTTAAACATTAATTAAAATCACAAATTTAATTCTTGCTGGTATTGATGATGTTATAGTTGGTGAATTATTCATGATAACTAATAATAGTTTAGTTGCTTGGTTTCTCTCTGTTTATTATTCATGTAGGATCATTTAGAATTTGATCTCTCCAACATTAAAATCCACATCTACCCTTTGTTACACTGTGCAACCCTTCTTGTTTGAGAGGCCTCCTGGATGACTCTATACATCATCAAAGCAGTTTGTTGAGCACCATGCACTGTATAATTCTGAGCTGAAGGTAATCTATACTAACACCAATATGCCTCCTCTCGTTTGAACAATGACGTAACAAACTTGATTGCAAAAAGCCAGAACTAGCTATATAGCCAAAAAGGAAGAGTTGAAAGTCATCATGTGTGAGAAAGGTGTTGGATTTACCAAACTATCATCAGACAACCTATTAAAAAATGCAAAGATAAGCTAATGCAAACTCACTGCTAGGTGGTTGAGCCTTAGGAGTGATTCTAAAGGGATGAGTTCAGAAGAGGCAGTCTGAGCTCAGGTGTTTTAAGGTGGATATTTACTGTCTGATTGGGCCTTATGTTTTGTTGAGTCTGTGGAAAATTTGCTGCCATCTCTATTGCTTGGCTTAAGATCTCGAGCAGAATCAGTGCTATCATCTGGCAGAGTTTGGAATTATGTCACCCATTCTAGCCTCGAAGAGCAGAACCATTAATTCTTGTTTTATTCCTTCATTTAGGCATTTACGGAATTCTCATAATGGCTTACGTTGTAGGCGATCTTTTTTTTTTCTGGGAACACGAATTATAATAATACAGATCTTCTCTGGTTTTCAGGGAGCTACAGCCTGAAGATTATTCTATGTTCTTCAGTCATCAGAGGTCACCTTTTGCTACACAACTGTGAGGCTCTTTAATTTCAAATAAGCCTCATATTTGTGCATTGAAGGCAAATTTAGCAAATCATTAAGGGTGCTTCACTCGTCCCCTCCCTAACCCTGTCCTATATCCCTCTTATTTGGTTTTTATCTCAGACTGGCAGGCAGGAGTTCCGATGCCTGGGCTTGCCCTCGCTAGTTCCCTTAGTCATTGCTACTTGCTTGGTATCCATTCACTGGCTCGAGTGGCGCCATAAATTCAAGCTCTACCAGAACCACAGTGCAGAGTCACTTTTGCCCAGATTTTTATTTTGATACCAAGTCCAACTTCTCTACTTTCTGTGCACCTTGGACCACCCTAAACAAAGCCAGCCTCTGCAGCTGAATAAATCACCCCCCTCAACTACACCCTTTACTGAGTCGGCCTCTCCCAGTTTCTAATGCTTCCATCCCACAGGCTTTGTGGTAGCCCAGACCAGTCATCCTTCTACCCAAGCCTACCCTGACTATGGCCAACCAAACACGATTGAAAACAGGGCAAGAAATGGCCATAAGGCTTAGGACGTTAAAAAAAATAGCTACAATGCATTTTTTCCTAATTAGACCAGCTGAAACCATTTACTTGCCTAAATATTAATTTGTGCTTCTTTGTTGATTAGGAAAATGCTTTTAACAATTCTGTGATATCTTCCTCCAAATTATTTCTAAATCTCTCTATATATTTGTCGATGTGACGATTACGGAAAACTCAATGGACATTTGAAGGGAATGACATACTAGAAACTGTTAATATAAAAGTTTTCTTCTCTTAAAGGTAATTCTGTTTTGATATGTTATCAAATTGTATCTGTAAGTAGAACCCTATTCTTCTGAATTTATTTACCACTTACCCTCCATTCTAATCAAAGCAAGATCATTACCATTTTTGCCCTGACTAGGCTGTGCTCATTTGTACTCTTGTTCCTTTGGTGACTCTTCTGTTTAGTTTACTTGGTCACTTCCCTTCTGTCTGACTAGCCAGGTCACTCAAAGTCATACAACTATTTTCCAGCAAATCTACCAGGGACCAGATCTTAGGCACTGTTAGGGAAATGCAGAATGGAAATATTCATTTCTCTTCCAACATGGATTTTCCTTGCCTGTGAATAATAAAATCTGATGGCTCAAGTACTTTTTTTCTGTAATATCTTCCTTAAATATCCTCAATCACATGGATCTTTCCCTTTACTGGAATTCTATAGCTTGTAAACATATGCCGGAGGATTAGTAAAACTTAAATATACATTGCTTTGTTCTCTCTTTTTTTTGGATATTTCTGCAATTAGGTCTTTAGAACAGGGAATAAAAGAAAAAAAAATTAGTTCATATCCCCTAAAGCATATATCTCAATGTAAACAGCATATACTTCATAAAAAGTTCTTCATTGAATCAGTGATTGATCAAGGGCTTACTGATTAAGGCAACAGTTTAAGCTGCTTACTCATGATATGTGAGGACCAGGCATAGTGATGAATGTTACACCGTACACAAAGGGTCCCCATCTCTCCTGAGGCTGCCTCTCGGTGAATAAAGCAGTTAGCTCTCATTCAGCCACCCTGGGCTCTACTTGGGTATTCATTTTATACACCACCTCCACAGGGCATTCAGTATGATTTCTTGAGTAGAAAAGTCAATATTTCAGGAATAAAAATTTACCATATAATTCAAAAATGTGTTCTCATAATCTTCAGGGATATGTCATGCATTTTTTACATGCATAAAACACATCAAAATCATTTGGAAGTTACACTTAGAAATGACAAATTGCATCGTTGGGCTGGGTAACTTTAGGCGTAAAGCTAAATATAATTATAAAGCACTGGAAACATTGGCCTATCATAAAGGGAACAGAAAGCTATGCCATTTTTCTTTTATCAAGGAATACTGGTATGCAGTAATAAAATGAAATATTGATTTATTTAATTAAAAATAATACATTTTTATGAAAGTAAAGTCCCATTTACTCACCCTCTGCAAAGCTAACTGCACCCCTGCATTGTAATGAATTACCGATACAGCATAAAAAAAAAAAAATCTCAACCTAATAAAATGATCCCAACACTAAAGCATTACGTATATTTTCAAGAAGGGAAATGCTATAGGTGATAACATGCATCAACTGGCTGTCGTGAAGTCAGGGCGAGCAGATCCCAGTGTCTATTGTTACATACGCTGAAGTTGTTCACAGGAAGGTAGGGTTTTGCATATTTCTTTTAGAGAGAATTGTGCAACTGATTCAGTTGATAATGACTTGCATATTTTCTTTCCTCCATCTGCTTATACTGTAATTTTTCTCCAACAAAATGACTTATAGAGCCATACTTGACTTATTCTTACAAAAAAGCATGTGTCCAGAGGGCTTTTTCCTCTCCCTTCCTCCTCAGATATCAAGGATGACAGAGCAGTGGTAGCAACTTGGACTTGCATTCTTTTTGCATTTGTTTTCTGTCTAATCCTAGATTAGGCAACAATGCCCTTTGTTTGCATAAGAGCAAATCATTTTTCCCTACTTCACGTTTACAGTTTCTTGACTTGGTCATGATTCTTAGTCTGACTCTCATATCTGCAGCCCCTACTCAGTAAGTGAGCATTGGCAAGCATCAGTTATCTGTGATGAGCTAGGAGAGAGACCTGGGAGCTGATAGTGTGTCTGGTTATGATGTCGTTGTGTTTCCTTTAAGACATTGGCCCCCAGCCTTTTTGGTACCAGGGGCCGGTGCTCCTATGAGCATCTAATGCCTGATTATCTGAGGTGGAGCTGAGGCGGCGATGTTGGTGCTGGGGAGCGGCTGCAAATACAGATGAAGCTTCGTTCTCTCACCTGCCACTCACCTCTTGCTGTGCAGCCAGGTTCCTAACAGGCCATGAACCAGTCCTGATCTGCAGCCAGGAGGTTGGGGACCCCTGCTTTAAGAGATGGAGCAAAACCAGAAGCACATTATTCTGACACTAACTGGTGCATCGCATGCAATAGAATTCACAGGAATTGATGCAGACCACACAGGTTAGAAGGCATAGTCCTCAACAAGACCAACCTCATTAAGACGTCAAAGCCCTTTGGCGGTCCTCAGGCCACCTGCGCTTAGGATTGACCGGCTCTACATTCTAGCATTTCCATAGTGTTTTCTGCTTTGATAATTCATTAGGTAGGTTCATAAAACTTAGGAGAGCACTACAGTAATGCTTATAGTTTTATTGTAAAGAATGCAAATCAGGACCGGCCAAAGGAAGAGACATAAAGGTGAGGTCGGACAGGGTCTTGAACGCTGAGCCTCCACACTTCCCTCTGTGGATTTGGGATGCGTGGTTCACCAACCAGGTGGCTCCAGCAGGCTTTAGTGTCCAGAGCGGTTACTGGAGTTTCCCTGTGTTGCATGTGGGATCGAATCATTGGCCACCCTTCTGTCTCTGGGGTCTGGGCTGGCTTAAAGTTCCAACTCTCCAATAATATGGATGGTCTTTCTGGTGACCAGCCCCCATCATGAGGCATGTGATTAGCATAAAGTCACATGATGGTGAATAACAAAAGACATTCCTGTTCCTTGGGAAATTCCAAGGATTTAGAGGACCAGGGACAAAGGCCAGTCAAATTCCTTATATTTATAACAAAAATTAACCCTAAAAGGATAGCATAGGTAGGATTGGAAGAGAGTTGTGAGGAAACATGGAACTGAATAGGAAAGACAAATAGTGTCTAAACACTTTCGGAGGACCCAGTTTAGAAGGCCAATATACTTTCTATAATTATAAAAATTATTTTTAAACTCAGGCTAGCACGATAATTTTCATGGGAGAAGCTAGAGTAACAAATGACAATTGTAGTCACTTAAAGTTACACCTGTCTCCAAGGTAGAAGGTAGATATCTTTGGAAGATACACAGTTTACAAAAAGCAAAAGGTAATGAGATGAAAAACGTAACTGCAATTTCAGTGCCATAGAGTGTGCACATGTAACACTAGAATGGGTTTCTAAAAGCATTTGCCCGTAGTCTCGGAATTTTAGAATGTAGGAAGATTACTTGGTGTGCTCGTTCACATTTCGGGTTGTGGTACCCTAACTCCAGACACATGTGGGGGAAGCCCTAAAATCTGAATATTTTGCCAATATGTAAAACAACTGTGATGCAGTTAGTCAAAGATATGCTTTAATAAATTCTAAGCATTTTCTAAATTTTCTAAAAAAGAATTATGGTCCAGATCTTTCATTGATCTGAAAAGTAACTACTCTATGGGAATAGATTTAGGAAAGAGAAAAACAAGTAAATAAAAAAGAAAAAATTCTCCTTGTTTTCATGAGTACTGCCTGTGACTGTAATTTACTGTTGCCAGGAAACACATACTTAAACTTGGTATATTTATGAGAAAAAAAAAATTATGACTTTGTGGGAATAAAAGGTCAAGTAAAAAGATTAACAAATGATCTCATATATAGGTTTGCCTAACTAACTGTGCTAAGCATTAGATATATTTTGAATCATCATTTATAAGGATGTGCTTTGATAAGTCATTACAATCTACCATTTCCAACATTTTCACTTGATAATTTATCTGGTTTGTTATTGTTATTTTCCTGTTTGTTTATAGCATCAAGTACCTACAGAGAGCCCTTCACAGCATGTGTGCTCTCTGTGAGGCACACTTGAAAGCTAGACTGTTATTTAAAAAAAAAGAAGAAGAATTACAAGTTATCCTCTCGAAAGATAAATAATGATAGCACTTCTTAAAATCACCCTACAGAATATGGAAATAAAGTCTGTAAAGTGAATACATTCAGGAGTCAAACCTAAGAAAAACGTACAATATGAAGTACTGCCTTTGGGAAACAGAATAAATATCATATGAGTATGTAGCAATAGATAAAATTATATCAACAGTAGAATTCTCTAGTGAGATTAAGAAATAAAACAGTTCCAGTTTATCAAGTGATTTTACATTCATAGAGACATGTTGTTTAAGTGATAAAAGATTCACATGACAGTCTTTGAGTTGGAAATTATGCTAAGTGAAAACAAAATGATTCAGAAGCACTTTTGTAATATTTTGTATTGATTTATATTCTTTATATCGTTTTGTCTTCTGAGTTATATCATTCATTCCCTTATCAGTATTTCATAATGAAATTAAAGATAAATTGCGATATGTGTATATATACATATGTATATTTAGTGATAAATGACATGACTCAAAACCAATATCCTCAATAGAATGAATAACTACTGCTATTTTTAAGGCTAAAATATGTAGTAGGAAAAAAAATCATTGTTATTTCTTGCTTAGAATTCTGCAAATCAAGTAATCAGTAGTAAAATTCTACTTTATATATGGATATGTCTTGGACCTGTAAGTGTGATCAATGTTATTGGCTCTTAGAGAAAAAAAAAATGGAAATGAATTTATAGTTTTAGCATCAATAATTTTTTTTAAAAATTAGGTCCTCGATTTATTTTATTAATTTTTTTTTTTTTCCATAGAAAAAGAAATGAGTGTTCCTCCCAATGCAGAGACATTGTCCACAACATTTCTGATGGTGAACAGTATCTTCTAAGGGTAAGACATTCACTTATTTGTAAAGAAACTCTTTTCATTGTTGGATAGATCGAACAGGAAAACATAGATTTCATATCTTTAGCAAATTTGCTCTTCTTGTTATTTTCCTGTATTCATTTTTGCTGTGATTTCTGAAGTAAAAAAAAAAGATAGGATTTTTTTTCTCCACTTTTTCTAACTGAGCTTTCGAGGATATCTAAGTAGCTTTTCTCAGGTTAGTCTTCTCTCAGTGCAGTGGCCTTGGAGTTGCTGCACAGCTACTGGCATTGGACCTGCTGGGTTTTAAACCAGGCTCCTTCGTTTGATAACTCATCGGCCTTTAACAGGTTGCTTTGCCGCTTTAAACCTCAGTTTTCCATTTTTAAAATGAGAATAAACGACAACACTTTACATCCTACAAAGGTTGTTTGGACTAAATGATGTTAAAAGAACTAAAACAATCTGTGGCACAGAATATGGATTTAATAAGTGTTAGATTCTAGGGTTATGACTGGAATTGAATTCACGTTTCTTTCAATAATATTTATAAAAAAATACCTTTGATAACTTGCTAAATAAAAACGCAATATTATAATATCCAATTCTTTATGCTATCATCTATCTTTATTCAAATTCATCTGATTATTTTAGTACCATATCAAACTCAAGTGAATTAAGTTTTTTATCTGTCTTTAGCTAATAGTTTTTAATGATACCTCTTGACTGTGATTTTTTTTCTTAAGTGCCTCCAAATATGCTAATGATATGGGGATTTAGCATCAAGCATATAGTTTCTAGAACTTGTTCACATACTGCTCTATCAAATTGGAACAAATATACACAATCCCAAACTTCTGCTAGTCTTACATCTCAGAAGTATGTACTGATTAATGTTATTTTAAATTTAGATCAATCAGTATTTTGTAGTATCAAAGAATGATTAGATTCAAATACTATTACATTGGCTTATTATTATTATAATATTATGAGAAAAGTATTTTATAACTAAATATAAATTCATGAGACAAGCTCAGTGAAATTCCACTTTTAAAATGTAAGAATTTCAAAATCAATTGTCAGTTAGAACCTATAATTTTTACATAATCTCAAAATTTATCAACATTCTTTTATTCTACTAATTACCTCAAATTTAGGGTTCTCTATTATTTGCTTGATTGTATTATTATCTTTAGAATTGTCCAGAGATAAAGATTAACCCCTTCTACTACATTAACATTTTCTATTCAAGGGCTGATTGCAATATTTTGCAAAATAGAATTTGCCAAAAATAGTTGAAAGACGGAGGGCACTAAATAATTTATCCCAAATCACTCCAGATGTGGGAAGCTTCCTTTGAAATGCCAAATGTGTGGTTTTGAATGCCCTATTAATATATATTTAGGGGGTTGATGAGCTATATTATAATATAAATTGTGAATTGTTTGATGTGTTTTTCAACTTCAGTTCTAATTAAAATGTAGTCAGCTCTTGATTATTCATTGTAATGGAGGCATGAATAGTAGAGATAAACAAAATCCATAGATGTTCCCACATTTTTATAAGCCAATAGTGTTGATTTTTTTACATGCAGCCTTTTCTGCCCTCCACACTCTCTTACCTTCTGTATATCTTTAACAAACAAGTAATGTCATAAAGTAAAATCTATGACAGGCAGAAGTTAGCCTACATCTTACATTTGATAAATAAGTACCTGAATTTTTAAGATCTTATCTGAAATGTCTATGTCTTTGAAAAGACATGGAGATTTGAACTCTTAAATTAATATGTTTCAATTATGATTCCATTCTACATTTGTGATAAGTAATAATATGGACTTGTTAAGTAGTCAGAAAAATCATCATGATTATTCAAGATACATGCATGATGCAGATGTGGATTTATTTTTCATACAGAGTAATAGATTTGGGTATGTCTGGGTCTGTGCCCCAAAATATTTCTTCTTTCTATTGTTTTGGTCAGCTGATCACCTGGAGTGCAAGCCCGGACTCTAATTCTAGGATAAACCCTGAAGTAAGGCTAATAGGTTTAAAGGAAATGAAGTAAATATAAAGATGTCCACATCTTCTTTCCTCCAGAACCAGACAACTACTGAGAGTAAGAAATAGCCACAAGCTAAGGTTTTAATCTAGATATTTTTCAAGTGTAGATTTCAAAGATTTGGTAAGTTATTTTAATAGCTGAGTGACCAAGCAAGCATTAGGAGGTCAGCATTCAGGAATGTGGTAGAACATGTGCTCAGAACCTCAGTATTTCTGAAAACTGACTCCTATTATTTCAAGATTTTTCTGAGCAGCATTGCAGCTTAAAACAGACTGTGGTAGGAATATTTACAGTATTTGCAAAGGCTGAAAATCTGGTTTTATGTTTGTTTGTTTCCTGTTGAGTATTCACTGCTAATAAAACCTGTCAGCATTTGCCACCTTCTATTTCGATAGGGAGTGAGGAGAAGGAAAATAATAGTATTGTCCATAATAATATAAAGACTCAAGTCTTATAAATGCAGCCTTATACATTCCAAATGATCCTTAAATGATTTACCAAAAGTTACGCTTCTTGACACTGTCACAGTTGAAATAACTAGATCTATTCTTCATTTCTCAGATCATGCACTTCTGCCTAAAAAAAATAGGACCCTTGTCTTATTTTCCTTTTCTCAAGATGCTGGCTCATAAATTCTGTTTAGTCAGTATTTGTGTCTATTGTATACGTAAACTCATCATGATATCCTCAGCACCTAACCCAGTTCCCAGCCTATTATAGCCATTTAAACATATTTAATAAATGACTTAATGAATACATAGTTAGCCTGATGACTAGATGCTCTGGGTCCTAGTCAAAGTCTCGCAAGCCTCTAACAACCAACACTCATTAAACAGATTCATAGCTTGAACACTAAGAGGTCTAAAGTCTGTAATTAAAACTATCTGGATAATACTTGAAGTTGTTCCCCTGCGATACGCAGCCTTTCATGTTTTTCTAGGAGCCAGTTCTGTTGCTATGGTCAAGCATGTCTTAGATTGACTATTGACCATCCATCCCAAAAGAAGAAAAAATTAAAAGAAAAATAAGAAAAAGCCTTTCTAGTTTGTTCGTTACTAACAAACTAGAATGAGCATATTGAAAGGAGTGGTTAGCTTGTTTTCTAGTGATTAGATATGTCTTTCTTTTTCATTAAAAAAGTAGTTGAGCAAAACTAACTTTTTGTCACCCCGTCGAGCGTTCACCAGCTTCTTTGCCTGTGTGCAGAATAGGGAAGCGAGCTCTGTGAGAGGGCTATCAAGCTGGGACCTCAGTTATTGCTTCAGGGTTACATAGCCTTGCCCTCATCCCCAGCCCTTTTCAGTTAAATGGTCACATAATTCTGATCTGAATGGTGCTGGAGAAGTATCAAGTTTCTCGTGGATTATGTCAAACTGAAGGAAGCAGGTGGGAGGCAGCGTGGAAGAATTTCAGCGTCGGTGTGACAGAAGGAGTAAAGAGATCATAAATTTCTAGTGTGATGTCGTCCCACTCATGTGATTTTACTTTCGTTGCTTGTGCTTTTGCTGTTACATCCAAGAAATCATTGCCAAGACCAATGTCGAGAAGCTTTTCTTCTCCCTTTTTCTCAGAGGTTTATAGTTTCAGGTCTTACATTTACGTCTTTAATCTATTTTGAGTTAAGTTTTGTGTATGGTTTCAAGTAGGGTTAAGTTTCATTCTTTTGCATGTGGATATCCAGTTATCCCAACCCCATTGGCTGAAGAGACTATTCCCCATTGTGTATTCTTGGCACACTTGCCGAAGATCAGTTAACCACATACGTGTAGGTTTAAGTCTGTTCTGTTTCATTGGTCTATAGTGTCTGTTTTATGCCAGCACCTTGCTGTTTTAATTACTGTAGCTTTATAGTATATATATTTTTTAATGGAATGGCAGCCTATGGGGTTGAGGAGAACAAGCATTGGCAAAGATACTGTCGGTGGGAATTTAAAATGCTGTAGCTAAAGGCGAAAAGAGTTTGGAGATTCTTCAAAAAAATTAAAAATGGATTACATGATCTCACAATTCCACTTCTGGGTATATATCCAAAAGAAATGAAATCTGAATCTCAAAGACATTTGCATGCATCGTAGTATTATTCACAAGAGTCAAGTTATAGGAAAAACTCAAATGTTCATCGACAGGTTAATAGATAAAAAGTTGTATCAGTATACAGTGGAATATTATTTAGCCTTAAAAAAGTAGGAAATCCTGAAATTCACAACAACCTCAGGACATTATGCCACGTGAGACAAGCCAATTACGGAAGGATGAATACTATATGATTCCACTTACATGGGGTACCTAAAATAGTCAAACTGATGGAAGCAGGAAATAGAACAGTGGTTACCAGGGGTGGTGAGAAGGGAAAATGGGCAAATGTTGAATTGGTGTAAACTTTCAGTTATGCAGGATGAGATGATTCTAGAGATCTGCTGCACAGCATCGTCCCTCTGGTCAGCAGTGTTGCAGTGCGCACGTAAGCATTTGGTAAGAGGGTAGATCTCCTATTAAGTCTCCTTATCACACACGTGCACACATGTGCACGCACACACACAGAAGGGATGCAGGAAACTTTGGGAGGTGATGGATTTGTCTCTTTGATTGTGGTCACTTGTCCAAACACATTAAATTGTATACATTAAATATATAGTTTTTGTGTGTGCGTGTATCAAAACTAAATAAAAATAAATGTCTCCTGCAGTGAATTAAAGAAGTGATTGTAAGGAGACAGGACGTCAGCAAAGGGTAAAGAACATTATATGTGCCTGCGAGCTAGAAAATCATCCTATTAATTTTGATTCCAAAGTGTAAAAATTAAAAATACTTGCCATTTTTATTTTTAAAAGGCCCTTCAAACCTGCCACAGCTTTTTAAAAAAGGACAACTATGCGAAGGAACCAAATAAGAGAAACTAATTAATTAATTAATTAATTAAGAACAC
Organism: Pteropus vampyrus; assembly: GCF_000151845.1. NCBI lineage: Eukaryota > Metazoa > Chordata > Mammalia > Chiroptera > Pteropodidae > Pteropus > Pteropus vampyrus. The sequence continues at coordinate 5,032,102 of NW_011888841.1, forward strand.
CAGTCTTGCCAACAGGTATTGGAGAGCATATGCTGACTCTGCACCATGTCCTGACAGAGCACAAAGTCACGCTGCTTCCACACTGAAAAATATTTCTGAGCAAAGAAAGAAAAGTCTGAAGAGATCTGGACAGATCCATCACAGCTGTGCCAGCATATGGCGAGCTGATTAATACATGTATCACCAGTAAAATGAACCATGCAAAAACATTATCCATATACACAGCGCGCCTTAAAAGTATGTCTCTCTTTTCAGTTTTATTTGACAATCGCTTCATCAAAAAATACTTAAGTAAATTTTTGAAAACTTCAGTTTTCACAGATTTTCAGAGATGCTTTTAATTTACCAGATGAGGATATTCAGATATGCGGACTGTGGATTTAGGTCCTCTCTCTTTTATAGGTCTTTGCATGCCTTAGGACTGATGTCTTATGGAGGTCATAAGTATGTGGCATATGTAAATTTAGCTGCAGACATTTAAAGTATAATGTTGCTCTTTATTATGACAAATAGGATGAGATATGAGATGATTCCTCCCACCCCCATTTTTTGTTTTGTTTTGTTTTGCAGTAGAAACCTGATATATTTGATATTGAGACAGATTACCCTGTGTTTGGGGATTAATGCATGTTCAGTGGTGGGAGTAATGCCTCGGGGGGACCATAACTAGTTTTTGGGGGTGGGGGGCAAAATGTCTTAGATATTACATTGCTTTGTGGACCAAAAGGTCACAGTAGATAAACAGATATATAGTACAACTGCAGTGTTAAAAGGCTATGCAAGTTAGAAGAGTGGTTAGTAAAAATATATATATTTAAGCAGTCTCTGTCATGTGTGATAATAAAAAAATAAGGGTGAGTTAACTCTGGGTTAGTGGACCCCTATTCCACATGAGGACTGTCCATGGGACTAGAACCAGCTTTCAGAGCCAGAACAGGGAGTGCGATGCAGCCGTGCAGCAAGGAGAGCAGGTAAGCGTGTGGCAGATATTGACTTGGAGTTAACAGTGTGACGGACAAGCATTTAGAAAGTGAACCACACAGATCAACGGACCTATGCAACAGGGGCACACAGTTGCCTGCTAAAATATAGGCCACTCAGTTCGATTTGAATCGCAGATCAACAATGTAAAATTTGGGGTGTACACGTACTAAACATTATTCGTTACCTTAAATTCCAATTTAACTTTTCACCCTGTATTTTTATTTGGTAATTCTGGCAACTCTTTTCTGCCAAAGAGCCAGTTATCAATTGGGAAAAGATGAAAATAAATCAGCGGTCCTAAAATCTTAGTTATCTGTTAAAATTTCATCGTCCCCAAAAAGGCTTCTCTTTGTTTTCAAGAGTTAAGTAACTTTCCTCAACAAAAAGACTGAGATGCTAGTCCATTTCATTTTCCCCACAATCTTTGTACCGTCTCCATCCCTGAGCCCTAGATCAATCTATCTCTGTTGCCATGGAAACCTCTTTCGTATAAAAGTATGCGCACACGAAATATATACATACAAACATATTGAAACATTTATAACATTTAAAGCAATGAATAGGTGAACCTTTTATTTTCCATGATTAAATGCAGCCATGGAGTCTATGGTAGACATACCACCCTAGTTTGGTAAGGACATAATTTGTCTTTTTCACAAGTAGCCAGTGGATAATACTCTATTGTGATCGATGGCACTCATTAGTCATTTGGTATTTGATGCGTCTTCATCCTTAGCTACAACTCCATCCAAAATTCTTTAACCTAGTCGTGATTTTCTCAATACTGTCATTACTGAAAAAGGAAAGTCATTTAAGTAGACTCTTTAAGAATGAGTATGAACTAAGTTGCAAAATACTTAATAGGCCAGAGAGGCATCAATAAAACATCACTTCTTACTAAAAAACTTTTTCTGTGACATTATGGTAGTGGCACATTAAAAAAAAAAAAAAAAGATTTAAAAATATACATTCTATTTTCATTAGTTTTCTACAACTCTTTCACTCACTACAAATATCATAATTTGACAGATTTCACAAAAACATGCACTTTAACAGGAAAATGAGATCTCTGAGTGGGAGTCCAGTCAGAAACCTACAGTTCTAAGTAGATATGAATCAGAAGAAAATTAGTGCTTTCAATGCTGCGAACAATGTGGAGGGTGTATTCAGAAAATTTAATTAAACAACTTTCTATATTTTACAAAATATATATACAAGTTCAGAGTAAGCAGGTCCCATTAAGCCTCTGCCTATATATTAAATAAATGGGCGAGAACTCTCCTAGGTTATGATGCCTTTATACAAAAATCTTGTATAAAGTGTGAGGAAGCCAGGATCAGCAAATTAGGAAAAATCATTTATCAGTTTAGATTTGAAGCTTCTCTCGTAGCTCTGGGCAATTACACCATATTAATATTTAGTTGCCTATCAGAGCTGCAGTAAACTGACTTCCAAGGACACATTGAATTTAAAGTTCTTAGAGACTTGAGAGCACATCAATTGGAAAGTGGCAAAAAAAAATTAATAATAATTACATGGACTGTCCAGAACCTGTGGTATAGAGTTGTGGTTCCATTCATGATATACTTTAATATTTTGATAAATAGATATACAACAGAATTTATATGCTGGCTAAGCTTTCGCTAAAAAGATACACAAATTTGGAAAAAAAAACCTAATTACAAATTTGAAGATAATTAATATAAATCAATCCCTATTTGAAACGGTTTCTAAATCAACCTACACAAATTTTAGCAAAAACACTAATACATAATTTTCCATCTGATCTCAGAAAACTGTATAAAATGTAGAAAAAGCACAGTTTTCTTTTTTGTCTAACTCGAGTGGGCCATAAAGAGGCATTTATTTTCCAATGATGAAAACTAACCAGAAGCGAATTCTAGTGTTATTTTGCAAAGCCTATTAAAAAGTCAGACTTCTCTTTTTTGTGATCAGATTGATATCCTAACACCTTGTATTCCCCTAACTCCACCTCTCCTTATCCTTAAGTGAGCGCATATAATTAGTACTAATAATATATGTTATATCTTCTTGGGATACGTATTAAATGCACTCTCCTCAAAAATTCATGAGCTCATTCACTTTACTAATACAAGTATTTCCTTTAAGAGGATAACTCCAATGCATTTATCTTCTGAACCAGAATTCTCTAAATTTCTGGTAATGTATATAAAACAGCAAAGGGACATTACCGTTTTGATACTTGCTTATTAGCACATGGAAATGACCTTTCCAAATGTAGGAATTCGGTCCAAACGGGAAGAGGATTTCTAGTTTTTGAATTCTGATCAATATAAGACTTCAGGCATGAAGCATCATAAAGGCAACTGAGAGACTGAAAAATAAAGGATTAGAAGCCCAACAAAGCGTTTTTTGTATTTCAGTGTCAGAATCAAGGTAAGAAATGTAAGAAGCAAGGATGTGGGACTTAAGCTTGATAATGGTCCAACTATCTTTTTGACTAGTGCTTAAAATAACCCAAAAGTTATTTTAAAGTTTATAGATGTAATTTTTAGAAATCTATTTTAAGGGAGAGAGTTATGAAAAGAAAGACTGACATCCTTCTCCCCCTGTTTAGGTAGTATGAAACATAAAAAGAAATAAACAGTATTTTAGTTTCTCCCACTTTCCCAAACTAGGAAATTTCATATTTCAATATCATATTTATACTCTTCTTTCTGGCTGGGTTATTTTAACTGTCCACTTTTCCTCAGAAACTCTGTTTATTCAGAGTGAGCTCAATTATTATGCCTTCCAGGAATCCTTCATGGACTATGCCAGACTGCCATGTTCCTCCAGGTTATTTTTTCTCCTATCTCAAGTGTGTTGTTTTAACTACCCTCCTTCATTAGGGTTGGCTTGGACAAGTAGACCCCCCAAGTCCGTCAAGGGCAGGGGCCATGCTTATACTTTTTTTTCATCAACAACAACAAAAATCCTGATTCATAGCAAGAGAGTAATGTTTAACTCTTTAATTTCTTCATCCATTCATGCTATTTTAAGAATGGGTTGAGATCACACAGTAGGCTACATGCTGTGTATAAGACAAGATGAACGTTCTGGACCAAGACATAGGGCCCTCCAGCTTATCAGGGCAGCTTATTGAATGACTTAGTTGTTCTAAGGCATAAGGACGTTTAGGGGCAAACAAACCACATTTCCACCCTTTGAGGGGTTGAGGGACAATGATAATAACATTGGGTGGTGTAAGATAAGAACATAAGTGGTTGTCATTGTATGGTTGTCATGAAGGCCTTCTTTGTTATAATGACATTGAGGGGGACTTGAGATATTTTGGGAAATAGCACTTACTATAAGCAGAGAAACTGACAGTACAAAAATCCCTGACTTGAGAGCATTCTTGGAGTATTTAGGGGAAAAAAGAAATAAACAAAAACAAAGCAAAGCAGGTAACCAGAGCAGAGTCATCGTGGTGGAAAGTAGATTCAAGTGAGGCGGTGCTTGTGGCTGGAACTGGAGCATTTGGTTGAGGAACTTCTGGCCTTGTGTCGTTACTGTATTTTTCATGCTGAATGAGATGAAAACCTGGGTTTCGAGTAGAGTAGTATCACCGTTGACTTTTGTTTTGAAAGATAAGCTCGATGCTATCAAGACGCGGAAGGCAAACGTCCTCTGAGAAGCGGTGGTGATCCTGTGTTAGCTCCACAGACACCTAGAGCCCACGCTGAACTGAAAGAACTAGCTATTGGTTACGGTAGGCCCGCGCTAGGATCTGAGACGGACCACGGACCAGCTTGTCCTCATTGTTTATACAATAATGTCCATGCCTGGTTTCTGTTGTGTTTCTAACGTTACGCTTCCCATGTTTCAAATCGCCTCGCGATCCCTCGCTCCTGGTCGCACTCACACTGAGCGCCTTCCCCGGGTCGCTCTGCAGTTTTAGGCTGCACATAACGGCCACCTTCGGGAGAGCAGTGTCTTAGGGAGATTTTGGCGAAACTGCTTCCTGTTTCACTTTTTTTCTTGTTCTCCTCTTCCCAGGGAACACAGGGAAGGCTCAAGAACAATCAGAGGTGGCATGACATGCATCACTTCCCTGACTGCTAATAATTTCCTTCACCATTATTTTTTTGCACTTTTCCTAGCATGAACTCTTTTTTCATGAGAAGGCTCATTTTTTTTCTTTTCTGAATGATTCCTGGTGGCCCAGACTTGGCTTATTCCTAGGGTACATTGAGTCGAGTTTCTGTAACTTAGATGCTGTGTCTACGCAATTTTGGAAAATTGTCAAGAAATGCGCACACACACACAAAAGTGTTTTGAAATGAGCCAGTATCAAATATCCATTCCAGATTTGCTTTGTTTGGTTTCTTTTTGTTTGTCAACACAGAAGCAGAACACATATTAGAAGTCGTGTTAGGGACAAATCTTGTTACTACAGAGGACCAAATATAATTAGCCTTGTTTCTGAAAGAAAGTTTCACAGGATATACAGTCAGTTAAAAACAGCTTTATTCCATTTTTTTTTAATAGCCCCTGGGATACTTTTGTCAACTTGCTCTCCCTTAATCTTGGTTGTAAAAAGCTGTGGGGAATTTGATGTCTGAAATCTTTTTAATACATTTCGTGTTTTTGCACAGGGGGCCAGCTCATCTCGGTTGTCGGTTAAAATCTATATTCTTATAGAAATTACTCAATAGCTGAATAAACTTCAACATCAAGAGCGTTTACCATAGAATACAATGCGATTAGTAAATTTTTTCAAATTTCATTCAGTATTAATGGATTGTATAAATAAACAGGAAAAGCTTTTTGGATTAATTGTGGCTTTCATAATGGAAGAAGCACAGGGAAGATCGTTGCTTAACTATTTTAGTTAATCAAGTTCTAGAGGAATAGAAACATGTATGTATATGCATACATATGTGAGTGAGTGAGTGTGTGTGCAGCTGTAGGAAATGTAAGGTTTAATTTGAAGATTTATTTTGAAATTTGCCACTTTTGACTTAAATTTGTATGGAATATCTGCAGTGCAATAAGCTATTCCACTTGTTAATCTCTCAAGCTCACATTTTGACTCTTTTAAATGATAGATATATACATTTAGAAATTAAAATATCAGGGAAATTCTGTTTACTTTTTTTTGTTACTCCTGTAGGAATCTAATCAATAGTGACTTCTTAAAATCACAGAGAAATTTTCTAAATATTACTAAATAGTAACAGATATTGATCTATTATTTCCAAATTTGTTATCCATAGAGAAGACCCAAATTCCTAAATCTGTAGAGAAAAGAATAAATGGCAATTACCATTTTAGGTTTAGTAATCTATTTTTAAATGCTTCTTTTCCACTAATACAGCTGTGAAGTAATGAGCGAACACGAATTTGGAGGCTCCTAATAATCATAATTCCAGAAGCCTCTATGTGTTCCCTTAAAATTTTCAGTTTCTCTGAAGCTATGACTTTGGCCAGCTCATCTAGTGCCCGTGATGAGACACACGTAGGTTATATGTTCATTGTAGAATCCTCATTCCATACAACACATTTTTTTTTTTAAAATGAGGAATATAAACTTCATCTAATAAATCCTTTTTAAAAGAGTCAAAGGGAAAAAAACTTGTCAAATAAGCAGTAGCACACACTGCAAAAAGCATTGTTCATTTAAGCCATTCTGGTAAATTCAAAAAGCATTTAAAAAAAAAAACTTTTAAAGACATAAAAATGATTTTGAGTCAACTCTTCTATACTTTTCTTCCATAAGAGAGAGAGAACAAGAACACAGGGAAAAAGAAAGGAGGAAAAAGAAAGAAAAAGACGTTTCTTTCAAAAATAGTTCCTTCTCTTATTCTTTAATCACCTCTGCAGCATTTCTGTTTTTTACTCATGAGCGAACATGAATTTACACATCACGTAAAAGCACAGGCATCTTCCTGTCGCTGGCATGTCAGTGGTGTGGAAGGGTTGACTTGAGGAGCATGCTGTGGTAGCATTGGCTGAGTGACACTTGCAGCCTCAGCTGTCATGTCCATTTAAGGGTGGCTCTGTTGCAAGTGGCCTGGGACATTTGTATGAATGGCCTACAAGAAAATAGATGAATGTCGTAAGTCAAAGTTCTGGTAGGAAATAGTCCATGTTGAAACTTGGGCAAGTTGAGAGGTATTTACTAAGAGAGATATTTACAAATCATGGGCGAACTCTAGTGAAACCCACAAGACTGTGCAATATTCAGGGGCTGCTCATTGGCACCATTAGCACCTTTGGTTTAAAGGAGCAAGAGCTGGGGACAGTTACCAAAAATTGGAGCGAGGCTACCTGAGGAGTCTGTGACTTGCTCCAGTGATGCCCGTAGGAATCGTGAAGGAGGAAAACGTGTAAGTGGCATGAATCACCAGTGTCTCTCTGCCTTTTCTCGTTTCCTGGTCTGCTCCCCTTCTCTTGACAGAGTGGGGAGCATTATTGACACAGTCTGGGTTGGCCAGTTTCCCAAGATGCAGGGAAAGAAGGAATTGTGGAAATTTGGATTTAGGCTAAGGAGCAAATAGAAGATATCCAGCACAATTAGAAAGAGTGACAAGGAATAGGGAAGATGCATTTAAGGAACAGAGGTGAGACAGTCATGTCACAAACAATTGAGTTTTGCTGAGGAAAATGCAGCAATTTATAGTGAGTCCCAGAATGCCTTGCCTCATTGGCTGTATTCTTGCTGTTGTTGCTGATGACATCATTTGTGTAAGCTGGGTCTTTTTTTCCTAAATGGAAGGTACTTTCTAGAGCTTCTTCAGACTGGCCTAGCTGGGGCCATCTCAAAACACTTATTCTATTCAGTGTGTTGGATAAGTTGCCAAGTTATGGAAATAATGCATTCCCTCTAGCTAAATTGCAAAGGCCAGAGACCAAAAAAAAAAAAAAAAAAATTCTTTTCTACACATTCTTACACAGGATTTTAAGGCTTATTTCAATGTTTCTTTGCTGTGTGGTAAATTAGCCCCAAATGTCATAGCTTAAAACAACAATAATGTCTCATTTGTCAAGATTCTGTGAGTCAGCTGGTCGGCTGGCCAGTCCTTCTGCTCATGAGGTCTTAGCAGCTGTGAGCTCAGCTGCAGAGCTGGAATGTACACTGTGGCCTCTCACTCTTCTGTACTCTAGTTCGAGTTTCATTACATAATGTAGACTGATTTCTAAAAGGGAACATTCCAAGAAGAGACGCCCCAGTGTGCAAGTGTCTACCAAGCCTCTGCTGTACCTTTCTGGTCATGCCCTTGTTTAAAGGACATTTTATGACTGAGCCCAGAATCGATGCAGGAAGGGGGCCTCTTTTATTGTGGGCCATTGATTAAGAATCTGCGAAAAGTATGTATTTAAATGATGAAATTTCCTTATACTGAAACTTTTTATAAATGCCAATCGCATTGATTTATCCTAAATATGCAAAAGTAAAAAGAAAAAGATTCTTTGTAGCTACGAATGAGACAGGTAGTCTCAGTGAGGAGCTACAATAGAATGCCTATGAAATGTTCACGGGACTCTGAAGACGGGGCCATAAACTCAATCTGGGAATTGGGATGATGGAAACAATTTCATTTTTTAATTCGTCTTGAGGAAAAAGTAGATCTTTGGAAGATGTCTTCATCCTATACATCGTTGCCTGATATTAATTTTGTTTAAACTGTGCCTACTTCATTGTGGTTTGTTTCCACAGCTTAGAAGGTGGGGGCCATGGGAACAGAAACTTGCCTATCTCTCTCTTCTCTGTCTCCCTGGTGCTTAGAAGTCTGAGCACGTGGCATGATGGCAGTAACAAAGAAATACTTATTGCATAAGTGGATGGTTTTCCCATTTAGCCGCTAACAGCAGAAGTGAAGCCACAGGAAGGTTAGGCATGTTGTCCAGATTAAGGGGGCAGGTGGCAGTGGAGTGGCATTTGGGACACCTTTCCCATGAAGAACCAGATGGTAAATATTTCGCGCTTCGAGGGCTTCATGGTTTCTGTTACAATGGCTCACTCTACCGCTATAGCGTGACTGTGTTCCAATAAAACTTTACTCACAAAAATGGACAGCGGGCCACAGTTTAGAGTGTGGGCACAATGTCCTGGTATTGGTGTACAAGCCACAGGTGTTGACACTTCTTCAGACAGGCCAAGTAGCTATGACAGACTTGTACGTGATGAACCAGTTTTTGTTAGCATTCTCTCCTGCCCTCTTCCAAGTAATCAAATATTTATAGCAAGTTCAGATGACTGGTTCTGGGAAGTAGATTTTGTGTCTCATCAAGGAAGGTGATGCTTGTCGTAAAAAGAACACTCTCGGCAAGTGAGTTAATCAACTGCAAGCAACGTTTAAACAACCTTTGTCTCTCTTTCTCTGTTGCATGTAACCCTACCCTACCTACCAAGATAATTTCTCCACATATTTATTTACGGATATTAAAGTTTAGAAGAATTGTGTATAGTAATACATACATTATGGATTTAAAATGACAGCTTCAGTAGGAGCATTCACAGAGTATCAACAGTATGACATACCCTCAGCCAACACAATTTTTTCTACACATAATTACTGTGTGTTTTCTTTGCCTCCCTCTACCTAGCTTCATATTAAAAAAGAAAAAAAAAAACCAAATAATGTCACAGAACACTATGAAATAATTGAGAAAATCATTTCACCTCATTAAAGAACATGCCACACCAACGACTCAAGAAACACAAAGCTTTAGTAACATAATTGCTATCTTCTGCTTGACGGTGTGAAAATAAAGCAGCAAAAGTAATAATTGAAAATCCTAGAAAACAACAGTTTTAGATTTGTTCCCCATCAATTAAGAATTATAATATATTCAAGTGTTAACATCTGATGGAAATATTAATCAAATATTTTTCAGCATTGAGCGAGATTATTGATTGAATAACATTTAACACGTTAACCTAGAGAGCATTGAAAATCCTTACTTCGAGATTTTACTGCTATTTCCAAAATCTTATGCTGGTGTAATTTGACTTTTCTTCAGAGAGACTTTATTCATCTTGGTGATGGATGGCTACAGTCACACCACTAAATGTTATCTTTGATACCGGCATGCATATCTTTTATTTACATGTTATAAATATGGCTTTTATCCTCTGAAATTCGGAGAATATGCCATTTGATCCTGTATATTATTCATATTTGGATGAGGAAATATTCTCTGGGTTTGATCCTCAGAAAGACTGATTCTTTTTACTGAAAACATCTTGTTTTGCCAAATAATTTTTTCATAGGTCCATTAAATAGTCCATTAAATGGCAATAATTCATATGTGTTTCAGTTAGGACCTAAATCTGCCAGATGGTTTATAGCACATTGACTTCAGACATTTAGAATGTTATTCACAAACATTTGTCATCTTAAATCTTGTCATGAATCTCTTTCATGTAAGTATTTTTCTTTGCAGGCAGTCAGTCAGTACCATGGTCCTAATTCTTTACAAGCTACTTCTTCCTTCTATAAGCTCGTTAGCTTTCCCCAAATAGATTTGTAGAGCAAAGCCAAAGGTTCCTATGAAAACACTGCCATGAAATCTTTAAGCTAGCTTTATCCAATTTGTACTATGATAAATAACTATGGCCTCAAAAAGGCAGAGATATGAGTGATAAAATTTAGATTTTTGAAAAAGAGTAAAACCCCATAAAATAATAAAAAGGCTCTGTATAACTAATGTTAAATTCTTTATAAATAGGCTCTGTATAACTAATAAAAAGTCTCTGTATAACTAATGTTAAATTCTTTATAAAAATTGTGTCCTTTAGGGAAGGAGATACATCTTCACATATGGAACAACCAACATAATATACCTGGCATCCGTTAATTATACTATTAGAACCTGAGGTTACTTTTAGGCAAGGTAAATATTCAGAATTTTATTATCTGAAAATTCAGCTTCTGTGATAACATATGCATTTTGTATGTAAGGCAGCACTGTCAGTGAAATGAAATGAATTGTAATGAAAAATCAGATTCATTGATTATAAATAAACAGCAAGTAAATTTACTATGTTGAAGTATAGTTTTATTAACATCCCAAGAAACAGTTTTGAACATTGACATTCATAATGCTATATCATGTTAAATATGGTAGTACAAACAGCGTGTGAAATTGGTCAGTTAATATTCTAAGAGTATTTTCCAAATCCATGTACTTTAAGACAAAAATTCTACATGTGCACTTAAAAATGTTTTGATGAATGCGTAGAATGTGTACCTATAAGAGGTTCAGAGACATATGCTTGAAGAGATAAGGAATAGAAAGCTTTGCCTGTTTTCTGTGTCTCAGGTAGCTTTTGTTGAAGAAAATTGCAGCACCAATATTTCAGGTTCCCCAGACATATTACAGAATATGCATATCAACTGAGAAAACAATCATGCATTTTAATATTTTATAGCTGCATACAAATAAATACCACATAATGGAATATTTTAATAAACTTCTGCAAACATTTCATCTTCAATGTTTAGCAGGTATTTTCTAATTAAAAATTTAAACATGCTAAATATAAGTTTTTTAAACTTCTGGAACTATTAAAGTTTTTCTCCAAATTGTGGACTCTCAAACTTGCCTATTCGTTTACTATTATGTGTTCTCCAAGTTCGATATTGTTATTTCAAGCATAACTTTACAGATTAGAGTTCTCCAACCAAACATTCTCATATTCTTCTTCCTAGATTAGCAGCCTGGATATGTCCACTACTATTCTACCAGAATAACAGGAAAGGTTTTAGGCACTTTTTGTTTTTTTACTATGTTCCAAAATGGTACTCATGTTCTATATGTGGAAAAATTTATTAGGGAGAAAAAAAATATTAAGTCGATCTTATTATAATTTCTTTGAATGCTGCCCACATTAAAAGTGATATTATTGACAAGGGTGATATTATAAATATTTAACATTAGCGACCTATTACACAGCCACCACCCAATCAGAAATAACACTGACTGCAAACAACTGGAAAGCCTATAATGTGCTGAGAGGAATAACAGCCAAAACTACCTGACATAATAAATTCATGAGTTCAATATAAACCCCTGTTTATACTGATGGCTGTAAATGCCTGTAGCCTTAAAATAATATCACATGTTTATGGTATTTTTAAAAATTATTTGGTTGGTTGTTTTTTTGGGATGGGGTAGATACAGATACCAAATGCCAGAGATGGAAATCAGGCCTAATTCCAAATCCTCTTCACTTTCTCCCTCATAACCTGCAGAGTAATAACTTAATAGTACTTTTTCCTGATCTATTTGGCTCTTTTCTTTTTTTAAAAAATCATCTCTAAGGTCTTGACATACTGATAATTAATAAGGTATAGCCTTAATTGATATTAGTTGCTAAATTGACCTTCAGAGTAACTATTTTGTAATCACAGATATAATTAAGGGAAATTATTTCCAATGTTGAAATTTCTTTTTTTATCTATTTTTCTATGTCTTTTTAATTTTTTAGAGAACAATAAGAATTTATAGTTTTCAAAGTTAAAATTATTTATGACCAAAATGTTAAGTAAACTAAAATTATTTTAGAAATTAAATAAAAATTAAATAAACAAAAATTACTTTAGAATTTTTCTTTTTTTTTTGCATTTTCTCTAGCTTTTTTGAGATATTATTGACATATCACATGTATAAGTTTAAGGTATATAATGTGATGATAGATACACATGTATTGCAAAATGATGATCACAGTAAAGTTAGTTAACACCTTCATCTCAGATATGATCATTTTTAAAGTAAATTAATTGGAAGTTTAGTTCAATATATTCCATTTAGTTCAGTGTCGAACTCTTAGGACTGAATCATTGAACCATGGTTAGCAATGGCTCACTAAATGATAAAGCAAATAAAAAATAATACTTTTTCTACATGGAGATATCAAAATGTAGTCATTGTATCTAAAATATGCGTGTGCATGTGTGACTACAAAGTAGTTTTGAAAACCGGAAAATGAACTGATCACATGAAATCTTGTTCACTCTTATGTCTAAATCCTTTATTATGCTTCATGTTCAAAATACATTCATCTAGATAGATTTTCAAAGTATGCTAACAATTTGAAGTATTGTATGATGTTTTCTGCAATATTGAATTTGGAAAGTTGTGTACCTTTAAAAATGGAGATGTATTACATTTAATTCAGATTCTTTTATGTGGTAAGCTAATTTTCAGAACTCATAAAACAGATAATAAAGTAAAGGACTGTCATATATTACAATTTATTCTCTAATCTTAGATATAAGAAACTATCGTAAAAAGTATACAGTGATTAAATATTTACATGAACATCTATATGTTACTGAAAGTAGCATTATTAAATTCTTTGAATAATTTACATCTTCAGATACAAGAATGTGAAAATAATATTGGTATATAAACAAATAGACACATTTTATACAGCTTGCAAATAATAGATGTCTTTTTATTTACTCCTTATCCCATCTCCATGGAAAAATAAGATACTACTACTATTTCTACTTATCTAATGAGTCTAATTTCACTGTATTTCTCTTATTATCATGACATGTTGCTTGGGAGTTACATTATTTTGTACCAAAACAGAATTCATTTGAATTTACAGTCTCTTGTCCCTAAGGATTGCAGTTTTCATAGGAAGAATATACAACACATAGACACCCACCCTCCCGCTGCTCTTTACAGAAAGAGAGAGGCACAGATGCTCAGATTGGCAGCCTCTCCCTAGACTGTACATAGCTCCAGCAAGTAAATTCACTATGTTGAAGTATAGTTTTATTAACATCCCAAGAAACAGTTTTGAACATTGACATTCATAATGCTATATCATGTTAAATATGGTAGTACAAACAGCGTGTGAAATTGGTCAGTTAATATTCTAAGAGTATTTTCCAAATCCATGTACTTTAAGACAAAAATTCTACATGTGCACTTAAAAATGTTTTGATGAATGCGTAGAATGTGTACCTATAAGAGGTTCAGAGACATATGCTTGAAGAGATAAGGAATAGAAAGCTTTGCCTGTTTTCTGTGTCTCAGGTAGCTTTTGTTGAAGAAAATTGCAGCACCAATATTTCAGGTTCCCCAGACATATTACAGAATATGCATATCAACTGAGAAAATAATCATGCATTTTAATATTTTATAGCTGCATACAAATAAATACCACATAATGGAATATTTTAATAAACTTCTGCAAACATTTCATCTTCAATGTTTAGCAGGTATTTTCTAATTAAAAATTTAAACATGCTAAATATAAGTTTTTTAAACTTCTGGAACTATTAAAGTTTTTCTCCAAATTGTGGACTCTCAAACTTGCCTATTCGTTTACTATTATGTGTTCTCCAAGTTCGATATTGTTATTTCAAGCATAACTTTACAGATTAGAGTTCTCCAACCAAACATTCTCATATTCTTCTTCCTAGATTAGCAGCCTGGAAATGTCCACTACTATTCTACCAGAATAACAGGAAAGGTTTTAGGCACTTTTTGTTTTTTACTATGTTCCAAAATGGTACTCATGTTCTATATGTGGAAAAATTTATTAGGAAGAAAAAAAATATTAAGTCGATCTTATTATAATTTCTTTGAATGCTGCCCACATTAAAAGTGATATTATTGACAAGGGTGATATTATAAATATTTAACATTAGCGACCTATTACACAGCCACCACCCAATCAGAAATAACACTGACTGCAAACAACTTGAAAGCCTATAATGTGCTGAGAGGAATAACAGCCAAAACTACCTGACATAATAAATTCATGAGTTCAATATAAACCCCTGTTTATACTGATGGCTGTAAATGCCTCTAGCCTTAAAATAATATCACATGTTTATGGTATTTTTAAAAATTATTTGGTTGGTTGTTTTTTTGGGATGGGGTAGATACAGATACCAAATGCCAGAGATGGAAATCAGGCCTAATTCCAAATCCTCTTCACTTTCTCCCTCATAACCTGCAGAGTAATAACTTAATAGTACTTTTTCCTGATCTATTTGGCTCTTTTCTTTTTTAAAAAATCATCTCTAAGGTCTTGACATACTGATAATTAATAAGGTATAGCCTTAATTGATATTAGTTGCTAAATTGACCTTCAGAGTAACTATTTTGTAATCACAGATATAATTAAGGGAAATTATTTCCAATGTTGAAATTTCTTTTTTTATCTATTTTTCTATGTCTTTTTAATTTTTTAGAGAACAATAAGAATTTATAGTTTTCAAAGTTAAAATTATTTATGACCAAAATGTTAAGTAAACTAAAATTATTTTAGAAATTAAATAAAAATTAAATAAACAAAAATTACTTTAGAATTTTTCTTTTTTTTTTGCATTTTCTCTAGCTTTTTTGAGATATTATTGACATATCACATGTATAAGTTTAAGGTATATAATGTGATGATAGATACACATGTATTGCAAAATGATGATCACAGTAAAGTTAGTTAACACCTTCATCTCAGATATGATCATTTTTAAAGTAAATTAATTGGAAGTTTAGTTCAATATATTCCATTTAGTTCAGTGTCGAACTCTTAGGACTGAATCATTGAACCATGGTTAGCAATGGCTCACTAAATGATAAAGCAAATAAAAAATAATACTTTTTCTACATGGAGATATCAAAATGTAGTCATTGTATCTAAAATATGCGTGTGCATGTGTGACTACAAAGTAGTTTTGAAAACCGGAAAATGAACTGATCACATGAAATCTTGTTCACTCTTATGTCTAAATCCTTTATTATGCTTCATGTTCAAAATACATTCATCTAGATAGATTTTCAAAGTATGCTAACAATTTGAAGTATTGTATGATGTTTTCTGCAATATTGAATTTGGAAAGTTGTGTACCTTTAAAAATGGAGATGTATTACATTTAATTCAGATTCTTTTATGTGGTAAGCTAATTTTCAGAACTCATAAAACAGATAATAAAGTAAAGGACTGTCATATATTACAATTTATTCTCTAATCTTAGATATAAGAAACTATCGTAAAAAGTATACAGTGATTAAATATTTACATGAACATCTATATGTTACTGAAAGTAGCATTATTAAATTCTTTGAATAATTTACATCTTCAGATACAAGAATGTGAAAATAATATTGGTATATAAACAAATAGACACATTTTATACAGCTTGCAAATAATAGATGTCTTTTTATTTACTCCTTATCCCATCTCCATGGAAAAATAAGATACTACTACTATTTCTACTTATCTAATGAGTCTAATTTCACTGTATTTCTCTTATTATCATGACATGTTGCTTGGGAGTTACATTATTTTGTACCAAAACAGAATTCATTTGAATTTACAGTCTCTTGTCCCTAAGGATTGCAGTTTTCATAGGAAGAATATACAACACATAGACACCCACCCTCCCGCTGCTCTTTACAGAAAGAGAGAGGCACAGATGCTCAGATTGGCAGCCTCTCCCTAGACTGTACATAGCTCCATCATACTCTCACCAATTGCATAATATACAATTAATTGGAAGGAGAATATGATTAGGGAAGTCATTCTCATTCTCTTAATTTCCAATTTCCTTCGTGGGAAAATTGTATTATTCTATATCCTTGTAGAGACTCATTTTTATGTTCAGGAGAAAAAAGAAAAAAAGTGGATTAAAACACTTTAAGAAAGCTTCCGCGAAAAGAGAAAGAAAAACAAATGTATTATTCAAATGTATTATTCAGGGAAACAGTTTAGAAAAGATTTTTCTTATAAACTAGTCTCTTAACTGGAAGCAAAAGATTTTCTAAAAGCATCCCTCCCCATCCTAGCCCCAAGACACCAAGGCCAACTTAATCTAATAGCCCTTTGTCCAGAATGAGATCTCATAGGCACCCCTAGCTGCAAGTGGACCTGGAAATAGCTTGCATGTCCGTGAAGGTGCCCACTGGTTAACAGACAGTTTGCTTAGTGAGCCAAGCAATGCAATCCTGCACATCTAGATTGACTCCAACCCATTCATCAAATCAGGGTCTAAACACACCTGTTCATCCTAAACATTTCTCCTGATGCTTACATCTGGTCGAATCCTCTATTCTTTGCTTCCATAGTATATTGAACTTATCCTATTATGATATTGCTAACGAAAAATTGTAAGAACTCATTTGTCAACATTTTATTTCTAAGCATCATGAAAAATTTGGGGTTTAAGACTTGAAGAACTAAAGTTAAGCATAAATTGAACATAAAATAGTCATCGAATACATGTTTTCCAGAAGAGAATGAGAGAATGACAATTGAATGAACATCTATTTAAAACGCTTGGAACACTTTAGGTATTTATGAATTTTAGCTTCTTTCCTTTTTTTTTTTCTTCCTAAATTAACAAAACCTTGAAACATAAAGGAGATTTAAAGAACCTTTTTTTTTTTTTTTTTTTTTTTTTTTTAGAAACAAGAGTATGAGGCTTCTCACGAGCATCATTTTCCTAAATTAACAAAACCTTGAAACATAAAGGAGATTTAAAGAACCCCCCCTTTTTTTTTTTTTAAT
>NW_011888841.1:5050837-5057415 GCF_000151845.1 Pteropus vampyrus
AAACCTTGAAACATAAAGGAGATTTAAAGAACCCCCCCTTTTTTTTTTTTTAATGACGTCTGAAGAAACATATTCTGACATAAATTGAATTCAGAATTCAGATATTCTGGATTTGAGTTCTGGTTTCAAATCTTCTTTAAGGGGACAATAGAGGTACTTAGCTCATAGAGTTAATAGAGAATAACTGAAATAATCCAAGTTAAATATTGGTCAGTATCTCTCGCACAAGATAAGCAATGAATACATGTGGGATCTTTTTTTTAAATCTTATGTTATTATTTACCCTTTAAAATAACTATCAAAGTAGACTCAACAGTGTAAATGGAAGGTTTACCATTTAGTCATAATTACATTGACATTATTTATTTATGAAACCTTACTCTTCTCTTTTTTCAACTTACAATGGTGAACCACCGAACTGAGGGTGAACTTGGGGGAGTTATTCATATTTATCTTTCAAGGATCAAGTTACAGAAGAATAAATATTGAGGGTTAATCTATTCTTGGAGTTCCGTACTTATAAATAACCTAAACAAAGCAATTGAAAATCTGCTCATCGGTTTTGCAGAAGATACTAAATTAGACAAGCTTGTTAATAACTCTGAAAGTGGGAAGTAAAATTTAAATAAATTTGACAAATTGTAAATGAGTATTTTTTTTTCTAAAGCTGAAATAAATAACATATTCATAATGCTATTTTTTTAAGGACCAGAAAGCAGAACAAACACAGAGTATGAGGATATTAGCTAGACAAAAGAAGGGAATTAAAGACAAAATTTGGAAGAAACAGGAAAATTATGAGTTAGCAATTTATTCCCTTATGAAAACACAGCATTTTAAAAAATGAAGTTTAAATTTGCGTTGAATACGCATTTTTCCAGGAATGTCATTATTTTAAATTTGACTAATTTCATTAGCTTTGTCTTACTTGATAGATCTGAATACATTAAATACATTCTTCTTCCTTAGCAACTAAGAAAGATACATGAGTTGTATATACTCTTACTGGCTTTAATCACTGAGTCTTTTAAAAAATAACTACCTATTGAAATCTTATGCTTTCTTCTCTTCATTCGGTTGAATGTACTCTTGTTAATATTACCCATACCCTCAATGAAGAAACATTTTCATCATTTACTGTATTTGTTTCTCTCTTGAATGAATATTAGGCTCATTCAGTTGTATTATGACACAGCTGTTATGGAGAGGCTATGAATTAAGGCCAGTTTCAAGAGGTAATGGGTTTATTGAGTTTTATGACAGGTTGGAGCTCTGGCATGGGTTTTCCATGGTATTGTCCAACCCTCTAAAGAGTATTTTGGGAATTTTGAAGATATTATTGTCATTACAATAGTTGAGGAGTATTATGCCAGTTGGTGGAAGGATCCTGGAGTATCGTAGGGTACACGAAAACCCTTCACGTGATTCAGTTGTTACAAACTGAATAAATACCATATTGAATAAATACCGTACTGAACATTCATCTGTGTGAAAAACCCATTTTCAAATAATGAACTTAGAACCTAACATATTGACATAGAAGCACAAATAAATTTTTATATTTTCAAGTTACATTGAATTTCCAAGGAATATAATCATTATATACATTGAGGAGATTATAATTGAGTTTTGTTCAGAGCTTCCAAGAGCTGCTCACCATTTTATTAAATGTGTCACCAACAGCAACATGGCATGGTGCTGTGTATAAGTTATATACATAACACATTTGAGCCAGTCTGTGTTTGTAGTTGTCACACTCACTGTGACTCAATGTTGAGATATAAGGAACTGGCTATTTCGTTATATTTTCTGATTAACCAGTTAGTGAAATACATATTATTTTATTGTAAAAAACTTTATTTTGTATATAACAATTACATGATTATATTAGTTTTTAAAGGTATTTGTGTGAGTCATATCATCTTCAATTTGATTTTATAAATGCACAGAAAGTTTTATGGAATACTTGTTACAATGAGATTCTTGTTGGGACTGAGTCCCAAGTAGAGGTTAAGATGATGTTGTTTTTAGTAGGTTTATTCCTGGCATTACCCTAAGGTAACAGTCACCCTGTCCACCATTAAGTGTATCCCCTTGTAGGGTATCTGGTTTTGGAAGGTGGGCCTTAGGCAGGACTAGAGGATCTCTGAGGCTTTGAGGATATGGATATATTTGGGATTGTTTCTATTATTGGGGATATATATTTTTCTACTACACAGAAGCAGATCGAACTTTATTCAGGGACATTACCATGTTGTGGGCCTTGAACTAAAAGTCAAATTAAGTAATTGTTTATTGTTGGCTATATTTAACTTTTCCGAATCCCCAACCTTTAGTAAAGCTTACTAAAATCTTAACTATGCTGCAATTAAGAAAAAACATCTTATTAGCAGGCTTGGAGCACATTGTTTAGGATGATGAAGTATTCTCTTAAATCCAGTTTAAAAAGTGACAAAACAGGTGAATCTTAGAGGACAAAGAAGGAACAATAAGGTTCATTTTTGTAGTACTTTTTGGTATCTCTTTTCTCCATTTACAACTTTAAGGAGCCTAGTTTTAAAATCTTAAGGGGGCTGGCCAAGATAATTTACACTTTCCAAATTAATAAATTCAGCATAAGCAGCCAGTTGCCCCTTCTTCTGAATCTCTCCTTCTCCTACTGCTAGGACACTCCTCAGTCTCTGTCGCCGGATTGATTGATCGATTATTTATTTATTTATTTATTTATTTATCTATACCTTGTCATACTTGTAAATAGTAGTGCTTCTCGGTTTTCTAGTGTCAGTCTTATTTTCTCCCCATGATATATCCTCATCAAGAGAAATATTATTCGCTTATGTGAATTTATCTACAGCCTGCACTCTGGTGACTCTTAAATATAAATACTTAATTATTGAGTTCTAAATCTCTTTTTTCCCAATTTTCCATTAGATGTTTTCTCATCTGGATTTATCAGAGCCACTCCCAAACTACACATAGTTTTAATGACTCATTTTCTAGCTTTCTCAGTCCCTCAAAGAGGGACTCCCAAACTACACATAGTTTTAATGACTCATTTTCTAGCTTTCTCAGTCCCTCTCAAAGAGGGACTGAGAAAATATCCTGTATGGTATATTCCAGGTCCAAGGGGGCACAGTGATTAGGATTTAGAGCATCTGTCCCTCTGGAAATATTCATGGCTTTACATTAAAGTCATCGTCATTTACTTAAAAAAAAAAAAGAGACAAAAAACTATTTTTTAGAGCAGTTTTAGTTTCGCAGAACAAGCAAGAGGAAGGTGCAGAGATTTCTCATGTGACCCCTACAGCCACATGCGTATCACCTCCCCCATTATCAGCATCTCTCACCAGAGCAGGGGGCCAGGACCTTCACAAGCATTTAGACCCACACACAACCCCCGATTTCCTACTCCCTTCCTCGGCTGCATCATTCCCAATCTGTTTCCTCGATGCCTATGATTTTTTTCTTCTTTTCCTTTAATTGAGAAAGGGGGTCTATGGGGAACTGGAGTGGGAGCAGTATCTTTCCCCCAGCTGAGATAAGGCACTGCTTTTTCTCTGGCGAGCAGCCATTGGTTATGGAAAGTCTGTGTGTGAGGGTGGTTTTTGCACTGGCCTCCCCTTGCCCTAGGCGAGATGATCATTTCCTCAGGTGGTGCTGAGAACCTGGTTGGGTTCCTGAAAACACGAAGGTGTGGGTGCCTCCGATGCTACAGCCTTTAGGAATTTCTCACCCTTACACACTGGTCCACACTCAAGCTCCTGCAACTTCTCGAAGTTGGCTTTATGAGTTTCCACCAGTTTTTGGTTCCAGAGGCTTCTGTTCTGGGTAACTAGATCTTGGCTGTGACGCTAGATGCATTTTAGTCCTTGCTTTGGGGTGTAATTTGGGGGATGAAAGTTTGCCATTCAACTTTAGTTTCTTAATGAGTGAAGAAAAATTTTGGTATTTAGTTTATTCAGATTTTTCTTGTTTAAAGGTTGGGAGGGTCTCTTCCCAAGCACTTTGCGTGTTGAAGCTGAAGCCACAAAAGTCCAAATATCATCAGTTTTAGTTTCTAATGATTTTTCTCTTTTGCCAACAGATTTAATGATCAGTGGATATTCTTCAAGTAAACAAGAATTAAATACAAAATGAAGTCCTCCTATACCTAGAAAAAAGCTGAATTTGCCTTTTGCTTTGAAGATATCCTGTCTATTCTTTCTGCCAACATTTTAAAATACGTTGTCTTTCCTTTCACTCCTCTGAATCAGCCATCCTAGGCTTATCTTCTTCCACTTCTAGAAACTATGATAAAACAAAAACTGACAAGTTTTGCCATTACAGACAATGTGAGAAAGCACAGGGCTCAGTGACTTCTCTGTAGGCACTTCAGGTCGAAACTCACGACACTAGGTTCTTCTTTGCCACCATGTGCCAATAATGAGGTAGAAAGAAGCACTAGATTTTGAAGAGAATTGACTGAAATAATTAAATAGATGGGCAGTCTAGCCTATGGGGAAAGATGAAAAGACTTAAATTCTTTTGTTTGAAAGTGAACATTTATAAGTGGGTTCTGAGATTACAAAGTCTTGAAACAGGATACTAAATGAAAGGGTAGTGCTTTGATTTGTACCTGTCTTCAAGGAGAATAGAGATCTCGATTTTTAGATATTTCTCTAT
This sequence comes from Pteropus vampyrus, assembly GCF_000151845.1. Lineage (NCBI taxonomy): Eukaryota > Metazoa > Chordata > Mammalia > Chiroptera > Pteropodidae > Pteropus > Pteropus vampyrus. The sequence continues at coordinate 5,055,500 of NW_011888841.1, forward strand.
ATTATATATACAGTTTCTCTCAAGTAGAAAATGGTACCTAATCTTTATCGTCTGAGGGATTATGATTGTATGGAATTTGTTAAACTCTATTCCGTCACAAATTTACTAAACTCTCTTCTCTTGAAGTCATGTTCTTCAAAAACAATGTCATGACCTCAACTTGGCTTTCTAACTAGACTTCTTCTAGTGGGAAGGGAACACATTGATGGGAAATGAGAGGAAGTTTATCTAGCTAGTGATAATTCTCATGGTGAATTAATGCATTGACCTTCTCATGAACAACTTAGCATTCTGTGAATTTTGTTAGCCTATGCCTTGCTGTTAGGGCCTAATAAACCCTTCAGTCATGGATGGAAACAAAGACTGAAGTAATAATCATCTAAGAAACTTAAGGACAATAATGTATGTCACCAAAGGAAATTTGAGTATATAGATAATCTAGGATTTTCAAATATAAGCTATATTATTCACTATCACCTTACATTAGTTATTGGATATCTATGAGGAGACACACTGACCTTGGCATGTTAGCAGTGCCCAATATGCAACACAACTAAGCGAAATGCAATTAGCTAAATGGATTATTAATATAATATTGCTGTGGGCACTAATTAAGATGAAAATTAATTTTATGACCTGGCATAAGAAAACATCTCATTACGTAAAATTATCATTGCTACAGAAAACTTTTCCTTTAGAAGCCCATATCTTTAAAAGGATGGGAATAAACCACCTTATAAAAATTGTTTCTCATAGTCATCTAGTTACCCATGAATATACATTGTTTTATGGAACTTCGTATGACAATGTCAGAGTTAAAGATGTAAAGCAAATATTTAGAATTCAAACTATTTAAGTGGAAAGCTAGCTAAATTATATACTACATTAAAGCACTGAACTATTATTATTTGCAGTTAAGTTTTAAAAGAAAAAATATATGTGTAAGAATTCTACACAGATTCTTCAAAACTGTCAATTTCTAAGTGAATATAAAGTAACCTAATATGGAAGAAAAGCTTTAAAAAGACCTAACTTAGGAAAAAGCTTCAATTATAGAGGATTCAGTCACTTATTAAATAGTAGGTGAATTCTCCCTCTGAGTTGTATAACAGAGAAGTAAAAGCAGTTATACATTAAAAACGTGTCCCTATTTTGTACCGAGAACACAGAGGTCCCTGCCTTCCACAGGATTGTAATCCACGAATCATTTTTCACTGCAAAGTGATAAGTGACGAAATAGAGTCATGAACATGAAGATAATTAATACAGGGCAAATGCTACATTTTTAAAGGTTATACTAATTATTTTTCAGATGTTAGGCAAGATGTGTGAATTATCAAATGTAATCTCAGAACTTCATAGGGTGGATATTAGTTTTCCAGTGTTAAAGATATGGAAACCGTTGCTTAAAGGTTAGTAGTTTACTGATATTAATTGCTAGAGTCAGGATATGGGTCCAGACAATCTGATGCCAAGTGTACCAGTGCCTCACATGTGTCCGTGATAATGAAGGAGGTATTCACAGAAGGGCGTACATGGCATCCCATTAAAGTTGTTTCACAGTAGCAACTAAAAGTCGGAGAAATGAAAGAGAATACCAAGATATTTGAAAAAAATACTTGAGATAGTAAATATCAAATATATAGAAATTTAAATGGCTTCCTTCCCACAAAATATAATAATACTGCTAAGTCTCTATTATAGATGACATTAATTAGAAATTTTGGACAAGAGGGAAACAAAGCTGGCCTTGTTTCTGTTATAACTCTATAAAATAAGTTGCTGTTATTTTAGAGAATATGAAACAAAAGTTTTACGGAATATGTGCTTGGGATGTTATGAAGAGTGGTATTAAACTGTTACCGACAAGCAAATAAAATTAAAAAGAATTAATATTATTTTAGAAAGTTTTAGAA
>NW_011888841.1:5058985-5088118 GCF_000151845.1 Pteropus vampyrus
TCTTTGTATTGTATTCTTCAAAACAGATAAAGTTATGAATATAAAATGCAACTTTAACTACAGAAATTTGAGGTCAGCCTAATGTATCTTCTCATAGAAGTTTCGATCTCTTGTGAGGGGGGGAAAAAGGCATAAAATGTACTTACTGAAATTTTTGTCTATGGACCAATGGAAACATTGGAAAAGAAACGCGATCTGAAATTGTTTGGTTAGGGAGGCTTGCAGGCGTGCAGTTTAAGCCCATCTGGTGGAGCAGACCTCATGCAGGTCGGGGTGTGATGTTCAGGTAACAGGGCTTTTTATTTCAGACATTTACGTGAGATATAGCATTTTCCTCTATTGTTTAATAATGAGATCGGCATCAAATCCTGATTGCTGATTTTCTACAAAAGACTTGAAAATTAAAATTTTCTGAGGAGTTCTAGATCTGACTGTAGGTGGGCATCAAGGATTGAGCATGCCTACCAGGGAGCCGGCTGTGGCACTCTACGAGAAGCTGCAAACAACAAAAATCATGAACAAAAAGTTCGACATCATGTGGCCACTTACCCAATCTGTTGCTCAATCTCTTTGTCGCCATTGAACTCAGAGGACAGACTCTGCATTTTCAGTCCTTACCCACGTCTCTACAAGCTGAACTTTCTTCCCTAGTATGTTATGAAAGAACCAAGCTTCTGTTTATTTTCATTTTCATCATGCTTTTCAAAGAAGTTGATACTATTTTCCAATACTATCTTGGTCCTCGCCCCTCATCATCTCACATTCTCATTCTCCTCTTTTTATATCTTCCACCAACTCTTTGTTTGTTAGCACCCCTCAAGGTTCCGAATCAGTTTTCTCTTCCGAGTTCCTGCTGGAGGACATCGTCCGTGGCTTCACCTAGTGACAGAATTCTACTAGTTGTCGAATCTATGATTTTAGATCGAATTCTCCTCTGAGTTTCAAACCCAAATTTCACATTGTATTTTATATATTTATACATTATATATATAAAATCTTCTCTGGTGTAATACTGTGGGAGAAGATTATATACACACATATGTAATGCATAAATATATAAAAATGTACATACGTATATAAAGTCATATTTGTACTTTGGCTGCAAATGGGGAATGAGTGGGCAAGTCCCACAGAAGAAAGGATTCAGAAAGACCTTACATTGTCAGACAGAAGGTGATGATATCTGGGGCAGAGTAACGGCAGTAGTAAATGGAGAGGAAGAGACAGAATTGTGAAATAATCAATACATAAAACCAACAAAATGTAGGTTCTCGTTGAGTGCAGAATGTATGGGAGTTAATGTTTAGGCAGTTCCTTTGACAAACCTGTAAGACATGCAGACAGAAGGATACATGGGCTAGAGCTTTTGTAGGAAGACTGGGGAATGTCTTTTAGAGTCAGCGATACCCACAGGGAAATCGGAAGCCATCATAGTAAATTAAATCGTCAGGGAGAATCCAGAGAGTGATACAAGAGGAATATCCAAACACAGCTATCTTTATTGTCAGCATTTAAAGGGAGAACCGGGATGAGCAAAAAAGACTGAGTGAATTGTCACGGAAACCGAAGAAAATCAGCTGAGTGTCATGTGTTGGTCACCAGAGAGGAGAGGATGAGAATGGCACCATTGCTTTAATTATTGGTCTAGACCAGAATTTTATTTCTTTTCTGATAATAACATGCTTGTCTTCTCCATTTTTTTCCCCCTCCTGAAAAAGCTTAAATTATTTGGCCCAAAAATGATTTCTTATCCAAATTGGATATATTTTTTTATCTAGCTAATATTTGAAAGGCCTTTTAGTCAAGCCAGTCTTTCAAACTTCTGACCCCACTACTATATACACCAGCTACGTTCCTGACTTGTTACAAGTAAAAGTAATTACACTATATTAGAAGTCACAATATTTCAACACGTAACCAAGAAATTAGAAATGGGTGCACTAAAGCAAACATCATCAGAAAAACAAGCAATTCAGTCACGTCCGTCTTTGCTTTAATGGAAATCACAACTGATAAGAAAATGAGAGAGAGCATGCACAGCCTATAGAAAGATCATTTGCTTTCCAGAAACCGTTTCTCCTTGGGGGAAAAAACCAGGATACTGAAGGATACCGATAACACAAAGAATCCATAAACCTTTTGTAATTCTCGGAGTGAAATTCTCCCAGCAGAGGAAGCATATTTCCATATGCATTGGTGATGCCCGTGCAGGGAGATCACTATAAAAAATGGCAGTGTGTTAGCGGGGATGAACAGCTCCTCTCAAATGCTTTTATATGTTTCTTCCCTGATGTCAGACATTCTAATCGAGTTGCTTTGAAGACAGGGTTAAGAACAACTGGTCTATAGCTCAAATATAAATTGTGGAATTGAATAAAGTGTTTCTAGTCCCGTTGTGTAAATGGTGCTCACAGTAAAAGATTCCATTTTCTCATGGAGGATAATTGTGTGTGTGTGTGTGTGTGTGTGTGTGTGTGTGTGTTCATTTCACTATATTTTGAATATAGTCAATATATCCTTAAGTTTTCCATATAATCAGCTACTTTGTTGAACAATTTTATTTCGCTTTGTTTTGTCTCGGAGGTTTCTATAAGTTTTGGTTCTAGTCCTCCCATATAAAAACATCTTTAATATTTTAATTGATTTGGTATAGAATATTAGAAAAGTCACTCTCCTCTAGAAATGCAAAACCATTGTTCAGCTGTCTGGGTTCGCGGATGGGAACTCTCGTGAGATCCTGCTCTTGTGTCGGTAACATTCCATTCTCTGAAACCTTCAGAGTCATCTAAAATTTTTAAGAGATTTAACGCCATTGGTGTTAGATAATTTCACATTTGCCCATGTGCAGATATTTTTTAAAATGTTTTTGCCCAGTGGATTTGGAGGTCCCTTTTTCAATCTAATGACAATTGCAGCATGAAAAGCACCATGGCTTATCCTCTTTCTAGTCCTCATTTCATTTTTTTCTCTTCCTCCTTTTTTTAACACTTCTGTCAGTTGTATGTAGCAAAAGTGGATGGTTTTGGGGAGGTTGATTTATAGACCCATTTCTGCACTCTCAGCAAAACTTCCTCCTATAAACCCAGGTCTCCCTCCAGCACTCACTTGCTGGTCTAATGAGTCCTGAGTTTCAGGAGCTCTGCAGACAGTTCAGATTGGCTCTACTTTTGTCCCCTCATAGGCACGGTAGAGACTGGTCCTTTCTTTTTCATCAATCACCAATCTTCTAAAAGCTTTCTGTGATAATCGTGTATGTTGAAAAATTTAGTCGTCTGGCGATCTCTCTACTATTTTAAATATTTCTTCCTTCTTCCTTCTCTTTTCTTTCCTTCCTTTCATCCTTCCTTCTCTTCTTTCTCCCTCCTTTACTCCCTCCCTCCTGTCTTTCTACCCCTATCCCTTGCCCTGCTCCTCCCCATTTCTCCTCCTCTTCCTCCTTTATCCTCCATTAATGATGTATTGGTAGATTCTTTAGCAAAAAAAAAAAAAGTAAATCCAGATGACCAACTTTTTATCTTTGAACATAAGCCAATTAATTCCCAAAAGCTTCAACATAGAATTTATTATTTTTATACTTTTGCTATTATGATACAAAGATAATAAATATAGACTTTTGTATTTAGAGAGACTATACCAAGTGGAAAGTGCTGGACCTCTTAGATATTGGGAAAAGTAACGTACTGCCATAATAAATGACTGTAATCTACTGGATCCCTTACATTTCTTTCTTATATCCTTGTTTTGTTTTTCTCCATTTCCTGAAGTTTCCACATCACTATTTCTTCCTTGCTGTTGTTTTAACTCAGCCACACGTACCAGACATTGCTCCTCTACTTGTTTTGCAAATTCTATACATATGATTTTTAATTCCCTTTTTGGGGAGCCATGAGTACTGTGTGTCATTTTCATGTTCAAGTGCATTTCCATGTTCAAGCATACATTCTATTTAATGTGACAGAGATGTAATGTGACAGAACTATTTAATGTGGTCTAACAAAAGTATAATTAATACAGAATAAGAAATTTAGGATATTGCTATTTAATCTGCCATATATCATGGCTTTATGAATTTGGGCAAGTTATTGAAACTCCCTGAAACTCTTATTACTGAAGTGTACAATAAGGCTTAGAATACATCCTCGTTGGCTGTTATATGAAAGAGCTTTAGAAACATTAAATGTGCATGAAATGTACAACATTAATTAAAACCTGGAATAATTTTAAGTGAACATTGCTCTTACTAAACAAATGAAGTTTTTCCCTTGTACTACAGTTCATCAGAAATAGTCCTTAAATGCTTAAAAATGCATTTGAAAAAAACCTTTCTTTAATAAGACTCTATTATTTAAATTTGAAATTTCTTCCTATAAGAATGCTTGAGTAATTTAAATGAGTTTCCTTTCATATACTGTGACAGGTTGAAAATTGCCGTATTGATATGTAGGCGTTTTATATCTTCTATAAGTTATTAGATTAGGCAGTGCATACATATAAATCTCGAGAGTATTTTAAAGAGGAACACAGAAACCTCTTTTATGTTTATACTACTAAGATTGTGTAGTTGATTAATTAGGTCTTCAATATATGGGCTTATTTTATTTATATGCTCCATTTTTGAAATAGTAGCAAGGGTGAATTTTTTTCTCTTATGCAGATCAAATCATGTGTATAAAACAGTGGTGCAGAGAGGAAAAGCAACAATATTCCAGCTCAATGGTTTTCAATTAATCAGCCCAGGAGGAGGTGATATGAATTGGAAATTCATAGGTTCAAAGAAAATCTGATGAGTTTTGACAGAAGGCCTATTATCTACTAAATATTTTTAGCACCTAACTCAGATACCATGAAAACAATTACTTATCATCTAAATCAAATATCATGGACTTTATTAACAATAAGTAGAGTAAATTTTTATGATACTTTAACATTTCATAATATTTTTGCTATATAATTTATGACACAGGAGACAGCACAGCTTCAAGATACTTTTTCATCATTGATGGTAAACTCTAAGGTCCAATAGCATTATTGGTTCAACAGTAATTTTACTCGACCTAAGTTTTATTAAATATAATGTCATATGCTACGACCTATCATCACATTTTTAATTGTACTCTTATCAGCTGGTCGAGAGATTGCAAACATTTTCTAGAACCCAATGCACAAGACCAAGCCACAGAATAACTCTTTATAGGTCACGTATGGTAAGATGTCTCTCGAGTATCTTATAACAAAATTGTCAAAAGTATAGAAGCTCTAAAGTTAAAATAGAGAGTTTAAATATTTTTTACCCTACCAATGAATAACAAGTCTTGATAAATACCTAATAGTGGCAAGAACTTGGTGGGAATACATTTGTGTTTCCTGAGAACTCTCTCTCCAATAATGGACCTATAAGAGATTTGTTTGTGATTATTTTTCATTTTTAAAGAAATGCATTTGCAGATAATTCTATTGCTCCTAAAAGGATCGGTATACAATGTCAGTCCAAGATGAGGTGGAATGAGGTTTTCTGTTTGTGGAAAGGCTCAGGCTCAATTTCGTGGAGAGGAGAAGCTTCGCTCAGCATCTGTGTGCTCCAGAAAATTCCACAGCATCCTTTTTCTTCTGAGGGTTTCAGATATATGGAAAAAAATAGTAGCAGCATTTTGACCGCTTAAGAAATGACTGTATATAGGTATAATTTTTATCACTCATCACCAGTTGTGCCCAATTGTTTCACTCATAATTCCATCAATCAATCAAATGTATCCTAAGTTCAAACCAATGCTTATGTCATAATAACCAAATGCTATGAATTTAGGTTTTAACTAATTTTATCAGTAGTCTGGTAACTCTCTTAAGGAGTCTCACACTCTTGTATATTGAACATGGGAAAAATGGTCTTAGATTATCTGGGTATTTTGATCTCCTCAAGTAAAAATTTCAGCATAAATCATGGTAAAAATGATGTAAAATTGTACCTGAAAATGACCGTAAACATCATTTATACTGATTTCTTAAGAAAGGATGACAGAGATTTTGGAGTCAAGATTCCAAAGTTTGATTCCAGCTTGGCCATTTCTTAATGTGTCCTTGGATAAGTGATAATTCATAGCTTCATTTTCCTGTTATAAAATAAGTAGATATAATAATACAGTTGCAAAGGATTATTATGATTACCTATATAACACATTTTGCTTAGTGTTTAGCACATAGAAAATCTCAAGCAAATGTTTTTTCTATTCCATAATTTTCTCTCTTAAAACCCTAAAACACCCTCTCCTATATTTGATAGAGAATGTTGTATATGAAAACGATCACATAGCCCTAAAATCTCAGTAATCAAAGTAACTTGAAATGAATTAATTGCCTCATATATGCAAGGTTTCCATATAAAGATGAAATAGTCATCAGAATTTTGAAATAAGAAAGGCATTCCCCTTATAAATGAACACCGACCATATACTTAGTGGTCCACATTTCTAGCAAGCTAAGAACTTTTGTTACACAAATAATTTTAATGTACCTTAACTGCCTTTTGACATTTGAATGTTTGGAGGATCATCCTATAGTTGATTGTCCCTGCCCTTTCACCTTATGGTCAGTTTGTACTAGAGATATTTTCAGAAAAATTTTGGCAGATATATGTGGGCGCCATCAGAAATTTAGTTGCCCTGGGTCCCTGAATGACTACATGGAGGAGGCAGTGCTCTGTTTTGTTCAATCACTCAGTATTATTAGATGAGTTAGAAACTAACCACAATTGAATTAAGCCACTGATATGTTATAGCTCACTTATTATAGCAACTAGCTGTACCCTAACATATACAATCCTAAAAAAACAGGAGAACAAACAAGATGAATATATGAGCATGTGTGTAAAAGGATATCAGCATTGTAGCTGGTGGCAAAGGTCTGAACATAAGATCATATCCTCTGATAATTACATAATATCACTGTCATGTAATAGTGTTTTAAAGATAATGAGATAAAAGATCGAGAAAATAGACATGCTATATTTTAATTAAAAAAGAGAATATATGCATGTAGATGTTGGCGCATGTTTATATGAGTAATGTGAATTATTAATAAAGACTACTGCAGGGCATAGGAGGGGGATGATTGACCTGATACACTGAATATTTCATTAAAAATATATAACCAAAAAAAAAGCGAATTTTCAATGGCACATTAACATTTGTGTTCTTTCATTCTCTTATTTATTTTCATGGGACTTCATTTTTCTGCAACAGATTCTTTTATAGGTGTATAGCCTTGGGAATGACAGCTGGGGAAAAAAACAAGTAATGTGAACATGTTCTGTTTCTATTCATGTGTATATTAGCTTTAGGTAATTTTTCTAGGATTTATATTTGGCAGAATTACAAATTTTCTGATTAAATATTTAAACCCGCAGAAAATTTTAATAAAGTGTTATCATAAGATCAGAACCCAAATTATATAGTTTAAGTTTCTGTTGGTGAAGAAACAATACATCTGGATATCGCTTTTCTTATATTAAAGAAAAATAATTAAATAATAATAGTATCTTCTCTTCATTGCATAAACTGCATGTACCAGTAAACTTATAATTTTATAGTTAGCTGAACATATATAATATACAATAAACCATGTTATGAATAGTAGAATTCTAAATTAATACTTTTATTTATGCCTTGTAGCAATGAGAAGTACATTCATTTCCATAAAATAAGTCAGCCATTAAAAAAATAAGGCTATATTTAACTGCTTTTACAATATATATTTGTACATTTTAACAGATAGTAAAACAATATTTTCATTTAAAATGTGCAAATGGTATCTTCTCTCTTCAAATGCAAGTCTTGCTTTTTTCTTTTATTGGCTTACATATGTATTTGTTTCCATATTACCATATCTACATAAAGTAGAAATTTGAGATAGGGTCACTTTGTCATAGTAGCCGTTAAACTCTTAAGGTGTTTAGTTTGAATCTGGAATCGCATACAAAGATTTTTCAAGAAAGCACTTGTAATTTGAATATTCTATATTCATAGACTCCTTTTCTGTTTTGTCTGCCTTTACCTTAGAAAGATCTGCTTTTTTACAGAGGCTGGATTTACCTTAGAGGATGCTAGGTAGAGACTCCAAAAAAATGGCCTAGTATTATTGCCCGGAGATCAGAAGATGAACTGTTATTATCTCATATCACTAGTACCGTGTCCAAACTTAATAATTAGAATATCTATTAGGTAGAAAGCATCATCATGTGTGTGTGTGTGTCTGTGTGTATTTAAATAATCACAGGAGCCTTCAACAGATGAAAAGCAGGTATTTCAATTCCTATTTGTTCACCTTACATACTAATTTGAAAACCAGAATAGCAATAGAGAGCAATTCTGGTTTTCAAATTAGTAGTGTTTCACTGTTATTTAAAACATATGTACCTCTTGTCTCTTGAATACCATTGAGGTTGTAATCTCATAAGAGTGAGATAAATACAAACTTAGCACACATTTTGTCTGCCAAACTTAAAATGATTTTAGAGAAACCTAAAATCCAGAAAAAACAGAAAGGCCCTATCGGAAAGAAAAAAAATCACTGCAGAGAAGGTTGCTTGGACCTATAAGGAAGACTCACCAACTGAGTTTACATACTGGAAAGAAGTAATGACTCAGGAAGCAACATTAACCTGTACTTGAACCCATCCTTCTGCACACACATACACGACCTAAGAGGGTTCCTCTTATAACATCCAGTGAGCTACCGGGGTAGCAATTAGTTTGGGAAATGCAAAAATGTGGGAGAGAAAGTGTTTTCTTAAAAACAAGAAGGAGCTAAGCCATGATGATGTGAAGGTGGGTAAATTAGGCCCATATGGTTCATCAGCAGAACCAAGAGTATGTGGTAGAGGTATAGACCTCCTACAAGAATGGGGACCCCGGTGGTCTGTGGTCCGGAGTGGACTACAGAGGGAGAATGTTCGCTAGCTTACGTCAGGTCCTGTGCACCTGCAGAGAAAGAGCAGGATTGCCAAGGTCAACGCTGACAATGGCAACTTGAGCGAGAACAGCATACGGCAAGAGTATGATAATTTTCTGAGACCCCAATTACCAGTTCTCATTGATCCTCCAGACTCTCAGAAAAAGAAGGTAGGGAGAGGGCTGAGACCCTGCATAGACTTAGGCTGACCAGATCATTTATTGTCTGGTCTGACACACGACCAGAGTGAAAGACGGCACTAATAACTGCATCTGGAAGCTGGACCTCTCCTGAGTACACCGTGGTGTATAGGTTGCAGTGACAGAGAGAGAGGATCTATTGGTCCAGCAGACTTGGTTCTGAGTTGTTAGAGTCACTGCTCAACATAATGAGGCTACGGCATGTTAGAATGTAAATATAACTAGGGAATTGAAGTTCTTTATAATAATGACAACATGGGATGTAATAAATGACTAGTAAATACTCCAAGTCTGTGAACACACAAAACTTTCTAGAAATTCTTTGTTCTATGAAGATTTGCACCATTTTCTTTTTTTAAATTTTATTCTTTAAAGCAAAGAGTCTTGCCTGGTGGGAGTTAGGAGGGTCGGTATCAAGCCCAGTTTGTGGGAGGTGGGTGTTAACAGACGTTTAGTACCTGTAACCTCAGGTATTTTTATTTGCTTTTTGTAAGTGGGCTGTTATAGCCAAACTGCTTTTTTTCTTTTCTTTTTTTTTTTTTTTTAATCACTGAGTGTGTTGGGGCGATCTAATCACTCAGCTGTGTTAGGAAAAAATGGAAATTGCTGCTTTAAGATGAAACAAATTGACACTTGAGTGTTTAAAAACTGGAATAATGCCAAGTAGCTCAATTATTAAATGTTTTTATTAATTAAAATTAATTATCTTTTATTAAGTTTAGGTGGAGATATAAACACAAAACAGCAGATTAATAGCAGTGAAAATGGGTATCAGTATTAAGAATCTTACCCGTTGTGATCCTAACACATAAAACAGACATGGCTTTATGACAAAACATTAGGTTTTCTCAGCCATGAAACTAACACTTTGCCAATGAAATCACAAAATTATCTGTAATGGAAAATAAAAATCATTGAAACCACTAGTTCTGATTATTTAGAGAATGCACCAGCTAATGAATGGCTGTTTTGACTGAAGGTAAATTATGGTTTCTAGTGCATCATATTAGTTTGAGAAAGTAAGCAATATATTTTATATTTTTAAGAGAAACATCTCTAAATGTCAAATTAAATATTGTGAATGTATTTCCTTTTCTAAATTTCTAAAGGCCTTTTGTTTCAAAACCAGATTTTCTCTTAAGTCAAATAATAATTTATGGCTTACTTCTATTTAATTAGCTTAGAACTTGATTGTCTTCATTGAAATGAAAGGAAACAAGCTATTAATTATAGGCTTAGACCCAAACTGATGGGAACATCAATACTTTTACTGCAGTTTTCTCAATAAATCCCAGATCATAAAGCCTTACACATGCATTCTGGAGGTAGGACAAGTTTTATGTCCATTAACATCGAGACAACACATTGATTGCCTGCTATGACATTATTAAAATGAACTGATGAGACAGCTCCAGGAGAAAAAAAAAATGTTCCAATAAAGTTGGTGTTCCACTACATCAATTCAGCCTTTCTTAAATTAGGACATATAATTTTTGAGCCATTGCTATTTATATTAAAGCAACATATTTTGAGTTTAAAATCTCAGTATTACAAATTGCAATACAGACATTGAATTATTTCCATATGGGCATTGAAAACTTAGCAATCAACATCTTTCCAATTTATTTTATCAGCTGTAGATTATTGCTAATAAAATCATAATAATTTATTTTAGAGTGTGTTTATCGTGAGACTAATCACTACCAGAAACTCTTCTTTGGTAGACGAGAGAGAGAAATAATTGCTAGACACTAATTGTCTGAGAGAAGCTAGTACCAGGTACACAAGTGACAGGTTTAACATGTGACATGAGAGATGCACTGTTGATTCCTAGTGTTGGAGAGGAGTCAAGAGTTCATAGGTGTGTACACAAGTAAGCAGGTAAATTTGGTGGTGGTAGCTTTGAAACACGCTCATCTGAGGGCTTCTGTTTTCTTGATTAATTACAAGAAAAGCTCATCATTTGAAAGTTTACTAGTAAAGTAATGCTCGAAGTTACTGGTTTTGAATTTAGCATGGATTCAGTCAATACAGTTATGTGATTTTGCCCCACCAAATACTTCAGCGTGGCTACAGGCACAGAATAGGCAGTTTTATCTAGCAAGATTTGATCTTCCAGATAAATATGAAAAATAAAAATGGGAAAGGGAATTGATTGTACATTCAGGGGTGTAAATAGAATGATAGGCCATAAGATCAAATTTGGGTGTAGAGAGAGAGGAAGATATGAAAGTGCTGAGTAATAGTATGTAGGATAGAATCCATGGGGTATTTTGGAGGGATTGGACTAGTAATTGTTGGAATGGTGGATATAAAGGAGTGAGCTGGAGAGAAAGGAGTGAATTATTTTAAAGTAGAACATTGTAACTTATATTATAGAAGAGTTGCAAATGACATTACTAATAACAGTTTCGTGGGGCATGGCTACCATTTTAAAATAGGATAGAATAGACAGTTTATTACATTGGACACAGTAAAAGTGTTCCCACACATTTTTCACATACGTGTACCTATGTGAATGTTCGTCTAGACATGCATATCCTAGTCCTGATGTCATCTGACGTGGGGTGTAGTAACAAAATTAAAAGCATTTCTAGATATAACAATGAAATAGCAGATGGAGGTTGGAGGAGACAAAAACAAGAAAGAGAGATACCAGATTACTAGAAAAATGATCAACCCATTATTTTTTATTTCAGACTTCTAATCATGGTCGATAAGACTATATGATGTTTATTTTATTATTTTAAAGCATAAACGTTTGTCCTTATTTTTTTCTATTGTGTCTTTACTATAGTTTGACATTTGTACTTATTATCTCTTTTATTTTGGGGGGGGGCATGTGAACCTGTCATTTATTTGTTTTCTAATATCATAGTTTAGATGCTTTTTAAAATTTCCATCTTGTCTTCTAGTATAAACATTCGAGACCATAATACTCAGAAATACAACCTTTATTAAATATATATTGATCAAACCATGTCATGAATTATTTTTTAATTCCCACAATATTTTCCTCGATACATGAATTTCCTAGAACTCTATGGTGATGTTCAAATAATAATTTTTATTTATTGTCATTGCATAGTGTTCTGAGAATATTTTTTTTGTGTGATAACAAGTATCTGATATTTGGAGACAAGCTTTATGCCTTTGTACATTTTCTATGCACTTAAGACTATGGATTCTGAAACTTTTAAATTCAAGAATCTATATGTCTATCAATACTTTTCCAAATGACTCATTGATAAATTACATTGAAATCTGCTATTCTGTTATATTACTTATTTTTCCTTTAGTGCTCTCAATTTTTGCTTAATATAATTTGAAGCTATCTTATTAGATGCATTCCAGGAAGGCTTAAAATTTCCTGATGAATTGTAATATAATTTAATGTTATTTCTAACACCATTCTTCTGTGTTATAGTTTATACCTTCTGATGAATATAGCTCCCCTAGCTTTGTTTGGATATTATTTGCCTAATATATCTTTTTCACTTTAAAATTTTTCTTTATTTTTATAATTTATGAGCTCACTTATTGTACTGCTGAAAATATAACGGAAAAAACATTCTGATGATTTTCGTTTGAATTTGGCCTTTTCTTTGTGGAAAGCCTGCTTTTAGTATTTCATCATTGCACAATGCTATTGGCTCTAATTTCTCCTCAATTTGTTAGGTTTTTGGGGGTGAAGGCGGTCCTTGTTGAATTTTTAAATGGTTATTTACATTATTTTTAATTAGTTCTCATTGTATCATGATCTAAATATGTTACTATGATATTAATATAAGTATATAAAAGGTCAAAAATATACTTTCTTCAGTATCTACGTTTTTTTAAGTGTATGCAGGCATTCCGAATATTTACCCCATTATATTGCCGAGGAGGGAAATATCTTCTTTTCTACTTCTCATTGTGGGAGCTAAGAAAAGGTATTTGCACCTCAATTTTCTCATCTTTAAAGTGATACAGTTATGAAAACAATACTTACCTCTTAGGGATGTTACAGTTATTAACGGTTACATGCAAACTTTATTTTAAGAGAATACCCATGCCCTGCCTGTGTCTGTTTCATCCAAACTCGAAGATACAGCAGAGGAGGTGGCCTTGTCTGTGGTCTTGGAACACATTCTTGATGGCTGTAGTTATTTCCGTGTCCAGTGCCACTGCACACATCCACATGGATGTCAGTGTTTGAGAAGGCATAGCTCCCCTCCAGGCCGTGACTTGTAACATACCTGTAGCTGTTCTTCAAGAATGTGCGTACCTTTCCTCAGCCTTCACTCCTGTTCCCTGAGGTGCAGCACAGGTGTGTGTAGGGGGTTCCTATTGGCAGACTATTTTGACTTTGGCTGGTCCAGAACGATTTTCAGTTCAGCGACTAAAACCCTGCTGTTCTAACAAACTTTTTTATGTTGCTAACAGGTTTTTACTGTTAAATACTTCCTCACATCCCGAGTACCTGAGGGGTTTTCATTTAAGTTCTTCATGTTTATTCATGTACTGGCTCTAGGAAGCATAAGCTCCTCTTCTTTATCCTCTCAATGATTCGCTTTATATTTAACCTAAAGGATGGATGCTCTGTGATTTTATGGGAATGATAGAATTAAACTACCTCCCACGAAATCCCCACAGGTATAAGAGATAAAAGATACACGTAGAGAATATATCTCAAGAGGATATGTTGTTATATCCTGTGGAAATTAAGAGAGAGAACCAGACTAATTGAGATTAAAATGCCAACTGCCATAGTGATAGATAAGTACCAACAACGCATTGCCAGAAAAAAATACAAAGAAGATGAAAGAAGCATATCGATATAATAAAAAGAAAGTTGATGAAATTCTAAGCACATTGGCAAAATTAAATAAAATATCACTTTTCGTTATGAGCTGTTTACAATGAAAATTTAAAAACCCTGGTATGGTTAAAGATAGAAGTGTTTTTCATAAGTTATTTCTCTTTCACTTTTATTACATATTTTCATAGGAATTTAGTTTATTTTAATTAATATATTCCGATTAATCAAATATTAATTTATCACATATTAAGTATAAATACTTAAATAGTGAGCATTCTTTCAACACTAATAAAATATTATGTGTTGACCATTTATGATGAGTTAGAAAAAATATGGACTTTTGAGGTTATTAAATGTTAAATTTTATTGCAATTGTAAATATGCACTATGTAGATGGTTTGAGATTATGAGAGTATAATATTCAAATAGGAAGCTAAAATAAAAGACCCGAAGTTAAAATATTATTCAATTACATATAAAGACAAATGTTTAAGCCGAACAAAATGCATTTGGTCAACAAACTTTTCTAGTCTTAAAAACAACTCTACGTTACCTTTTGTGTTCCATTGATTTACATGGTTGTAAAATGCTAATTTTAAACAGATTATTAATCAAGAATATCACCCAGGATGTAGAAATTCTCTTTACAGCAGCATTTTTTTTTAAATATGAAAAATGGTAACACACATATTGCGCATAGTGGTACACTTAAACAATAATTACACTTAATTTCACTACATTCTTATTAGCCATTAAACTCTGGAGGAACAGAAGAGATTTCAGGAATATAATAATCTCAATTCAAATAAGCTTTAAGTGTCAACTCAGTGCATACCTATAGTATTGGCAATTATAAACATGTAGAATAGTGTATTTACTTTATGTGAATTTGCCTTATAAATATCTAACTTAGACTACTGACATGTTATATTCTTAGGCATCTCTGGACCTTGGTTTCTCATATGAATGATGGGGCTAAATCAAGTGGTCTTAAGTGTCTGAATTTACTATGAATTACGCAGCAATGCCCAAGAGGTCTAGCTTCAGAAATGTAATTAAGCATTTCCAATACTTTATAATATACTTTTTGGGAAACGATGTTGCCCCATGAATATTTTCACATTTCTGCACAACAGGGCTTATTGTTCCAAATAAATGATTAGGTAGTTATAGAGCAAACATGCCATGGAAGCAAGAAATAGTGAATTTCTCCAGAGACCTTGAAAGTATTATCTCCCCTACCCTAAACTACCTAGCGACATTCTTTCTTTCTGAAGAAGGAGGAATATATGTGACAGTTTTTCTCAATATGCATTGAATATTATAATTTCGGAATTCCTCTTCTGTGGTGCAACTTCAATGCACGTTCAGGTTAACATTAGGCTTTATGATATCACCCCATAATGACTGGGGTTCAAGAAACTGGCAGTAAGATGTTCTGTGAATGATAATCTGTTTTGTTTTTTGTTTTGTTTTGTTTTGGTCTAGAAAAATTGTATACTCTCTCAGGATAAATAGGTAAATATAGATATAAAAAAGTTAGCAAAACTGTAAAAATTATATCTTTAGTGACCTTTCTTAGCTGAAAATGAATTTAGTTTCTACAGAAAATTCTTGAGCATCTGTGCATTTTTTCACATCATTATCTTCATTAATTTGATGTCTTAATTTTAGCGAACATGCTCTAAAATTCATTATCATAATTTAAATAATGCAGTAAAATTTATACTAATTTACACCATTGAAGAATAAATTTTGGAAATCATAAGGATGCTTATCACAAAAAAACTTATGTTTAAAATGTATTATTTATACCTGTCTGTACCCACTTTTAAATCCTCTGCCTTCAACTAACACACCAGAGGTTTTATTCTCTCTTTTTATCTATAACAAAACCTAAACTCCATTAGCATGTCAGAAACATCTTAGCTAAGAAATGCCATGGGCTCATAGACTAAACTGCCAGCATAGGAAAGAGTCGGCAGGTACGTGAAAAACAAAATTGTTAATATTCAAACTAGTGGACTTCATTAAAAATTTAATTTTAATGCATTATTAGATCGAAGCCCTAACAATATTCACATAACCATATTTGTGTTATTTGAAAATTTCAGTGGGGCTTGTTTTCCATAAGTTAAGAATGCTTTAGTTACTAGAAATAAACACTTTTATGAAAAAATATTTTACGACATAATCTCCCCAGCTCTCTAAATTCAAAGAGTTTGGCTGATCTAAGCTATTGATGATTTGCTGTTTAGAGCAAATACATTTGCTAGTTTGACCTTCCTCTATTTTAAGAAAAAACATAAATCACAAGCAATGAAAATATCTTTCAATGCCCCATGGCAGTCAGTAGAAAGAATACAAGTTAAATATAAAATTCTTAGGCATTAATTTTTTCCTGATCATTTATCATATTGAAAATAAAAAAGTGAAGAATTTAAGACCACACACAAAAAGAAGCTCACATATCCATAGTCCTCTCTATTGTAACAGTAGTATATAATCTAAGTGCAGTGTGCTATCCACTTATAAAAACAACCATAAATCATAAACTATATTTTCATATAAAATTAGATAATTTACCATCAATAATAGAACAATCCATTTCTCTCGATAATTTACATTCACCAACTTTATAAAATAAAAGTTCAGAAAAATTATCCTTGTCAAAGTATTTTTTTTGTCTTCCACTCTGGTGACTTGCTAACAACTAACATTGTTATTTTCCTTCATCTAATTTAATAAGGGACATTAATCATCCATTAGTTGGTTCTTTAGCTTAATGTTATTTGCTCTAGTCCACAAATAAGACAGCTATGGCTTGAAGTTGTTAGCATTGGAATTCTATTAGGGTATAGCATTTATCTTGTCCCTTCATATTAGTTCAGTTAATTGCATTTGATTTTTTATTATTCTATTTAATGAAAAATATACACTGTTATATGTAGGGCCAGCCCTAGGCAAAATAGTTAAGCAAATTAATGTGTGTCTCCAGTTTCTCCCTGTTCATTGCTCTTTTCTAATATTTAGGAAGAATCTCACATGAAAGTTAATAAATGAAATGATTAATTAGAATGTTGGCTTTCAAGCATCATTGCAAGTCAACAGTCTGCCAGTTTGGGAGAGCCGAACCTTCCCTAAGACTGTTGTCTGTACAATGATGGAACACAAATGCGTAATAACCTAAATGAACTAAATTTGTTAATAATCTGGTTCAAGACAAAATCCGATGCACAATATCAACATATGAGAAGGCAAAGTTAATGGAAGAAATCAGTGGTTTCTATCATAAATTAGGTAGCCAAGCAGATTGCATGAGAGAATGAGTTACTCATTAGTGACAATAAGGTAGAAAATGAACCATGAACAGCCTTTCTAGGAGAGCGTTAAGTCAGTTTTGTGTTGTCGCAAAGGAAAGGATTTTCAAAGGTTAAAAATAATGCAAATGTAGGAACTATGGGGGTAATCAAAGATCAAGGCAGCTTTTACCAGAGATTTTCGAGGGATAGACAGACAGACAGAGAATGTCTATCTAGTGTCTCTTTTATACGGGCACTAATTCTATTCAAGAGAGCTTCAACCTTGTGATCTAACTAGAGGGAGTAAAGCGTCCCAAAGACCCTACATCCAAGTACTGTGGAGTTGGGTCTTAGGCTTCAATATATACATTTTAGGGGCCATGGACACTCAGTCCACAGCCCCCAGAAAACAGCGAATTCTGCTTTGAGTACTGCGTGAATTGCAGAGGGTAGAAAATAAAGGCCAGGGTCTGCACACGGTGGGGAGTCTAATAGTAGGTGCCCACATAACAATAAAAAATTTGAGTTCTTTGTCTTGTTTTGCCGTTTAAGATATTGCTTCATGATAGCTTATTTATACTAAAGGATACCAGAGATCGGATTTTCCTGTTTTATAGTAAAGATGCCTAACTGGACTGTCTGCAGGACTCCCCATGATCACTGGCCTTCTGTTACTAGATGTATGGAATCATATTTGAGCTACAATTTTCTTCTAGAGAATATTTTCGATATACCAGATACTCTCTAGCAATCCATCTTAATGGATTTCCTAGTCTCCTAGGCAAACCACAAAATTGTCAAGTCCACATTTGTTTCCTTTTTGACAATATTACCTTCAAACACACTTCACTTTCCCCCTTGGAAATATATTTCTGTGTGCTGAGCTGTCTGTCGGTCCCTTTTCTCAGATTAAAAAGCTGGTGGGAATTCTTTCACTCTGAATTTGTTTCTTTATATTGACTATTGTTTTATTTGTTGCTTTCTACTGAGTAAAGTTTGTGATTCTCAAAATGTGAGGGATGGAAATGCATTTCAATGCCGTCTTAATTTGTCATAAGAGCAGTTTTCACTCTTCAGACTGCAATGAAATTTAGCTATTGAATGTTATGTAATTTTATGCAGTAGATTTTACAATTCATTGAGTTACTGATTGCTTTTCTAATTGACATGATGCGTATACTTTTATGTGTGTTAATATTACTATTACTATTACTATTACTAAATATTACTATTATTTACATGTATCATAGAATTCATCTTAAAAACTTAGTTACTTTGAATTTTAGGTAGGATTTTATTATTTTAAAAATTTAGTTCATTTTAGTACAGTAAATTGTGGTGTTCAAATTAGAATGAGTAAATAAAAATTAAGGTAGAGGGTAAATTTTAATTTTATCTTTATTTAACTATTTTCAGAGCCACCTTCCATTTTCCAACGCTGTTTTTCTCAACCTTTTTTTTCCCCTATTGCTCCAAGAAGCAATGTTTTTAGACATGTTTTTCCTCATCAAGCTCCCCAGCCCTGCTCAGGAATGCCATTTATGTTGTGTGTGTATTGTGGCTTTTTGGCGGACCATAGACCTCTGTAATGCCAAAGATTTTTCCACCATTCCCAAACCAGTTATCACTTGCTTGGGGTTGATACTACCCTTGTTGCAAAACACTCCTGAGACAAAAGGAGCCTAATATTTATCCTAGAATTGTCCCTACAAAAGCCCTTTCGGGATTTTGACTTTTTACGTGTCAGACCTTTCTACTAATTTTCTTCCTTGCAACTGTCTTGTTCTAATAGTTCTCATAAGGAAAGTTTCCCATGACAGCCAAATATTTGCAGTAAAAAAAAAATTAACCCCATTCACTATAAGCCAAAGATGTCAGTTTTTTAAAAAAATAATCAACTGAAGATACAATATAACTGAAAGTCACAGTTAATACATATGCTTAATATAGACAACTTTGAATAAAGAAGCACAGGCAGAAACATGAACACATGCTGCTTCATATTTTTAGAAAATTTGGATTACATTATTTATATTTTTTATCCTGTTCTTGTATGTCCCTTACCAATCTTTCTGTTAATGTCAAATGTTTCATGTATGAATTTGTAATAGTAATTTGTAAGGCTAGTAATCCTTACTCTATAATAGAGGTTCCTAGTCATATTTCCCAAGTTCATTTGTAAAATTTGACAGTGTGAAGTGTGGGGTTCCTTTCGCTTAAATATAATTAAGATAATCAATCTATTTCTCTGGAACTACTTGTTATTCATTATTATATTTTTGTTCTTCCAGTTCTAAATCTGGTAATTATTTATTTATATTCTCATGGTCTAATTTTGCATCTTTGAATATTTAATGTAGCTGAATATTATTTTGGTTTAAGATGTAGTGGTGGGAGTGTCTAATTCTGTGGTCTGTGGTTTTTGGGACAATGATGGCAGGATAAGCAGGACAAAATTTCTTCTGATATTCTGCAAGATTCCACTATTTTCAAAATTGTTTAGGGCCAGTTAACTTGACAAAAGTCTATTTATCAAGAATTATTCTACTGTACATATATTTGTGCTCATTCATTCATAAAGGTATAGATTTATTTGGTATTTATTCATCAAATAGTTATCAGCTACCTGTTGTGAGTATCAAGTGCCATACGTCACGGAAGTACAGGCTGAATTAAATGTGGCACTGTCAGTGTATAGACCTTAGGTGGGAGTTAGAGATGCGTATAGATAATAATACAATCTTATACTGATTTCTTAATTATTCTATACAGTACATAGGCCAAGGAGTATTAAAATCCAGAATTTATACATTTTACATAGAAATTTCAATTATGCCTTTTTATGATAATAAAACATTTCTTAAATATAGGGTAATATTTTCTGTATGTTCAGGGATATTAAAGAACCTATTAATTGTGATTGTCAAAATATCACAATAAGCATCTTCAAGATTGTTTTAGATTATTTCCTACCTGTAGAAATGTCCTTTAAGTATAATCTGATCTCAATATTATATGCACATGTCCTTAAATCTACCTTCAGAAGAACTGGATTGAAGTCAATTCATTATTCAGAAAACCAGTCTATTTAATTTTAGTCATATTTCTTCCAGGCTTCAGATATTCTTTATTTTATTTTGCTAAGAATTAATAATATTACATCTTTTTACCTGTAAGAATTATTTAATCTTGGAAAGCAAGACTTTTTTTTTTTAAACAGGAATTTATTTGGGCATATGCACTTATGAAACAGACCACAGCTATATTCATTCTGTACAAAAACTTACATTTTGGTAATCAAACTATAAATAAATAAAAAGTAAAATCAAACCATATGTTAACTCAAGGATAAATACAACTCTCTTACTTTCCATTTCCAGTGTCACTTTTCTCTGCCCTATTTGAGTGCCGAAATATACTATTTAGACCAAAACTTGAACCATGTACAACAGATGGCAGCTAGGAAAAAGTTTATTAAAATAATAGTGGAAACTCCTTCAGGTTTACTAAAGCACTATGTATTACCAAATAGAAATTACCGTAATTTTTCTTATTGCTTCAACTCTCATTTCCAGAAAGGGAAAACAAAAGTATTTGTGCAGATATTCAGCTGCAGCGATAGTGGGGAAGGGCCATATGGGACCTAACAGAAATAGAGGTTTTTTTTCTGGCCTTCGCTCTATATAAGTCATCCTACTCTCCTGACGCATCGCCTCTCTGTGCTTTTACACTTCTGATGATGAACGTCTCTGTGAGTTTTGCAGAGGGTTGGGTGGCGGGAGAAAGAAAAAATAAATACTTCCCTTGATTCCAGGGAAATAAAATGCCATTCAGACAATCTTACAGGGCACTTTCCATCATATTTATTGCAACATAGACTTGGACAATCTGGAAAGATTGCAGAAGAAGCTGATAACCAGAGGAAAATAGGCATCGGAAGCTTAAAGGAGGGGGTAGTCTTACAGGTTATTTTATTTAACAAAAGGAGTTGAAAGGTGTAGGGGATAATAGGAGAAAAAGCCTGGTAAGAGGGAGCAAAGAAGGAAAGGAAGAAAAGGGAAGGGAAGGGAAGAGGAGGAAAGAGAACAGAGAGAAGGGGGAGAGAATTAAGTAGGGATTTAAAATGCTTCCGGAAGTTCTTCTAAGCCTGTGACCTATAACAACTATCTCAAACATTCCCCTTCCCCTGCTGGAAGCAAAGAAGTATGTTGAGCAGAGAGCCAAATAAAGGCTTTTAGAACAGGGTCTCGGATGTATCTCTGTAGATAATTTAATAACATTAATAACTTTTATGAGACATAGTAAAAGACACGACGGCTAGAATGGCATCATTAAATGCTTAGCAGGTTCGAAGGCCAGTCCCGTGATTGCTGTGCATCAACTCAGCAGCAGCAAAGGAAGACCGTCTACACCGTGCTGAAACATTTATTTTAATTAGCGTCATTAAAATAATAAGTAATGTGTCAAGGATGTTGGTGGTTGTAACGTTGTCCCGTCAGATGGTCACTTCTGTATTTTATCCTGTTTGGCCTGTCAACAGCTTTTGATGAAATCGACCACGGTCTTTATCGTGAAAGGCTCTTCTTTTGGTTTCTGTGACAGTTCACCGCCTCCCGTTCCTCCCACTTCATTGACACCCCTTCTAGATCCTTTCCTGGATCCAGTTCCATTAAGGAACTATATATATATATATATATATATATGTATATGTGTATATATATATATATATATACACACATATATACATATACACATATATATATAGTTCCTTAATGACTCAGGCTAGAAGACTCCACGGAAGTCAAAGGAGATGGTCATGCAATGGGAGTATTTAAATCAGAGCAGCTGAGAGGACGCAGGAGGGTGTTCTAATTTTTATATCGTGCCTTTGGCTAAATTGCAGAGTGACACAGATTTATTTGGAATGTCTTAAACTATAAAGTTGGGCAACCTTTGTTAAACTCTGGAGAGGGCAATATTTTATTTTGAGCCTAACAAATTAAAGATCAGCCTGGGCCATCTGGGTCTGTAATAAGAACAAATAGCAAAAGCATGGTTAGCAAATATCATTGCTTGGTTAAAGGGAGGTTGCAAACATAGCTGTCTATAGATGCTGTAATTTACAGACTTTTTGTATTTCCTTTGATAATAAATTTAATTTATTCTTTTGTCCCTTTATTTTGGAAAATTTTTCTCTTTCTTTATCAGTATATTCCTAAGGAATACAGAATAGTTAGAGGTGTGTCTATAAAACTTGGGGATCTGAGGGATTTTAGGTAACGCAAATTCTCGTGTTTGCTACATATAATTTTCTCTCTCAGATTTGTTTAACAAATAAAAGTTATTTAAGTGAATTATAAATTTGATATTTCTAGTTTATTCATTGTCTATTAGATGACCTTGGAAAAATTGAAGGAAATGATTACAGGTGTTTTCACAAGATAACACTAACCACATGAAATATTTCTAGAAAGAATGCCTATTTTAAATTGCACAGAGTCACATCTGCATTTTACTGTCTCTTTTTACACAAGCAGTATTTTATTATTATTTTTTTTTTACTTTTAGGTCAAATAGTTCTTTCTCACTGGCAATTCAAAGTAATATGCAAGTGTAAAGATGAAAATGAGATGCGAAGGGAATTCTTTTTGACAATAGTAAATTGATAATGAGTAGCTTACGCTTCATGAGAAACTATCTCTGCATTCCTGGCTTTGCGTTTGTTTCTCACCTCCATCATTCCATATGGCTAAGAGGGTACTGGGACACCTTGCTGGGTGAAAAATGGTCTTTTACCAGTGGGGTAATTTCTAGGCTGGAAGAGAAGCAGTTAGATCTTGGATAACGATGAAGTCTCTAGACATGCACTGTCTAATATAGTAGTTGGTAGCCACACTTGAAATGTGGCTGCTCCGAACTGAGATGTACGGTAAGTGTAAGATACACACCAGGTTTTGAAGATGTAATGTGAGAAAAACAATGTATAATATTACGTTAATAAAGTTCTAATGTCAACAAGGTGCTGAAATAATATTCTAGATATATTGGGTTAAACAAAATATTGTTAAAATTAAAAAATAAAATTATTTTATATTTTTCATTTTTATCTACGCATCACTGCTACTAATTTACCATTTGAAGTAAAAAATATTTTAAAACGATAATAAACTGATTTTAAAATTGCTATCCTAATGATTGGTTGCAGTAGATGAACTCTGAAATAAAAAGATGATTTAATCATAGGATTTTTAAAAAGTCGGACGCATGTTTCTTTAGGCAAGAATTTATTAACATTATTTACAGAAATCGTGTAAGATTTTAATCATTTAAATTATCCTTATTTAAGATCTCTCATTTTGGAAATTACTCATTGGCCTTATACTTCTCTCCATCAACATTTTTTATATATTTTAATTAAGCCTACCCTTCTTTATCAGGAACTGAGAGGATGTTTTTACCCTAAAAACATTCCTATCCTAAACTTCTTTTACAGCCCCAATTCCTTCCCTCACTGAACCTTATTCCTAAAAATTACATGTGTCCTGTCCTTTATAGAGATATTACAATAAGCTCTAATGAATTAGTTCCTATATCCCTACCAGTTATTGTTCTAATCTGCTTTGTTCTCAGATGGAAATGATTTGGTCTCTGCCTTCTAATAATTCACCTATCTATATCATTGATCATAACTTCTCTGCATTTCTGACATAATTACACATAGATCTTAAAAAATATTCTCTTTCTCTATGGATTACCTAACAATGTATCTGATAGGATTATATAGCTATGATTGGAAAAAAAAAAAAAACTACTAAAATGACTTAAGCTGTGACATTATACAGCAGAAATGGAAGGAGAAATCATGGAAGGCTGGCACCCACATCCGATGTTATCACGAGGGAACCGGATTTCTTCCATCTTTACAGTCCTTCATGTTCAGCAGGTCGCTTTCGTGGTTATGGTTCTATCACATGGCTGCTCCACCTTGGCCATCACCATGCCAGGAAGCTACAAATATCCTTCCTCTGTGAGGTTTTGTCTTTTACTCTCTCGAAAGGCAGAAAACCCCAGGGACATCTGCATATATCTTATTGGCAGAATTGGGTCACACGGTCGCCCTCAACCAAAAGGAAAGTTCCTATGTTTGACTTCTCGTTTCTTTTTTATTCAAGAAAGTAAATGACACAGAGGTCTAGTGATGGACCCCGGGTTTACATTCTACAGGGCCACCCACAGCATTTAGCTACATGCGAACTCATAATGCATCTTCCGAGCTATGTTGTCATCTTCTGTCTCAGTGATTTTCCTCTAGGGCTGGTACCACCTTCTTTAATGGCATTTGGAAACTGGTGGAGGTGTTTCTGATCGTTAAAGACTGAGTATTGCTACCAACAGGTGGATTATTAATACTAGGGAGGTTAAAAATCCTGCATCATATTGGGACAGTGTCAAATGTCAAACAATGAAATTCCCATCAAAACTGGTGATGGTATCTATCTTGCTAAAAAAAAAAAAAAAAAAATCAACTTAGCATCTCTTTTGTTGTCAAATCCTAATTATAATATATATATTATTTGTACCAAAGTAAGAATTTCCCCTGCAGCTCCTGTGCTATTGTATCAGTAAATAATTTACTTCTCATTTCATTATAAAAAAGGATTTTTTTTAATGAATTCTTGCATTTAATGCATGTGCCAAAACATAAGAATAGGCTATCATGCCAGAATGACCTAGAAATACAGAAAGATCACTCTGTTTGTACTTTTTGTATCTAGTTCTATCAAATACCAGATGGTCTGGAAAGGTAAGATAATGGTAATGAGTCTCAGGGTATCGCATGGCAATTACCAAGGCCAAAATGCCGTTGTTCGGCTCATCAGAACAGTTTAATTTATAAAGAAGTTCATTTCTCAGAAAAGGAGAAGAAAGGAAAATATCACTAATAAAATATTTCCTTTCATTTTTTTAACCGTTAGACTTCCCAAATACGAGTTCACACCATTTTGGGTTCCCTGTGGTTCAGCAAAGGATTAATGACCAGGGCTGCGGCAGATTTGGGTTTTCCCAACTGTGCACGCCCCCAAGGAAGGTCTGGTCTTTGTCCTGCTCCTGAGATACAGCCTTTCAGCCTTCTATTCCTGCCTATTACTAGTATCTTTGCTTACCTGAGGCCAGAGGCCACGCCAGAGACTTTATGCTAACTATGATTGATAGAAGGATTCTTGGGCCATGCTAGATAGTTTATGCTAGCAATGTGATCTGGGGTTGGGACCTGGGTTCACATTAGTATCAGCTTGACCTTGGGAAGGATATAGACTGAAAATCAGTCACATGGTTAGATAGCTGTGCCTATGTGACTGACCCTGAATATACCTCTGGATACCAAGGCCCGGTGAGCTTCCCTTTGTTGATGGTGCTCTGTCATGTTGTCACACATGATTGCTAGAAGAATTAAGCACTCTTTGTATGTTTCTGCTGGGATTCCACTGGGAGAGAACAAGTGGACACTCGCACCTGGTCTCTCTTTAGCACTAAACTGTATACTTTTTTCCATCCTGATTTTAGTCCTTTCACTGCAATAGACTATAACCATAAGTATAACAGCTTTTCTGAATTCTTTCAATCTTTCTTTGATTCAATTTATTGAATCTGAGAGTGGTCTTGGGGACACTTGACAACATTTGTGTTAGTATTGTGTCTTCCTTGCTACCAGTGAAGAAGATAGGTTTTGTTTTTTTTTTTCTTTTTCTGGGTTGTTTATTGTTTATCATAAGAACATGTTAAAATTATATTTTTAGAATACTCCCTATATTTTAAGACTGTTTGTATGTAAATGCCATACAGTAAAGAATATGAGAACTAGTGACGAAAAAAAAGTGTCAGCAGATTCCAATGACATTCTGTTTTTTACCATCGAAAGCAAGATACTAGCTGTGAGTTTTTTATGTAGATGCTGTTTGTCTTCTTAAGGAAGAACCCTTGCACTCCTAGACTGGAGATTATTTAACTGTTTTGCTATAGTATTCTACAAGGAATGGCCTTGGCCCATTAATATTTCTGCTTAAACTATCCTACATGATGTTTTGAAGTTTAATGTTCAGTGTGTTTCTTTTTTTTTAATTAAAAAAAATTAAATTTGTTGGGGTAACATTGGTTAATAAAATTATATAGGTTTCAAGTGTACATTCAATAATACATATATGCAATAGTATATTATTCAGTGTGTTTCTTGAGTTTGGATTGCATGAATTTGTCCAACCAATCCTCTAGTACTTTCCTACCCCATGTGAACCAGGTGTGTTCTGTTAGCTAAAGACTCTTAACTAACTCAGATAGCTATAGCTAGATAGCTAGATAGCTAGACTATAACACTGAATTTCCAATAATTCTATATGAATTATCAAGGTTCACACACACGGATAAGTGATGAAGTGGAGCTTTAGAACTAAGATCTTTGTGTGTGTGTGTGTGTGTGTGTATGTGTATGTGTGTATCTTTGAGCCACTTGGCCAGGTTCCACAGGGAATGTCAAGATTGTGTGTGTGTGTGTGTGTGTGTGTGTGTGTGTGTGTGTGTGTTTATTACAAATTTTGTTATTAAGGGTTCACATCCCAGAAGATAAGATGAAGAAAATATAAGTGGCTGTGTCTTTGGCTGGACCATTCCCAGATTTTGGGTCAAACATTATTCTGATGAATCTGTGATGGTGATTTGGGGTGAGATTTATATTTAAGTTGGTTGACTTCGAGTAAAGCAAATTGTTCTCCATAATGTGGGTGGGACTCATCCAATCAGTCGAAGGCCTGCATAGAACAAAAGACTGAGCCACCCAGAGCATAGGGGAATTCTGCAGCAGATGGTCTTTTCTCATGAGCCGCATTGGCTCTTTCTTAGGTCTCCAGCCTGCTGGTTCACCCTGCATATAATTTCCAGAAATTACGTGTTGATTTGTTGATTATCTTGTTTACTCATTTTTACTAGTTAAAATATAAAATAAAAATGAGGACATGTAATGCATCTTCAAAAGTTAGGGACACAGAATTGCCATATACTGTTTACTTTGCTCAGTCTCAGTTTGCTTTTACGAGATGCACAAGAAATTACTGCTCTAAGCATTTGTTTATTAAAAAACGAATTTTAACATTATGTTGACACCACAAGCCTCTTTGGAAGACCAACTTTTAAAACAACCAGGTATTACTTAATAAGTGATAAAGAAAGGAAATATAGTGTTATATTAACAATCTTTATGCCAAGCAATTTCAAACCATAAGTTGAGTATTTTGAGAAAAAAATTAAAAAAAAGCTTTTTTTAACAGTTTTTTTGATGACATTAAATGTAACATTTTAATCTTTATGTTGTCTCTTTGATTTGCTAGCAAAATGCCACTGTGCAAATTTTTTTAAATCCAAACTTATTGAGATGAATTAACATCATTTGGCAATTCATTTAATAGTAATAATAATTCTAATGTATTTAATTAAACAGTTTTAATTTTACATAAAAATTATATCTTGGGCTCCAATGGCTCAGTTGAAATTTACATCATAATTAGATTTTATAAATTATTTGTAGTCACATGAGATTTAAATTAAAATTTTTTTTGACGTTAATATTTTCTTCATGTTGTTCAATTACATTTTT
Source organism: Pteropus vampyrus (assembly GCF_000151845.1). Lineage (NCBI taxonomy): Eukaryota > Metazoa > Chordata > Mammalia > Chiroptera > Pteropodidae > Pteropus > Pteropus vampyrus. Next base: position 5,086,877 of record NW_011888841.1, read on the forward strand.
TGACTCATAGTATCCTTCTGACACTCAATAAATGAGAATAAATATTATACAAAATATGCGATGAGCTGTCCACAATATGATTTTATTAAACGTTAGTTTTATAACGTAAACCTTTCCAATTTTGTAATAAAAATTTGCAAAGACTGTAAAGAGATTTCTGACAATATTGTAAGTTAGCAATTTCTAATCAATTAGAATTTACTTTTTATAAATATTTTTAGAAATGAGGTTAATTGTCTAGATTTATGGCAATGGCCCAAAATATAGAGATTAAGTTGAATATGCATATATTTCCTGCAATATATGTTTAATCTATAAATAAGCTATCTTTTATATTCTTGTTTGTACATATACCACTTTGTTTTTCCTTCTTTTTCACTTTTATATTACCCCAAAAGAAGAGGATGAGAAAAATGAGAACATTTGTTGAACTCTGTACCAGGGCTTCTCCTAGTCACAGAAGTAAGTTAATTTGCTCAAGTTCACAGAGCTGATAATTACTGTAATTATCTAGATTCATAGGGGTGTGAACTAAGCTCTTTTTCTGTAACAATAATTATTTTTTATGACATCAGGTCACTAGCAACTTTGTTAAATCCAAACTGTAGTATTTGATAACCCTTTGAAAATAATCACAGCCTAATTTACATTTATTTCTTATAACTCATGTATGTAGCTCAGTAATTTTATGAGATTTTCTAGTCGCTGTCTCAGAAATAGTTTAAAAATGCTAATTTGTCACTTATTCTTGTATCTGCTTTTTCACAATTTAGACAATTTCTTACCACTGTCCATTCACATATCATCCCTCCAAGTTCTAGTTCAGAATCAACTATTGTATTAACATTTCCTTGAATGCCCTATCCATTGTTGGTTTCATATTTATGAACTTCACTTGGTATTTTAAATTGCATTTTGCTTTAATATTTACTATTTAATATCAGCACTATTAATCTGAAAGGTTTTATAAATTTTCTCTCAGAGTTTATTTGGTAATATCTATTAATTACCAGTAATATATAAAAAGAACAAACATGTATCAATAATAATAGTTAAGGTAACTTGATTTTAGGTGAAACATTTATAGATTAGTTTAAATATTAGTACATTTTAAATAATTTTTATAAATTAAAAATTTCAAATATTTGAAATGGAATATAATCTTACTCTAAATTTGTCAGTACGTACTGAGCCACTACCAAGAGAAATAAAAATATTTAAGTTCTCTCTTCTGGTATATAG
>NW_011888841.1:5088900-5091570 GCF_000151845.1 Pteropus vampyrus
AATAGATATTTCGTATGTAAGAAAGAGTTTGTATCCATTTAGATCTCCCCAAAGGGAATCCTATTCCTTGATTCCATAGCCCAATAGAGCACATGCTGACACCTTGACTGTAGGGCTTGATCAAGTAGAGAGAGAGAGTTGTGGGAAAGAGAAAGCCTTGAGTTTTCACAGAACATTTAATATATAATTTAAAACCAGTAAAAACAATGTTAAATATTAAATTTGAATGCCCACATTCTTTGTATGAGTAGCACTGTTTCAGATACATATTTTATTGAAGAAAGAGAAATAAGATTTTACATGCAAATATATTTAGAGTGGTATTATTTATGGTATTGGAAAATTGAAAACTACTGATATCCAATATTAAGAAAATGGTTAGCGAAATAATGGTATATTTATATGTATTATTGAGACATTATAAATAGTATTAGGGAAAACGAATAGGCAAGCCAAAAATAGGAAGATTATATTAGCAAAATATATAACAAAGGACTCACACTGAAACTCTATAACTACCTTGTCAGTAAGTAAAAAACAGATGGCTGGAAGAATGAGCAAGAGAATTAAATAGCTATTTTACTAAAAAGGAAATCTAAATGGCAAATAGACATATGAAAGGTACTTAACTTCATTAGTAATCGGATAAATTAAAAAATATAAAGTACATGGGCACCCTTACTGGTGTGACTAGAATTTTAAGATTGACAAGCTAACATGTGAGATATTAGATCTGAAGTTATGTACATTGCTTCTGGGAGTGAACATTGATACAACCTTTTCAGAAAATAATAACCATCACTAACATTAAAATCATAAAAATTTCATTCTTCGGTATATATCCAATAGAAATGTATGCATATATACATGCATACATTGTACATAAGACATGTACAATAATGTGCGTAATCACATTATTAAAAAGAGCTACAAACTGGAAAAATATACAACAGGCAAATAGATAAATTGTATTAATTTACATGGGTGCCATGCAATATGTTCTTGAAAGTAAATGAACTGTAGCTAAGTACAATAACTTGGATTAAATACAATCGTAATGCAAAGTGAAAGTATTTAGGGTGTATATTTAAGTGACTGAACCCTAAAATAAAAAGACAAAAACATAGTCAATGTAAATTAAAATAGTGGTTAACTTCAGTGAGGAGGGAATTTTGCTGAGAAGAGACAGGTACAGAACTGTAGAGCTCTGACAGTGGTTTGTGTCTGTATTAGGGTGAGAGTTTTATGGGTGTTCACATTATAAAAAATTAAAAGTCCACATTATTTTATATATTCTTCTATATTTGTGTTATATTTCATAACAAAAATAACTAGGTAAAATTTTAATATATATTTGAAAATTAATGTGCATTAAGTATATTATTCTATTCATGTACTTCCATTTACTTTCTGCTTATTTGCTGTGGAGTGTTGCCTTGCGATAGAAAACTCAGCATCCTTGCGTTTCATATATATTTCTGAGGGCGTACTGTAACTTTCTGCCAGTAATATGGTAGGTAATCGAAATTCACAGGTGAAGAAGATAGAATCTGTCCTCAGAGAGTTTATATTCTTTCTAAACATTTCAGTCTTTAAAATAGACACTGCACATTTTGTGTAGGAGGCCATTTCTAATTTAACTTCATTAAAATTGGACTGACAAACATAATACAATGATCCTTCTTGACCAGTTCTTTGTGAGTTACCTACTTTCAACACTGCACAAGTCAAAAACCCATTACTGTTGTCTGCATATTAATTGATCAATGTCACGTTTCATTGTTGGGAGAAGCTCCCTCTTTTCTAGAGGGTCTGGAGAATCCTGTCCCTGTTTTCCTTAAGAAAATTTATTTTTTCTGTAATGAAAGAGATCTGTTATGGGGCCATGATCGACTTTCCATATGTTGTATTTTTCTGAAGTATGATTATTTACAAAGAGTGTCTGGAATTATGTAAATTACAACAATGTGAAGGACACCAGGAAATAAAGTTGCCTGTAAGACATACTTCAAGTGACTGAATGCCACTTTGACCTTCTTTCCTGTACCCTTACAAAGCACCATGAATCTGTGAGAATGACTGTGAATTGTGTGTGTTTTCTGACAAGATAGAGACTTTGCTATTTTCTTTACAAAATATGTTCCAAGAGTTTACTCTCATTGAGCTCCAATATAGAGAATGAAATCTTGATCAGTAAGTTGTGATAAATTATGATTTTTAAAAGAAAAAACATTTTGTGTATATAAATCCATTCAAAAAGACCATTTGTTTGAACAAGTTTAGTAAGCTGCTGATAATCTTCCACTTTTCTATTTAAAAGTAGACATCAGCTTGATTCATAACCGAATTCACAACTGGTTTGTTATTAAAATTGTCTTGTTGCTCATGTCCCATTAGGAGTAAAACTCATAAAAAACAAACCAAAAGTGTAAGGGTTTCTAAGTCAGGAAGCTTGAGTACTTACTCATTTTTTAAATATCTCCTTCCAATATTTTTGGTAAAATATACCCAGGGATTGTGGAAGGCATTCTCTTGTTACTAAAATATTAAGAAGGAGATGTCTATACACCTAAAACCTCAAGATATTTCCACTTAATGTAGTGCATTTTCAGGGTTAGAGATGCCACCAGCCTCATTCCCATCGCCTGCCAACCCAACCCGAATAAGAGT
>NW_011888841.1:5091620-5102689 GCF_000151845.1 Pteropus vampyrus
TTCTTGACCAGTTCTTTGTGAGTTACCTACTTTCAACACTGCACAAGTCAAAAACCCATTACTGTTGTCTGCATATTAATTGATCAATGTCACGTTTCATTGTTGGGAGAAGCTCCCTCTTTTCTAGAGGGTCTGGAGAATCCTGTCCCTGTTTTCCTTAAGAAAATTTATTTTTTCTGTAATGAAAGAGATCTGTTATGGGGCCATGATCGACTTTCCATATGTTGTATTTTTCTGAAGTATGATTATTTACAAAGAGTGTCTGGAATTACGTAAATTACAACAATGTGAAGGACACCAGGAAATAAAGTTGCCTGTAAGACATACTTCAAGTGACTGAATGCCACTTTGACCTTCTTTCCTGTACCCTTACAAAGCACCATGAATCTGTGAGAATGACTGTGAATTGTGTGTGTTTTCTGACAAGATAGAGACTTTGCTATTTTCTTTACAAAATATGTTCCAAGAGTTTACTCTCATTGAGCTCCAATATAGAGAATGAAATCTTGATCAGTAAGTTGTGATAAATTATGATTTTTAAAAGAAAAAACATTTTGTTTATATAAATCCATTCAAAAAGACCATTTGTTTGAACAAGTTTAGTAAGCTGCTGATAATCTTCCACTTTTCTATTTAAAAGTAGACATCAGCTTGATTCATAACCGAATTCACAACTGGTTTGTTATTAAAATTGTCTTGTTGCTCATGTCCCATTAGGAGTAAAACTCATAAAAAACAAACCAAAAGTGTAAGGGTTTCTGAGTCAGGAAGCTTGAGTACTTACTCATTTTTTAAATATCTCCTTCCAATATTTTTGGTAAAATATACCCAGGGATTGTGGAAGGCATTCTCTTGTTACCAAAATTTTATAGAAGGAGATGTCTATACACCTAAAACCTCAAGATATTTCCACTTAATGTAGTGCATTTTCAGGGTTAGAGATGCCACCAGCCTCATTCCCATCGCCTGCCAACCCAACCCGAATAAGAGTGAGCCACCATGGAGCCACGCAGTCCCAGCACCTGCTCAGCAGAGCGGGGCCTGGAGGAGGCAGAGCAGCAGCCATGCCTTCACACTGGCAGGGACCTGTGCTTTGGGGACAGTCTTACCCGGAGAGACTTGTGAGAGGTCTCCTGGGAACCTTTAAAAAGGGATTGTTTATCCTTAGGAAAGAAGCATAAGACATCCACAAGTCCTTTCTCTGCCTCTGGATGTCGTGTGTGGCTATGACATGTGCAACTGTTTTGAAACTATAAGAGGGAATTGTCCTTGAATGTACACCTGTCAGTGACAAGAGCATCGTATCAAGTGGTTTAATCTTCACCAAGTTTGTTCAGTTATCTTACTTTTTAGACCTATATATTCTATATTGCAGTACTACTTATATTCTCTTTACTGTGTCTTTTAAGGTGCCAATTTGTTAATCTGACATACTAATTTACGTTTAAGCTCTTTTGCAAGAGAAACAGAGCTATGTTCATTTATTTTATTTACTCTTTTTGTAAAACATGTATTTATTGAGTCCCAGGAACATGCCAGGAACTCTTCTAGAAAGAAAGAAAACAGAAGATAAAATGTTCATGAATGTCAGTTAGTGACTCAAGGTGACACAATATAATGCATTTTATACACAAGTTATGAAAATCTCAAAATTATTAAATGACTTAATTTTGTCATTTAGAATACTGGTATTTCACATAAGAGCACCATGACAATGAGAGGACATTTATACTTCCAATATATATTAATTTCACTTTCTTTTGAGTCAAACAAAAATTATTAAGCAGAACACTATATACAGAGAATCCAGCTATAATTCAGTATAGGAAGTCGAATAAGGGCCAAGCAGATTTTGAAATATAAGTTGAAGTAGTAGAACAATCTGAAATGTCTTAATGAAAATCAGAGCACAGCATTTTAAAGTTCACTGAACTGAAAATTGGAACATCTGAGTTTTGTCCCTCACTGACTAGATAGGAGATTTTATTTCATCAAGTTGCTTAATATCACAATGATTCAATTTTATATCATGAAATATATATTGCATTGTGTTTGGAAAAGCAAATAAGAATACAGAATAAGGAATTTTTTGATAAATATCTCCAATTGTATATGTAAAAGATATCAAGAAAAGTATCAGGAGGATAAGAGAACTGGCTGATTTAGTGTTAGCTATACATGAATAAATAAGAAAAATTGTAAATACGTTCATCTATGATGGTGACAATTTTCAGGCCTCATTATAATCACTTATGTCTTTTGAGGGAAGAAAGAATTCCATCTGTGCTACAGTTTTCCATTGTCTATGATTCGTGCACCTAGTAACCAAGCCAAGGTAAACCTCTGCCGTTGCTGGCCATGTGGTTGATGAAACATGTTCCTTCCTCCATCTATTGAGGTGTATATGTGAGAACGCATGCACAATTATATAATTCATTTCACTGGAAATGCATTCATGTACCCATTCCCAAGCTATCACTTTTTCATTTGTTTTTGATATTATTTTTCTCATATTTATGCCAAGCATAATAAAATAAACAAAAAAATATTTCAAATAAGATCAGTAGTGGAGTGAGAGGGAGAATATGATATATAGTGACAGTGACAAAGGGTAAAATGAGGGAAAAAAACCCAAGTCAAGAATAAGGAATCCAAATGAAATTACCAAGCGCTTAAAACAACAGACAAGGGGAAGGGAGAGTAAGAAACTGTTGGCTTAGCCTAATTATTTCAGTAAAGTGAATTTGTTCAGGCTTGGGACTAATTTTTAAAGTCCTGGAGTGCATTTGCTTTCTTGATGGTCCACGTTTTTTATACCTTTTTTGAATGTATGCATCCCATGCAGACACACATCTGTAAATATATAAACTCTTAACATTAAATTTCTTTCAGTGCATTTATAGTTAGGAAAATTGCACTTTCTACATTCTTTCATCTAGTCTTAAATGTTTATTTTAAATAATGCTAAGCATTGTAGAGGCATATTCAATTAAGATTTTGAATTATGTAAAATCAATTATTATGTGATTTATAATTCAGTTTGCATATCTGTAAATCAATCTGACAGATTTTGAGCACCCTTAATATGTCAAAATGTACTTGGAGCTTATACAGAATAAAACCTAAACCAGTAATGATTATTGCGAGGGTAAAGGGAAAAAAAAAGTAGGAAGGTGATAGGTAGATTGTGTATTTTGAAGAAAGAATTGAAATAAATGTATAAATAGTTCATCATGGGAATGGAAGAAAATGAGACACCAATGACATTTAAAATTAAGTTGATCTCACTGAAGATTTTTGTCATTAGCACAATCAACAAAAGTATGATGATACCTACTGACATGGAAATTATGACTATGAATTTAGAAATGGTGACTGTTCGATGAATGTGTAAAATGCACAGAAACACAGACAAAAATATAAGACTTCCAGCAAAATATATATTTGGAGATTACTTGATTCATAAATGTTGGTTTCACCATTATCTCTCACTTTGTTTTGTATATTAATGTTAGATGATAGAAAATATAACAGAGGAAATAGGTGTAATAAAATTGAAGACATTAAAATCTAAAATGGTATGTCAGGATTTTCTATGAATTTATTCTAAAATATTCTCTCTAGGTTTAATTTCCATGGATTAAACATGTTGACTGGACGATCTATATACAGGTTTTCATTTCCTCTTGTTTACTCTAATGAGTCGCCAGGGCATCCTGGGTTATTAGTTTTCTCAGCTATTAGAGACTTGATTACTTCCTTTTTCATTTATTTTATATCCCTTCTTAGTCCTACTGGAATAGAGCTTTCTAAATAATCTCCCATTTACATGGTGCCTCTTCCCTCTGGATTTAATTATTTTTAGATTGGTCAGAGATATGTTTGGCAAACAATACGTTACCTGAATTTTTGTTTTTTTTTTTTTAATTTACTTTTTGGTTTGGATTTTTCTGTTTTGCCATCAATAATATGTTTCAACTACAGAATCTCATAGGTTTGGTCTCATGGTAATTTATGGAATTACTTTATGAGTATATGGTTAATGGTGCTATTTAGACAGCTTAAAATAAGTACAATAGTATCTTGAATATCTTTGTCATCTACCTATTCCTAGTTCCCATATCTATAAACTGATTTTAAGGAGTTTTTTTTTTTTTTTAGCATTCAACTATCCTTTAGTTTTTAAAGATACCTTCGTATGCATACGTATGTCATATCCACACCCGCTTCGAATATTAACAAAGGTGTGGATTTTAATATTTAATATAAAGAGTCTATAAAGACAACACTAGAACTAGAAATAAAGCATCTACCATGGCAGAGATATGGTAGAATTAGAAATAAATGTAATTTGTAGCTTTTAGAAGTGGAAAGAGATTGACTATTCAAGTCAACTGTTAAAATAAGCAGTTAAGCAAATTCTATTTGTTTTATTTATTTGTTTTATTTTTCATATTTGTCTAAGAACTTATTAAAGAAAAATTGCATCTAGTCTAATGATAACTAATGTGCGAATTAAGGAATTATATTAAATTTAACTTTCAAGGAAAATAAAATATATGTCATGTAATGGCCCAACACACAAGGAGTTTAATTCTGACTCACATAAAGTAAAAATATCCGTCCTTCTAATTGGCAGGAAATGTAATAATTTACAGACTCTGGGTTTTTTCATCTTATGGATCTTGAATATGTTGTTTTAATGGTTTCTGCGATAGTTAATTTTACGTGTCTACTTGAATGGGCCACGGGGTGCCCAGATTAAACGTTGTTTCTGGTGCTTCTAGGATGCGTTTCAGGATGAAATTAGCAACTGAGTTGGAGGACTCAGTAAAGTTGACGGCCTCACCCAATCTGTTTGGGCGTCATCCAGTCCGTTGAAAGCCTAAATGAAACAAAAGGTGGAGGAGGAAGGAATTCATCCCATTTTCCTGCCTCTCTGTTTGAGCGGGGGCGTCGCATCTCACCTGCCTGCAGAATGGGACTTTCCTACTCACCTCCTCTGGTTTTCTTGAGACTTTAGACTTAGGTTGAACTAAATCACCAGCTTTCTTCATCTCCAGCTGGAGGGGACAGATGACCGGGCTTCCCGGCCTCCATAATAAATATCTATATTTATATCAACATAGAGAATATATGCATCTAAACAAATCAATAGCATCAACACGTATGCTTTGGTTCAGTTTTTCTGGAGAATTCTGACTGACATCGTTCTACTCTTTTATTAGTCAACAGGACAGGGAAAGGACGGGGCTCGGGGTGCGTGCTGGGTGGGGTGGTTATGTCCAGACAGAACTGGTTTCAGTTCACATGGCTTCTGCTTACCTCCCATTCTTGGCCTCAATTCATTGTGATGAGGCTGAAAAATGAGGTCCAGCCGCCTGTCCGTGCAGAAGGGAAAATGGGCTTGGCTAATCTCTGCCACATAGAATTTAGTATTTAAGTAGTATATATGATTTTGAGCATCTTTAGAGTCTTTATTTAATTAAAAATATCCAAACGACAACTTTCAAATCTATGCTTTTACATTCTTGTAATTTAAAAATTAATGCGAGTTAAGTAGTTAAAACATAGAACTGGTATCACGCTCCCTTTTTACTGGCATAAGAAACATGATGTTAAACACTCGTTCAGAGCAAATTGAACTCAGTGAATGCTTTTATTACAAATTACGTTTTTGGTTTCTTCTTTCTTTAATTTTTTTAGTGTTATATATTTTGATTTAGTTTCACGAATATTGCAATAATGGCCTGTTATAAAAACACAATTTTAGTTTTGTTAGATAAAAAGGAAAATTTATATAATGGCACTTATCCATGAATATATTTCTATTTTTTAATTAACTGATATTGCTACTTTTGTTCAGAGAACTGTGACCAATTAAGTTGATTATGGAGAAGTGTCATGAGTCTTCAATCATGAAGGCAGCTGAAATCTGAAGTGTTTATCATAATACATAGTTTTAACCTCAGGCTATTTAAGCCAACGTGAAAAAAAGAAACAAAGACAGGGAACTGATATTATAACACTAAGCTATATTAACTTCGATATTGATGAGATGTCAGGGAGAACGGGCATAGTCCCAGAGATTCAGAGAATGCTCCTTTATTGTTTTATTCTCTACTGGAGGTGTTCTGAGACTCACAGAGGGATAGTTCTGTCAATCTTCTAGCAATTTCCATTATTGCAGTGGTTGAAGAGCCTTGCTCTAGTGGTAGAGGAGATAAAATAATGAGATATTCTTTCTTAGTGCAATCTAATAATCATAAACACCACAGTGTACATCTCACTCAAAACTAGTAACTGCTACTGTTTATGCTGCCTCCACATGTGCCCAGCAACATGTTTCTTCAAACTCAATAGAGAAAATAAGTTTCTACCCAAATGCAGCTCATGTTCCTTTCTTATATGATGTGTGGAAGAATTAGAGGAAAAAGAGAGAAATGTCTGTGTGTTCAAATAAATAAATAGACAAATATATTTTAATGTATGATACATGTATATGTGTGCATCATATGTGTGCATGTATCTATGTATACTACACACACACACACACACACACACACACACACACACACACACATATCACAGTCCATAATGAGTTGACAGATAAATATTTGATGCATGCCTTCTCTGAGCTAGAGAACATGAACCCTAGCAAAGCTCATCGTCTTAGGAGCTCATATTCTAATGAGGGTAAATATCAATAAATTAAAGTCCAGACATCATTAAGTGTCTTGAAGAAACTAACAGGATATAGTAGGACTATGTGAGGAGGTTGGGTCTGTGCAGGTAAGCTGGATGCCGAGGGTGTCTCCCTGAGCTGGTGATCTCCACAGGACACAAGAGCTGACTTTTGATTTTGCTGGTCTCTGGAAAAGATTGATTGACTTAGAAATTAATACAGCTAAATCAAGCTAGCTAGATGATGCTCGTGGGAGACATAGAAATAAGAATGTATTCATATAGTGCACTGAATAGTTAGGAAAATATAACCGAGCGTTCTCAAAACAGTTGTTAGCAGTTTGTTCTGATTCTTGGATAGGGACACTGGCATAATGCCCTCCCTGTCCTGTCACCTCCATCAGTGTCCCTCACCTTCTCCGCTTCCCACCACACGATCTCCATGCCTTATTCCCTGATATTCCCTCTGTTGTTGACTCACTGTTATCTCTTTCTGGGCCCTCCTGGTTCTTTCACGTGCATTTCTATTCTTAGCATCTTCCCTCTCTTCTATGTAATACTAAACATTCATGGAAAGATCATTTCGCAGAGAAAATCAACAGGAGGTGACATTCGGTTTCTCAAAATATGGAAATCTACCATGGCTAGGTCCTGGCTATCAAGCTGTTAGGTCTTTGAAGAAAAAAAAAAAAAAAGATTTTGGTGCATAAAATTTTGTTCTATCTAATTTTGGTTATTTTGGTCCTTTGCATGTTCGTATAAATTTTAGTCTATCAAAATCTGCCAACAACCCAAGGAAGTTTTGAGTGACTTTATAATGAATTTGCCAATCGATTCTAAGAAAATTAACATGTTGTAACACAGTCTTCCAATACATGAACATGGGATGTTTTGGTCATTATGTCTTTAATTTCTCTCAGATACTCTGAAGTTTTCAGCATAGAAATCTTACACATATTTTATTACATCCTTGAGTATTTTCTATATTTTGATGCCATTATAAATGGATTTTTTAAATTTCTCAGTTGTTTATTTTATGAGAATAAAACTGACTGCATATTTTAAAACCTGCTAAACATTTAAATAGATTTTTTTAATAGAGTCCTTAAAATTATCTATGAACAGAATCAAGCAAATAATGACAGTTTTAACTTTTTAAAAAATTAACGTGAATTTTGTTCTTTGAATTATCGAAATGCCTGGGACCTACATTACAGTGTAGTACAGAGTGGTAAAACTGGTCATTCCTATTTTGGGCCAAGTCTTTGTTGAGGAAAATCAGTCTTTCACTATTTAGTTTTTCACAGATGCTTTCATTCATTTAGAAGTTCCCTTTTACGTATAGTTTGCTGAGAGGTTTTTTTAAAAATCCTTAATAGATGATGAATGTTCAAAATGACATTGATGCATCTGTTAAAACTATCACTTGAGGTTTCTCCCTTTCCCATAAAAATAGTAAATTAACACAGGTTTGTTTTTGAATAAAAAGAAAACTTCATATTCCATAGAAAATTCCTTTTCTCATGATTTATTTTTCTTTTTATTAAAAGATTCTTTTTACAATGATATTTTGATGCTTCTGGACATCTGTGTTCATGAGCGATGTTAGTTTATAGATTTATTTTTCTTTTTAAGACACTCTTTACTATTGGTATTAGGTACATATCAGCCTCATTAAACAAGTTGAGAAAGGTCCCTCTTTCTTTATTTCTTCATTAATTTTGTACAAAATTGATGTTTCTTCCATAAACATGATAGAATAAATTAGTGACTTTACATGCATATGGAGGTATGTTTCAGGGAATGTTTTTAATTATAATATACATTTCTCAGTAGACATAGGACTGAACAGATTTTTCTCTCTTTTTTTTTTTTATATCAGTTTTGGTAATATTTCTCTTTTCAGTTATTTGCCAGTTTTATCCAAGCTTGCAAATGGGTTGTCATAGTCTTGTTCACAATATCATCTTATTATCCTTTCAGCATCTTTGAAATCTCCACAAATGACCTTCATTTATTCCTGATATTGAAAATTCCATTCTATTTTCTTTTGACTTTCAGTTGTTGTTTTTTTTTCCTTAGAGAAGTCAATTATCAATTGAGCATTTCTACTTTGACCATCCTATGCCTTGATCACTGTCTAATTTTAAGATTTATGTTTGCCTTTTTGTAGTGATTGTTACTATAAACTGACCAGGTATAGTTCTTATTTGTTCTGTTTGAGGTTCACAGTGCTTTTCGAATCTGTAGTTAAAGAACTTTCAGAACTTTTGAATACATCTTGGCTATTCTATTTTAAAATGTTATTCTGTCACATTGTCTAAGTCTGATTTCTTCGATTCCAACTAAATGTCCTCCGTGAATCCTACCTCTTTCTGCTTTGTCTTGCTCTTCTTTGCTCATTCTGGATTTTTTTTCCAGACCTGTTTTCCAGACTTGGTTAAAAACACTATTGAATTTTTAATTTTTTTGTTTTTATGTATAGAACTTTTTAAATTAAATTTTACACTTTTAAAATTTCTATGTTCTTATCAGGATTTTGGTCCAAATTTTCTAGGTCACCATTTCTAAATTTGGGATGCCAGAATGATTTTATGTGGACAACGATTCATATGTTCATAACTATACATTTTTAGTTATTTAAATCATTTAGCTAACTGCTCTTGTTCAAATCTCATCAACATTTTAATCACTATAATTTAAATTCACAAGTAGATTCTTAATGAAGAGAAAATGTTGAGCAAAAAAACTTGTTAAACCAGTTTATTTCTTATATAGATTTAATAAGTTAGGGTAACCGAGCTTATATATCAATTGCTTTTATGCTGGATGATTATGGCAGAGTTTTCTTGGTTTCAATCAACTGAGATTTATCTATAAAAAGAATAGCCAAGTTTTCTCCTTCTCTGCTCTAATAAGAACACTGTTCTATAGTGACAATTTCAAGGAAATATCTATCTTCTTGAGATTTTTTTCATGGTTAGGCAGCTAGCCTTCCTAGATACGTATTCCTGAATAACTTGTCTGCCATCCATAGGTGTAGAAGAATTTAATTTCCCAGTCATTACAGAGATGTTATTTAATAACTACACTCTTAAACTTATCTGCAATGATCTGATCTATTTCTTTCACATATCATACGGTCAAAATTATTGGTGATGAAGTTCCTCTTCACAATCAGGGGAAGTGTTAACCAGTTATTTAAATGAGAAATTTGCCTACCACTATGATCAGGGTGAATGGAATCACTGTCACAAAAGAAGAACATTGTTAATTCAAGGTCTAGTTTAATGAACACATCAATAACATTATAAATATAACACTATTCTAAGATAGAAGGGGCACTTCTAAATTTCTGCAAATTAAACCTGAGGGAGAGTAACTGACCCTCTGCATTACCAAATTGGTAGGATAAAAAAGTTAGAATAGAAATAGAGGGTCGTTAGAATTAAACAAGATGAAAAATGAGAGATAAATGTGTTGCTTTCAAGCATAGAAAACAATATTTAAGGGAGAAATAACCTAGAAACAGCCATATAAAATAATACATACCAGTTGTGTTTTGCATTAAAGGAGTGACTAGACTGTCAACAACGCTAATGTAATCTAAACTGAAATAACATAAAAATAGTAGGTAGTGAAACCAATCTAGTTCTGTTGCATTAATTTAGAAGTACCAACAAATTGTGCTAAATGTTGGAATTCTTATTTTAGGGAATTCATATATGAGTCTTATTATTTTCATAGGAGTTGCATTTAGATGAAAAGAAAGCCAGAAAATGAATCATATCCTATAAGGAATTTTAAAAGGAAGTGTAGATTTTTGCCAAAATAAAAGTTAAGTGTTTGAAGGTCTGCTGTGCAGAACAGGGGTTTAAGCTTCTTAGAATGAAGGCAATACTGACAAGGTTGTCTAAAAATGGAATTATATTTCCGCCACTAGAGTTGCCAAGAAGCTGAAGTAACTTTAGAAAGAATTTTAAAGAAGACATTCGGCTACCTGATGAGATGTTCAAATAAAAACCTTGATAACCTTTAAGATTCCTTCCAATCAAGAGATTCTCTGACTTTGTGAAAACAAACTAGAACATTAACTGATGTCTTTACAAACTCTATATCTTATCTTTTTTTTACCAATGTTCAGTGGCATTTGTATTTATCATACCCTTTATGTTTTGCATATTTCTTATATAATAGTTGATGTCTTATGAGTGTCTAACTTATGACTCATTATTGTTTATAGTCTAAATTGACCTTACCTTCATGATTTTATATTAGAATCAATTTTTTTTTTTTAAATGGTCCTCTGAAATTTCTCCAAGCTATAAAAACATCTGTTTGTTTGGAGAGACTGGAGACATCATTTTAGGTTTCTACTTATACTC
>NW_011888841.1:5103669-5108627 GCF_000151845.1 Pteropus vampyrus
TTTTTTAAATGGTCCTCTGAAATTTCTCCAAGCTATAAAAACATCTGTTTGTTTGGAGAGACTGGAGACATCATTTTAGGTTTCTACTTATACTCATTTCCTAGGGGTGTCATACAAATGATCACAAACCTGTGGCTTAAAACAGCAGATATTTATGTTGTCACAGTTCTGGAGGCTAGAAGTCTGAAATCAATGTGTCAGGAGCACCATGCTCGCTCCGAAAACTCTGCAAGAATCACGCTACTTGCCTCTTCCAGCTTCTGGTGGCCCCAGGCATGCCTTTGCTTGTGGCATCCTAACCACAGTCTCTACCTTTGTCTTCACATTGCATTCTTCTCCCTGTGTGAGTCTGTGTGACCTCAATCTCTCATGAGGACATTCTCATTGCATTTAGGGTTCATATTAAACCATTACAATTTTACCTCAATTCTTACCTGAATTACATCTGCAAAAGCCCTGTTTCTGAATAAGGTCACATTCTGAGGTTCTATATGAAAGAATTTTAGGGGGTACTTTTCAACCCTTAGACACTATTCAACTTTTATTCCTCTACTGACACAAGGAAAACCTATGCTTTATGTCTTAGTGGAGACTTCAATTTTTTTGGCCCTGTCATGTGATGAATATTAAACATCTTTACTGAAAAAACAATATATGGCTTGCAACTCCTTTTCAGGAAGTAGAAGTGGAGTTTTTGCACTATTTCAACATAGTTGTTAGTCAATATTATTATAATAATTGTATATAGTGCCAGATGGCTACTAGAGTAATTGGAGGGATCACTTTGTAAATTATATAAATGCCAAACCACCTGAAACTAATCTAAAATAATATTAAATCTCAACTCTAATTGAAAAATTAAAATTTAAAAAAAAAACATGGTTAAGTTTCTTTCAGTGGTTTGCTTACAACAACATGAGGAATTTACTTTAAAAAATATTTTGTAAAGATTTAGCAAAACAGCCATGATGTATGTGCATTTAAAGGTAAACCATGTAAAGCCTGAGAAAAAAATCTTTATAACTCACTTAATAGTTCCTTTGTAAGTAATGTTTCCACAGTCTGTTACCAGAATACTGATTTTCTTTCCATCCTAGATGATCTAATTTTAGCTTATTGATCCCAGAAGCTAAAAAATAATGTCACTGAATTTCACATGGAGTGTATAGATATATGATATCAGGGTAGTTGCAGAGAGAAGGTGATTTAAACAAATGATAAACAAATCAAATTATTTTAGATTTGTCCTTTACTTACGTTGCTAATAGCATGTATCATAAGCAACTTAGATTATTTTTGTTTTAATTTAAGAAGAGAAATGTTGATGTCATCATAGTTAATTCTCAGAAGCCATATGTCACATGTTTAAATAGTTACTGGAGACTAATCTATTATTTTTATCCTTAATTATTTTGTCCACACTTTATAGAAAACTAAGAAATTGCATTTTAGAGCTCTATGTCTCTAAAAATTATCCATCTGGTAGAATCTTTATATATTATTTATTGCATCCCAAATATCTTTAGGGATTTCGAACTTTAGTTTTCCGTTCTTTCAATAGAAAATATTATAGTAATTGTAAAGATAACATCTCACAAAATCAATTTGGAAAATATGTAATAT
This sequence comes from Pteropus vampyrus, assembly GCF_000151845.1. Classification (NCBI taxonomy): domain Eukaryota; kingdom Metazoa; phylum Chordata; class Mammalia; order Chiroptera; family Pteropodidae; genus Pteropus; species Pteropus vampyrus. The sequence continues at coordinate 5,105,293 of NW_011888841.1, forward strand.
TTTTAACAAGAAACAAATAAAGCAACACCACTATGCACTGGAACACCAGTGGACCAGTTTTGTGCAGATTGTGCTCTGGGCTAGTGGACTTGGTCAGCGCTAGGAAGGGGTGAAGGTGTCACTGTGGGCACTACCTGGAGATTGGCTGGTGATCCCTCTGAGTACGGCGCAGCTCATCTCCTCTTCCAACTGAGAACATGCCTCCCAAACTTGAGTATTGTAGTTCATGTTGGGATAGAGCTCCTTCCATATACAGCCTTCTTTTCCTATTGTTTCAACAGGTAGAAGACAAAGACTGAGGGCTAGTTCCCTTGACTCTCCGCCCCCTGCCTTGCTCCATTCCCCATAGCTTTGCATAATATGTTAAGATAATGATTGACAAAATTTTGGCCTAAAATCAGGACCAAATAACTTTTGTCTGTTTAGAAAATCAATGATCTGTAGATATTTTAGAGATAGTAATATCAAGTGCCAGTGAGAAAGCTTAGGACTGCAAATTCAATCTTTGATTTATGTAGTTTAAACTTACATAAGACTAAAACGTTCTTTTATCTGTTTTTAATATCTCTTATATATCTCTTGAGAAATGAAAAATGGCAGCACGTTACCTGCCTTTTAATTACTTTTCACAACACTGATGAAGCATGATACTTTTAAAACTCTTGCTTAATGTTAGCTTGTAGATTAAGATAATTAAATATTGCATCGTGAGATTTGAGCACTATTATTTCCTGCCCCCGGCCTGTCAGGTTAAAGCTTTTCTTAATGAGCACCTAATAACCTTCCGGCCGCCTGTCCTCCTCCAGGACCTAATGAGACAGGAGTGAGTTAGAGTATTAATAGGCATAGCCCCAAGACATAATGCAATTTCGAAATGTTTATTTCTGCTTAATACATTAATTGGGGAGTAACAGGTGACAGTCACTTTTCAGAATAGATCTACAGAGTAGTCGGGTCACTTGCAAGGCTCATCCTTATCTAGGGTGGCATGGGTAACTGCTCTGTATGTAGCCTTTCTACAATATCTTGTTTCTTAAAACAAAAGAAACATTATTCTTAGGTCAAGAAGATGCTATAGATGGAAATTGCTGATGGGTAAAATAGCTTGTGACTGCTATTTGTTGGAAAGAATGAAAATTTCATGCAGATGCTTTGGAAAGAAGCTAAGCATCATAGATTCTTGAGTAATCTTGAGGTTTGTTATAGCCATGAAATTAGTTTGGAATATAACAAAAGCACATTATTTTGTTAATGACAGGTATTTAGAAAAGCAGGTAGAGCATTAACTGATGTCAAAAACAATATAAAAGAATCTGGAAAAGAAATCTGAAGGTTGCATTTGCAAATTGTCTGAAACAGTAATCAAGTGCAGTAGAGCTTTTATATTTCATAGAACTATAATGGATGAAAAATTAACAGATTACCTGGAAAGAAGATGCTTTGCTAAGATAATAAATACAATATTACTACAGAAGGGAATTGGGATTTTCTTATAAATTTTTTTCAAAGGGATTTGAAATTTATTAATTAAAAAATAATCTCAGAAACTGAGTTTAGCTGTTACCACATTAAAAAAAATGTTTTCAGATAAAATCTACTTAGAAAATTCTGTGACACTTAAAGTTATATTAATCTATTAATTAAAGTTTAAACTAATTATATAAATGATGAGGGGTTTCCAAACTCATTAATTATAAAAAGTAACTAATAAACATATATTATTGTGTGAAATAATAAATTATATGTAACATTTGGAGAAAAAAACTGTGCCACAAAGTGTTAAAGTTCTCTAAATTCTTCAAAGACTATACTATGTGTCTGAATATCATGGCAGAGTCTGACTGAAATAGGCAAACAGACTTCTCACAATAGAGGTAGCAATGCATTCTACGTCTTTCTCTTGCTCTCTTTCCGTATGATCATTATCCTTGTCCTGGCCCAGTCCTGATCTCAGTGTCTAAATATGTATTGTTATTATGTTTTTGCACATTTGCTTCTAAGGGCAAACATCCACTCAGAGCTCAGTTCCAATGCAGAGATGTTTTATTATACATAGCACAGTAGAATTCTAAACACAGGTAAAAATGAATACTAAAAAAAAAATTAGATATGCAATTAAATGGTTGTTAAAACACTGTTTTTCTAATATTTTGCTCTTTTCTTTTGTTGATTCATTTTATTTTGTAATTCAAAGCTTCCAGTCACTCTTAAATGCAGATTATAAGCAAAGTTATTAGATGTACAGCTTTACATATATGTAGGAAAATCAAAGCATTATATAAAGTTAAAGTGGGAAATAAGTAAACATAAATAGAATAGAAAAAGAGGTTGGGATCCAAGATAATTGTCTGATAGAGTCATCAATATAGGGCTATTGTTTTACCATTGAAATATATAGATATTGAGTTTAAGTAAATATGCTGAGAAAAAATAATTGATACTCTTCCCAATAACCTAAAATCAAGTTTAATTTCTTAAGACTATTCATGCAGTTTAAAACTATGCAGTCATTAGAGTGGCTTTTGATCACAGGTGGAGCATAAGAATAGGTCAGGTGCATTAAGCATAATTATCTTGTAGTGTCATTATATATTGATTAAAATAAAATGATAAAGATTTACAGTGTACTAAGCCCTTTCTCTTTTAAATTTTCTTTTTATTGTTGTTTACTTTTAAATCTTCTTTTACCATTTTAGAGATTTATTTTCCTACTGGGTAAAGTGATATTTACATTGGTTTTATTTTTTTTCACAAAGTATATCTGACATCTGACATAATCAAATCTTTAGAGTTGATAAATTTGTTGAGTTAGGGCACATTCTTTTTTCTTCTAGCTATATAACCCATATTGTAATTTGTTTTTCTCATCAGGATATTATTTTTCAATTTACTTTCAACTCACAAAATGTATTCAAAATCTTGATTTATTCTCTGTTCAGCTATGTTGGCTCATATTAAAGGGTGTTGTACAGCATAATTAATTGTGACACTTAAAAAAACAGAGAGAGAGAGAGAAAGCCATATCACATTTTTAAACATGCCAGCCAGCCAGCACTAGTCAAGAAGGGCTTAACATTTTCCTGACCCTGGGTAATTTGACCATAAATTTCTTTGACTTTCAGCCTCACAGCAGTGCTGTCCATTATGCTTTTTTATTGGTTGCTATCTCCTGAATCCACAAATGCAGCCGCTTTTCCATCTTTTCCATAGCTTTAACAAACTCTATAGATGTTATGTTAGTGCTCCTGGGACAGCCTCACAGAATGATCAGCAAACTTTCTCCTCCTTTTTTCTGGACGTGCAGTATTATTGATTCATTAACACTGAACTCAGCC
>NW_011888841.1:5109447-5139777 GCF_000151845.1 Pteropus vampyrus
AGACTTCTCACAATAGAGGTAGCAATGCATTCTACGTCTTTCTCTTGCTCTCTTTCCGTATGATCATTATCCTTGTCCTGGCCCAGTCCTGATCTCAGTGTCTAAATATGTATTGTTATTATGTTTTTGCACATTTGCTTCTAAGGGCAAACATCCACTCAGAGCTCAGTTCCAATGCAGAGATGTTTTATTATACATAGCACAGTAGAATTCTAAACACAGGTAAAAATGAATACTAAAAAAAAAATTAGATATGCAATTAAATGGTTGTTAAAACACTGTTTTTCTAATATTTTGCTCTTTTCTTTTGTTGATTCATTTTATTTTGTAATTCAAAGCTTCCAGTCACTCTTAAATGCAGATTATAAGCAAAGTTATTAGATGTACAGCTTTACATATATGTAGGAAAATCAAAGCATTATATAAAGTTAAAGTGGGAAATAAGTAAACATAAATAGAATAGAAAAAGAGGTTGGGATCCAAGATAATTGTCTGATAGAGTCATCAATATAGGGCTATTGTTTTACCATTGAAATATATAGATATTGAGTTTAAGTAAATATGCTGAGAAAAAATAATTGATACTCTTCCCAATAACCTAAAATCAAGTTTAATTTCTTAAGACTATTCATGCAGTTTAAAACTATGCAGTCATTAGAGTGGCTTTTGATCACAGGTGGAGCATAAGAATAGGTCAGGTGCATTAAGCATAATTATCTTGTAGTGTCATTATATATTGATTAAAATAAAATGATAAAGATTTACAGTGTACTAAGCCCTTTCTCTTTTAAATTTTCTTTTTATTGTTGTTTACTTTTAAATCTTCTTTTACCATTTTAGAGATTTATTTTCCTACTGGGTAAAGTGATATTTACATTGGTTTTATTTTTTTTCACAAAGTATATCTGACATCTGACATAATCAAATCTTTAGAGTTGATAAATTTGTTGAGTTAGGGCACATTCTTTTTTCTTCTAGCTATATAACCCATATTGTAATTTGTTTTTCTCATCAGGATATTATTTTTCAATTTACTTTCAACTCACAAAATGTATTCAAAATCTTGATTTATTCTCTGTTCAGCTATGTTGGCTCATATTAAAGGGTGTTGTACAGCATAATTAATTGTGACACTTAAAAAAACAGAGAGAGAGAGAGAAAGCCATATCACATTTTTAAACATGCCAGCCAGCCAGCACTAGTCAAGAAGGGCTTAACATTTTCCTGACCCTGGGTAATTTGACCATAAATTTCTTTGACTTTCAGCCTCACAGCAGTGCTGTCCATTATGCTTTTTTATTGGTTGCTATCTCCTGAATCCACAAATGCAGCCGCTTTTCCATCTTTTCCATAGCTTTAACAAACTCTATAGATGTTATGTTAGTGCTCCTGGGACAGCCTCACAGAATGATCAGCAAACTTTCTCCTCCTTTTTTCTGGACGTGCAGTATTATTGATTCATTAACACTGAACTCAGCCAGCAGCACTATACCTCATGCCTGAAGGAAACATATCTAACCTACATTATTATTTTCTCCTGAAGGTGCATCAATACTTTCTTACTCTTGAGAACACGAGATGACACTTCAGCACTTATATTGAGGGCCATTTTAAACATAGGAATCATAAAACAAAACAAAACAAACAAACAAAAAAAACCAAAAAAGCAAAAAAAAAAAAAAAAGTGAGAAACACGGCACTGACTGCAAATAGGACTCTTTACATTATGAAGTTGAAACATTAAGACAAGAGTGTCACCATCTTTGACTTCACCTGGGACGGTGTGTATCATGTGACAGATATTTTTCCACTCTTCCCATGTCCACAAATGACCATACAGGCCCATGAGTATTTGTTTTGAGGTTACACATTTTAGTGAGCAGGTGAATTCGTGAATAATAAACATCTACTATCATTCGATTATACTGGAATCCTAGGCCAAAGATGATGTTTAAAAAGTGAGTCAAGCAGATTTCTTTTCCACTATCAATAATAGGAATTCACGCCTTATTTTATAAAAGGCAACTTTTGTTTTCTTTATCCTTATTCAAATTAATACAAATATTGTCTAAATGAAATAGTCCAGGATTTAAGATATTTCTTTATACAGAATTATAACCATATACAGACACCCAGATTAACAACAGCAAGAAAAAATACTGGTTATTTCTTTTCATTTTTGTAAATTAAGGCAATTTACATTTAGTAAAATTTGCCTCTTTCAATGAACATTTCTGAGGGTTTTGACAGTTACACAGTCATGTGAACACAGTCAGCTTGTAGAAGACTTCTATCGCAAGAACAAACTTCGGAATGGCGCATGTCAGTTATCTCCCCTGTAGCCCCATCATTGGTCTGTTTTCTGCCTTTTCTAGAGTATAAAATCAGTGGAATCATAAGGTACATAGCCTCTTCAGTCTCTCTTCACTGGTATTATTTATTTGAGATTCATTATGTTCTGGCATTTATTAATTATTTTTTTAATTGCCGGGTATTTTTCCATTGTGTGCTTGTACCTCAGTTTGTTTATTTTTCAGGTGAATGACATTGCATTGTTCCTAGTTTGGGACAATTATGAATAAAGTTTCTATAAACTTTCATGTACAAGTTTTTCATAAACATAAGTTTTTATTTCACTTGGCAAACACATAAATGTGAGAGTGTTAGATATTTTAGTAAAGGTACGTTTAACATACCTAAGATAAATCTCACTTGGTCATGGTGTAAAATTCTTTATATGGGATTCAGTGGCTACTATCTTTTTGATGGATTTTGCATCTATGTACATGACAGATACTGATTTATATTTTTTCTGTAACATTTTTGTCTGATTTTGGTATTAGTGTAATCCTGGCCTCATAGAATGAGTTAGGAAATACTCCTTCTTATTCTATCCTTTGAAAGAGATACTAAAGAATCGGTATAATTTCCTCAAACATTTGGTGTGATTCGCCAGTGAACCTGTCTGGGCCTGGTGCTTTCTGTTGTCAAAGGTTATTAATTATTAATTCCATTTCTTTAACAGAATTAGGTCTATTTATACACATTGTTTTTTCTTATGTGAGTTTTGGCAGATGATGTCTTTGAAGTAGTTGGTTCATTTCATCTAGGTTATCAAACTTAGGGGCATAGAGTTCTGGAAACTTACACTATCTGAATGTGTAATTTAAGATTAGGCTGATGATATGAACATTTTTGTTCACTGTTTGCGGTTCCCTCATCACCAGCCCTGTCACAATCCTCTAAGCCTACAGCTTTCTGCTAATAGCTAATACCCCTAAACTGCTAATTTGCTAAACTTCACACACACACACACACACACACACACACACACACACACACACACACACACCAGTCAATATCACTGATGTCCTTCATTGGAATAATGGAGCAGACATTGGCAATGCTAAATTTATTTGAACTTGTAGCAATTTCTAGTCTGCTAAGGATGCTCTTATTGAAAAAAATCTCTTGTCTTGATTTCTGTTCTACTCTTAAGTTGTCATCTTGCCTGCTTGGTTGTTTTTCTCTTTCTTCCTTGCTGATTTATTCTCCTCCATTTAGCCATTTATTATTGGAATTACTCCTTCCACTAAGATGGATAAACTGTATCTTCTCACACTATACTCTATCCCTAAATAATTGTCTCCGTTCACAAAAATGCAATTATCACCTATATTCAAATGTGTCATTACTTTATATCTCCAACTCCTATTTTTCCACTGAGTAGTTTCCATTTACCTAATATCCTAATTAATATTTTATGTATGTCCAAAGAACCTCAATTATCCCTTTCTTTAACACCTTAACCGGTACATTTTTATTTTATATATTTCAGTAAGTGAGCAGATTTGACCCTATATGTCCAGCCCAATAATTTATCACTACATCCTCTGTATTTTTTTCTTTCTAAACATTTCCGGGATCCAATGGACTTCTCTCCCTCTCTGTCACCAGTTCAAACTAATGACACCTTTCATTGGGACTTTTACAGTATCTTCCCACCTGCCCACCTGCCCACCACCTGCTCTTGACACTGCAAACACAGTGAACTTTTTTCCTCTTCCAAAATCTATATCTGATTATGTAAACTGTTCTGAACCTTTTTCAAAATATTCTCATTGTTCTTAGGATAAATATGAATCTCTCTAACATGTCTTACAGATTTCCCATAAAAATGTCAGCTTTACATTGCAAGGTACTTTTAATCTTATATTCTAGCCATCCTGAATGTTTCCAGTTGTCTACCATGGACATTTGCCTGTGAGTTTCTTTCATCTTGATGCACAATTAACTCTCTCCCTTATTTGGATTGCTCAGACATATTTTGGTGCAAAACATGTTTCCTCAGAAAAATCTTTTCTAATCTGTCTCATGATAACAAATCACCATTTTATCCTGTCTTATAAAATATTTTAAGTTTCTCGTGTGGCATTTATCTGGATTACAATTTCATGTGTTTATTTTAAAATGATATGAGCAAAGTGTGTCTTCTCCTGTAGACTATAAGCTCCTATAAATCATGACCATAGGCATTACATTGGTATAATGACTGGTGTTCAGTGAATATTCCCAATCATTCCTATATTTATTGTAAAATAATTTACTACACATTTTTGAGGTTACAGATGCATGTGGGCTAAGGGTATAAGTCTGAACGAAAGCACTTACACAATCATGATTCTAGGTGCTGTTGATAAATTTGACCAAACAAAAATCCTTGTCCTCAGAAAGCTGCATGCCAGTGGAATGAGGTCAATGAGAAATGAATGCATGACTATTAAATATGGGTCGTAAAAAGAAAAAATAAAGCCTGGCAGCACATTGTATGACTGGGGTTCTATTTTAAGTAAGATAATCAAAAAGGGGTCACTTGGAGAAGGTGACAATTGAGAAGAGACCTGACAGAAATAAGGAAGCAGGCCATGTGACGATCTCATAATGAGAGCTTGCAGTTGGAGGGAGGAACAGGTACAGACACCACGATCCTAAAGTTGCCAAATTAATGACAGCACCCCAAGTTATATTTGAGCTTTGGAAAAACATTTTAAGGACAAGTATGTCCCCAGATTGCATGGAGAATAACCCCATGGAGCATAACTATGCTGAAGATGACGCCATTGCTTATGTGAAGTCCAGCTGTCACGGGGCATTCTGTACTTTTACTTCCGACATCTGGCAATGCTAAATTGAGGCAGAGTGACATCTGTCTTTGAGGTCAGCTCGATGAGGCTGAGATGGAGTGTGAAGAGAATGGGGACAAAACTGGAGGACGTTACAGCAGGCGGAACAATCGAGATCTTGGGGGGCGATTTTAAGACATTTAATTTTAGTCTAAAAGTGAAGAAATCCATTGAGATATTTTTGAACTGGAGAGTTGCGTATCTCATCGATGTTTGTAATAGAGGTACAGCTGCTGAGTAATATGAATAGTTATGATGAGTCACTCGGAGTGGTCAAGGTAGAGAAGTTTGTTAGGAAAAATAATATCCCGAAGAAGTAGATAATTAAATGGAATTTTTGAAAAAGAAGTTACATGCTAGTAAATAATGTGTATTAAAGACTAATTTTAATCTAATAAATTATAAGATAACTTTGTAGTAGAGATCATAGAGGGTTAATTATACTCAAATATTTATAACAATAAGGTTTTTTAAAAGTTAAGAAAATAATCACTATATATTAGATTGGTAGAGGATGGATTAGGTAATCTTTAGCCACATGCAAAGATTCCAGATAAGGCCAGTCCAAGTCCATGGGAGACGATGCACTGGCAACAGACTCTACGTTCAGTTTGCAAGGGAACCACAACGAAGCACCAGAAACCATGTATAGAAATGTATAGTCACACAGTTCTGGAACCCAGAAGTCCAAGATCAAGGTGTCATTCTGAGGTTAGTTAGCAAGGTTAGCTCCTTTTGAGGGCTCTGAGAGTCATTTCCATGGCTGTCTCCTAGGTTCTGGTGGTGACTTTGGCCTCACTCAGGTCTCTGCCTTCACCTTCACATACTGTTCTCCCTGCATGTGTGTCTGTGTCCAAATTTCCCGTTTATAAGGACACCGGTCACGTTGGATCAGGCGCCTACTCTAACCCAGTAGGATGAAATATTAACTAAATAGAGTCACGACAACTCTATTCCCAAATAAGGGTGCATTCTGAAGTACTGGGGGCTAATGCTTAACATATGAATTTGGGAGGACACGATTTAACCCCTGAGAGTTACTCACACAAAATAACAGTAAGACAATTTATTGTTAGCTAATTATGTTTTTAATCTTCTAAGAAAACTGTATTGTGCTTATATTTCTACCATGCCACTTTTTTTCTAATTCTATTCATAATTCTTTCATTTTGAACATTTTTATATAAAATTTCACATCATCTGCCTTTCACTTCCATGTGGGAGGTGTTGTTTTCCAATGTTACACTTAAAACTGAGACTTAGAATAGGGAAATAACTCAATTAGGTGTTTTCAGCTAGTGAGTGATGAGTTCTTATTTTAATCCTAAATTGCCGATGTCCAAAATCCATTTTGATCACTAAGTGAATATTTAATAAAGAGAGAAGGGTAATTCAGGAAGCATAAAGCACGTGGTTTTTCATTGTAAGAATATAAAAAATACAATCAATTGTCACATTGTAAGACAGTCTTTTAAAAATAATACTTTTATAAGCTCAGTAATTTACTTTAACACTATTATATTTATTCGAAATTGTACGCATCTAGTTCTTTTCCTTGTCTAATTATCAAGCTTTTTATTCAGAATATTTAAGTAATATTTTCCCTTTACTTCAGTTTTTATTTGGACAAATAATAGTTATCAATGAACTCATTTCCACTTTTCTCATTTTAAGACAGATGACCGGTTTCTTTCACTGCTGTCTTAAAATTTTATATTTTATTTTCTATTCCAATAGTTCTAGAATTTAAGAATACCGAAGTCTTATAGTCACACCTCATGACAGGCGATGAACTAGTTATCACCAGTTCTTTCTTGTTTCTCAAGAAGACATACAGAGGGAAGAAAAAAATGATTCCTTTTCTGGTGACGGTGAATGCTCTCAGTGTTAATTCTACAATTGGAACCTAAGTTCAGTTAGATGTCATTGAAAAACAACTTTGGCTTAATTGACTATAAGATATTTCCATAAATCTAGCAAGTAATAGGAACACAGGTGGACCGTCCTTTACAGAAGCTCCCAGTGCGATACAGGCACCACAATAAGATGCTGGGTTATTTTTACTTTGTTACAGCACAGCTCTGAAAAATAATAGAAATCGTATTATTTCCTGGGAGAAGGTGGTGAAGAATATTTTGGACAGTTAACTAAAAAGACAACATGAATTTCAGAAAAAGTGATTAGACTGAACTGTTGTGTATCCTTTTAAGTGACGATTTAACATAATTTTTCTATCTGGATTGAAAAATTATCTCAACACTATTTAATCTTTATTCTATATAGATAGGAATATTCTTCATAAAATCTCATTGAATATTATTTTAGGACTTTAAAAATTATAATTCTAGAATATTTGAAATGAATAGAGTTTATGTTTATGAAAAGAAACCAGTGCATGTTGTTAGAAAATTTGGTAATTTTACCATTTTAAACTGTATACTTACAAATAAAAACATACAAATAAAATATATTTTAATATAGCATCGATAAATGTAATATTATAGTAAAACGTAATAAAATTTTAGCAAAAATAATTTATTATTAAAAATAAAAGAAAATGAAAGGCATACACATAAATGGTGATCGTTTTGGTTTTTCCAGAACTGTAATGATTTATACCCATTCTACTGGCATGCTTTTTGCTTTAATATTTGACATAGATATTTTATTCTTAGTGGAGTATGATTTCTATCATCATTAATTGCTGTACTGTAATAAGCTAAGATAGTTTGGGAGAGACTGCCATTTTGTGCCTTTTTCTTCTTGTGTCCTCTAATTTTATGTGAAATACATATTCACTGAATATATATTTGACTAAATCCTATAGACAACTGTGTTTGTCTAGATCTTTTCCAGACTCAGTGTAACTACACTTCCTTTTTAAGGACGGAATGTGGGGTGTTTGCTAAAATATTAAAATGTTCTCAGGATTTGAGGGGCCAGGGAGAAACAATTCTGGTTTCAGAGGGTGGTGAATGACATGTTTGACATGTTAAATCTGCCAGCCTTTTGGTAAAACAGCCAGTTGTGCCAAGTTGGCTAAATCTCTAGGAAATGACAGTTTGCATTGTAAATAAACCAGATGCCTGAAACAGAGGATGCAGAACCCTGTCGCCGAGTGTATTGAGCATAAAATGAACTCTCTTATGGTAATAGTTATCCCATTTATTGGACACTGCATATTTAAAGCTATTTATCTATGTTATTATCTGGTAATTTATTTCTTCATTTTGCAGTAAACCACTTAGGCAGCACAATCATAAAAACAATAACAAAATAGAACTCTATGTTTAATGAACAAATCAAGTGCTGAATTTTCAATTTTAAAAAAAGGTTGATGATGAGTGGGGAGCAGTATAAATTGTGGATTTTTGGCACCATGACTTTGCAGGGCCGGTTGCAGTGACATCACTGATGGCACTAAAGTCCAATGACTTGAATCTACAACAAAGCACCTAAATCTTAAGTAATTTTAATTTTAAGAAGCCTTTCCAATGGAGGCTGATTTAACATGCAATTTTTTTTTTTACATGTATGGTTTTAAGGGAATGACATTTGCATGCATTATCTGGAGTTCTGCAGAGGAGATTTATCTATTTATTTACTAATTTCTTTTTGCATCAGTGTGGACACATGGATGTGTATTCTATACATTCAGTTCTAATTCAGTACTACTTTACTTATTTTTTGTGCTCCAATCACTTTAGCTTTGGCCACTGGAGGTTCTTTCACTTGGCTCCTGTGTCCCTTTGATATAACCCATCATTATGGTTTCTTTTGTTCTTTATTTGTTTCTTTTGTTTGCTTATATTTTTAGGCTCCCTGAATTTCTGTCCACTACCAGATGCTCCAGGCTCACCTCATATGTTTTACGCTCCAGTCCTGGAATCAGCTACTTCTCCAAGGTACCCAGTTTGGTTTCATTTTTAGAGAATACTTTATAAATGGGGTGCAGTGTGTACCTCATTGCTACTGGAGTGTTGTCTCTTCTAGGGCTATAAACTGACAGGGCAAGGAAATGCATGGATGTAAACTAGACCGTGATTATACACATATCTATGTACATTTGACAGGTAACCATCTGTGTCCGCGTTGAGCTAAAAATAAGTTGATACTGATCTCTCTGATTTTAATGCATCACCATGTGATCGTTGTCGTCCTTTCATCTTTTGTAATTTTCCATTCCAAAAGCAAAACAAATTGGCTCTCAACAGCATGCATACGGGCGGGCATGTGTGTGTGTGTAATCTCTCAATTTCTCATCATTTTCTAGTTTTTTTTCTCAGATTAATCAGGTCATTTATCCTGTTGTGATTCAGCTCAGACATTAACTTTTCAGGAAACTCTCTGATCTCTCAGGATTGATTAGCTCATTCTTCCAAGTGTTTTCTTATTCTTTAAATATCCTCATGATTGCTCTAGCACCAATTATGTTATATCATAATTTCTTTTACATTGCAATTTTTCTCTGCTGGATTGCGAGTTTCTTAAGAATGGTGACTCTTCATTATTTGTTATTATATTCTTGAATTCTGTCATATGTTAAGCCCAAGTAAAAAACTTAGTTGTATGAATGCTTGAATGAATGAATGGAAGCAAAACAGAATACAGTCTATTTCTTTTCTAGTACATTTTCTTATGTAAGGGAATTCTTACATGTATAACTTTAGTATTGATATTATTGGCTAGAGAATCATAAAAGATCAGAGAAATCAAAGGTTGCATTAAATGAAATTATTTTCTTCTCAGAATAAACCAGAACATATATATGTTGATATATATTTTTATATATATCATGAATTTGTATATTTATTTGAACATATATATATATTTGAATATATATTAAAAGATATAAGTAGAGATAACCTGATAGTGAGTATGGTTCTAAATTTGAGGAGTTTGGGGGGAGTTTTTCTACCTTAAATATTGGAAAAATAGATAAAATTGTCTTTAACTAAATGTTAGCCTGTTTTTATTAGGCATATGGTTCTATGTTGTTCCATTCTTTAGTTAAAAGATCCTTATTTTGATATCACCAGTACTTTTAGGGTTACAGATAGAGGGATGATGCTATTTATATTTCTTTGGACTGAATAGGTAGACCATAGTATGAGTTTCAGGTTTACAGTGATCTTGCCGTCTGTCATGGTCTGCTTGAAAATAAGAGTTTGGAAAGACATCTAACTTCTCTCCATTGTCTTTATGACATGAGAAGCCTTGAATACCTCTCCAAATGTTGGCAGGCCCACTTCTCCAAATACATGTTAGTGAGTAACCTGTTGCTGGTGTTGAATTAGAATAGGAGTGCGTTTTAAAGGAGACGACCGACCAGGCGTCTAGCCGCCATCAGATACTAGCAGGCTTTTGTTACAGTGCCTAACTCAGAGGTTCACAAGGATTAAGTAAGGTGGCTCACCACACTGCCTAAACTCTGGCAGTCACTGCTCATTTTACTCATCACTTGACAAGTATTAAATGACCATGATGCATAAATTGACTTTAAGTTGGGTTGAGTGTGTGGAATAAGCAAACGGTGTTTGACCATTTTTCTTTTCCTAAAAAAATCACTGGAATCAGAATACCCTAAAGAATGCTTACACAAATTTCTGAGAGCACCACTGCAAAATCACTGGGGACAGTGGCTATCCACTTTTGCAGAAATTCCTTTGGTAATTCTTGTAAACTTTAAACAATATTGAATTTTTAACTTTAATTTTAATTTTGTCTATTATGAAAGGAAAATATATTTATGGCTTACTTTATAATAAACATTCAAATAATGACTAATATTTATTGATTGTCTCCTATGTACTAGGCATGATTCTAATTTCTTTTACATTTTTTTCTCATTTAATCCATATAATTGCATTTAGTGCCTACCATCATATTATGCTAAAACTTCATACTGATTTTCCAATATAATATATATTTAGACTCATTTCTTCCTGCAAGGGTAAGAAAATTTATTTGAATCTCATTTTTGAAATATGTATTAAGCTTGTGATAAAATCGAGCAATCATGTTTGTATAATTGCTTTTGGACCACTAAAACTTTCTATAATTATTGGTAATCTGATATTACTATTAAGAAAAACAAATGAAGAATGCCCTTTCAAGAATTATTCATATGAACGATACATAGACAAAGTTTTAAAAAATATATAGGCATTTGGTACCATTTTTTAGTGACATTTTCTAACTAGTTAAACCTAAATGTGTGTGTGTGTGTGTGTGTGTGTGTGTGTGTATGTGTGTAATACCATTCAGGTGTTTTATGTGCAAAGTGTATTTTTCATGTCTACAAACTGACTGAAACTCTTATAGATATTGGGATGTGTGTGTGTGTGTGTGTAATATCATTAAGGTGTTTTATGTGCAAAGTGTATTTTTCATGTCTACAAACTGACTGAAACTCTTATAGATATTGGGATATAATAATAATCACATTATTTTTAGGAATATTTTATGTACCTGTTTCATTAATGGTTTTTGTAAGCAACCAACAGAAATCCATTCCAGCTAATTTAAGCAAAACATACATCTACTGGAAGGATTCATAGAGAGGCCCAGGCAAAGAAACAACTGCCAACCCACAGAGTTTGACTGACTTATTGCAGATCATGGTTTAGGTCCCTTGTCTGGGAAGAAGGGACACTCAGGGAGGCCACAATAAGAAAGAGAAAGCTTTGCAAAAAGAAATGGAGCAAAATCCTTTCCAGAACAGCAACAAGTAAATGCTAGGATTCCCAACATGAAATGTTCAGTATCAGTCCCCTCGTTTATTTATAATATTATTATAATGCCATAATAATCATGTATCATAATTTGGTATATTTTCCATATAGACAACCTTTCAATAAAGATGAAACACACTAATATACAAATACTCTTTCACACTCATTTCAGGAACATTTGAAGGTCGTTTCCAAGGAACTCTGTATGGGATAAGTGGGTGCAAGCAAAGAGCACAGGTGCATAGGCTGCCAGGGATGCACCAAGCGTTACGCAGGAATAACACAGAACTACGATTTAGTTACAGACCATCCAGTCCAGTGCCTGGATCTGTGACCTTGGGCAATTTAATTTCTTTGTGCCTCACTTTTCTCATCCAGAAAGGGAAGAGTGATATCGGTAGTGCTATAATGATATGATGAGGGAAATAAAAAAATTGATATACATTGCATGCTCAAATACTTTATATCATAGAGCGAATTTAAATATTTTTAACATAAACGGTCTCTCTACATAATAAGTAGTAAGAGATAAGATAACTGCTCTCTTTACATTAGGCATAGGCCACTTCTGCTGCTCTCCACCTGACTTCCCTCCCATCTTTCTCAACTCGGTACCTTCAAGGGACACTCAGTTTCAAAGACGCACAGTTTAAAAACCACAGACTTCCCCTTTAGTTAATTTACAAGTGAGGTAGCTGGGCCAGAGAAAGGCTACGTACCGTGGTCCTATTCAAATAGCTAGTTACTGGTAAAAATTAAATAATACCTGCTTCTTATCACACAAATTCTGTCCTATACTTCATAGATTTCATATTTTATTTTTGTCTTTATAAGATAGAAATCCGAAAGGAGCATTATGTAGCATCATATTGCAAAGGCCGGGTTTGGGCTTTAATAAATCTTTTCCCTTGGAGAATGATTTGAACTATATAGAACTTGGTTTCTTTCATAATTGCTTTCTCTGTTTAAATAGCTATTTGATGATTGGTACAAAGAGCATTGGTGGGTTTCCTAAGCGTTGAAAGCAATTTCTTACATAGATTATGTTTCAATCATCATTTCGTGCTTTGGATTTCTATCAAAAGCAAAATTTTACTTTGAGCTTTTGCAAAGGAGCTTGTTGAAATTTAAAATCTTTTTCTAAGGGTAGAGAGAGAAATTTTTAAGGAATTTTATAACCAACGACATTCTAAGCATTTAAAGTAATTATAGAAATACACTTATATTATGAACATTCATAAGTAATTTGATAAATTATTGAACAGAGGGCAGTGCTCTTTTAAATTATTTATAATTGTATCTTAAATTTGAGACACTGAAATTCTTTAGATGTGCAAAGCTCTTCTCTTTGTGTGTGTCTGTGTGTGTGCATTGTATCATAAGATCTTTCACCCTTCAAATTAGAACTTAATACCTCCTGAAGCCACCTATTCTGCTGTACCCAGAGAATAACTATTTGCATCAGATGTAAATGCCTGTGAAACCTAAAATACTAGTAAGTCTTTCCTTAAATTGACCTTCTTTTGATCCAGGCAGTCGGAGTGTAGTGATAAAGTAGGTATACTGATTGCCATTAATTTTGTAAAGTGTTAAAGAAACACTTTGATTAAAACTACCAAGGCATCAAATTTGCTTTACAAAATACTACAAATGTAATATGTAGCACTTGGCAGTGGTTACAAATATGTAAACTTATATATATTCCTACCTATAGAAGTAAACAGCATTTGAGTTGGCTTAGGTTCATGTAACGGTGGTCAGCTCTTCCCTGCATTCGAGTTTAATCCTGGAATGCTGGGGCACATGAGGAAGATGCTCATAATAGTGACTAATGGTCGTTACATGTCTGGTGACCGAAGGACTGGAAACCATTTCTGATCACTCATATATTTTACTTATTTCACTTCTAGTTGAGAAATAGAACCCAGAGTATTATTTTTTTGAACTTGACATTGAAGGGTTTTTGCAGCACCTGGAAGCACAATTTCTTCATGGGCTGTCACCAACTAGTTACATTTGAACAGATCGTGTAGGACTTTTAAAGAGCAATTAAAATGACGTGGCAGGTGATTATGGCTCAGTGCTCCCTTTGCTTATAGGAATCAGTGCAGTACTTCAGAAACAGAAAACAACAAAGCAAACTTGCGGACATGCCCAATTACACTTGTAAAGTATGTGTAGAAAGTCAATGCCGTTTCATTTAATTTTACCCGAACAACCATTCTAAACCCACTTTGAAATCTGAATAAGAAATTATTACTAATATAAATCTGTTTTCAAGTTGTAATCACTATGCTAGTTTTTTGTTAGAATTTCTGGCCTGCCGATACTTTGTAGGGAAATCATACTGACCAACAAAATATTTTACGTATTTTACAAATTTTGAGAAAGAATATAGACCAAGGAAATAATGCACATGCATTAGGTATGATCTCAATGTCATGCCTTTATGTATGTACTTCACATTTTTGTTTCATTTTATGTATAATCCTCAAAAGTAAACAAGATAATATTCTCTACAGGCTTCAATTTAGCAGATGGAAAGATTTTTTTTTCCTAATGAAACTATTTGATTTCTGAGTTATTATCTATAAATTGTTCAACTACTCTTGTTTTCATTGGCTCCTCCCAGAAATAAGTATTTCTTTCCACATAATTGCATTACAAATGATTTGGTTTTACGGTTTCAGTGTTTGGGAAATATCTATAAAAAGTTTTACTGTAACCAACATTAGAAAAAATGTATCTTCTTCAACATTGCTGGCCAAATAGTATGAACCACTTGCCTGGGTTTCTTTTACTTAAACTTATTTTGGTGTTTTTTGTATTTTCTTTTCTTTTCATTCTGCAGTAGACTTTTTGAATTACTTGCTAGCTGGAAAACAAGGTACATTCATGTCTTATGCTGCCAGCTATGATTGGATCTTTGTACCATTTTCTCTACTAGAAGATAATTTTTCCATTATATGTTAGAGTGTATGTTTCATTATTCTCTTTTTTTTTTAAGGAGGTAGAGAATTTCTTTTTCTTATCTTTTTCTTATGCAGAAACTATTGCATTATCAATGCAGAATGACAGAGAAGAGATATAATTTCCTGATCCTCGCCCTACTGATAAACAAAGAGAATTCTTTGACTTTTTATCAGCGGAAGTTTGAAATGTGAATTTACCAGTAGATTTTGGAGAGATTTGGCATTTGATTTTTTTTGCCTTTTTATCTCAGTATTTTGCAAAAACAACATTACTAGCCTTCCATATATGCAGTGATTACTCCTTGTTTTGTATTTGTGAGTAAAGCATCCCACACAAATGACAATGATCACAGCTCACTGAGATGTAATTTGCATAAGCAGAAGTTTAAGCAAATAAAACTAAGTTTCCCTATTCTTAAATACCTCGCTGTTTCATCAAGTAGTTCAGTGATTAGGGCACACTTTTTCTAAACTTCAAGACATTAAATGATTTGATTAAATGATAGTAATACTTTTGTTTACCTTGTTTAGTCATCTAAAATTAAATGAAATTAGAACAAAATCTCACCATATAATGGAAATAGGTTCCCACTAATTCCTCATTTTCATTGAAAAAAAAAAAAAAAATGCAGGCCTGGTGTCATTTTCTAGATCGTTTTAGCCTGTCTTGAATGGCCTGGCTCAGAGTCTTCCAGCTTTCGCTTAGGATGTTGAAAGCTGGAAAGAACATCTCTTCCACCCTTACAAAAACAAAGAGACAGATAAATTGCAGAATTGCAACTTTTCTGAGGCCCATTGGGCAGCCGACTTGGCGGAGCAACTGAACTCCCCTAAATATAAGGGATGACATTTGTCTAGAGAGGCGGGATGCAGGCACTCGCTTACCAGGGTCGAAATCAGATGTCACGCAGTAGATGCAAAAAAGATTTAGCTAAAATTGTTGACAAATTGCCAAGCTAAATGTGAGGTAGTGCGAGAGTATAGAACCTGGCACTCAGGCACAGGCGGAGTCAGGTAATCCTTTCACCGTCTCATCTCCACTGACCTCACGATCCTCAGGAGAAAGATTGGCATAGGGCAAGGGTCGTGGAGGTTTAGTTCTGAGCTGCCTACAGAGGGAATGGGCCAAAGTTCCACCTCTCACCATCTTCACTAATTTCTCTAGAAACAAAAGCCTTAGGCATTCAGGGAACAGCAGCAAAACCTGTCACCTTGGGCCTAGGTAAAGACACACCCCAGCTGGGGGATGGGGTGGGGCTGGGGGAGGAAAATGCAGAGAAACCTTTATACCCGCAGGAGAGGGGCACAAACACATCCTCCGCCCCCTGGAGGAGGGCGGAATCGCTGAATCCCCACTGGCCACATTTTCAGGGACACAGCGCCCGACTGAGAGTGTAAATAAGAACAGCAGAGAAGAAGCAGGTCCCCTCCCTCACTTAAATCAGAAGACTGACGGGTGTCAAGTAAGAGCAGGTGCCTCTGCTGCCCTACACGCCCTGTGGTCGGCGCGAGCCTGCACTTCCTCTAGCATTATTTCGTTCTTGCGCTGCAGATGGTAAATCCGCCCACCCTTTGCCCTGGAGGGAAATACTCTTTTGTTGATTTGGTCAGAAAACGAACCTGTTTTCAGTCCTAAAGGAAGTCACTCTTGCTCTCTTTCAAGACTATTTGAGCAAAGACAATCTTGAAAAATTATTAAGAACAAAAAGTGTGCCTCTTACAACAAGTGCAGGGCCATGAGAAACCCATTAAGAATCGTTTTTCAACACCGTTGTGTTAGAACTTGTTCTGCCAACAACTTCTTGATCCATCGGGATAAACGAAGCAGTAGTTGCTATTTTTATTGTTGAGTTGTATTCTATCATATTAATACGCCACACTGTGTATATTCATTCACCTGCTAATGGACACATGTTGTGTTTGCTTTTGGATATGATTTCTTAAAAAAAAAAAAGCTTCTATGAGCATACATGTACAAACCTTTATATAGACACTTATTTTTACTATACCTCAGTAAGTATGCAGGAGTGGCAATGCTGGCTCACGCGACAGGTGTACGCTTGACCTTGTAAGAAGCTCTCATAATGTTTTCTACAGAGGTGGCACCGTTCTCACCAGCACTGCATTTAAATTTTAGTGGATCACATGCTTATTGACACTTGGCAATGCCAGCATTTTGAATTTTAGCTGTTATAGTGCTTACAAAATGGTATCTGATTGTGATTTTAATTGACAAATCACGCTGACTGATTTTTCCTGTGCTTATTTGCCATTCGTGTATCTATTATGGTGCTTTCTTTTGTGTGTGTGGGTGTGTGTGTGTGATCTCCTGTCCATTTAATATTGACTGGTTTGATTATTCCTTTGTGAGAGCTCTTTATAAAATTATGAATGCAAGTCATTTGTATGTTGTAGACATTTTCTCACAGACCGTATTTTGCCATGAATTTTCCTAAGAGCTCCTTTTGAATTGTGGTATTCATTTTGAAGAAGTCTAGCTTATCAGTATTTTAGTTCATACTTAGTGCTTTCTGAGTCCTCTCTACAAATGTTTTCCCTTTCTAAATGTTTACCTCCAGAAGTTTTATTTTAAGCTTTTACACTTAGATCTACAACATATATTTAAAACTAAATATTATACAGTTGGTCCTTGACTTATGATGGTTCAACTCGTAATGGTTCGACTTAGATTTTCAACTTTACAATTGTGCAAAAGTGATACCATTCAGTAGAAACCAAACTTCCAGCTTCTTTTTTTTTTTTTAATTTTATTTTTTCTCACCATAGCTTTGTTCACAGCAGCATCATCACACACGTGAGGAGCGCACTGTGCTACTTACTTAGGAAAGTGCCAACATCTCTAGGGGATAAGTATTTTTCTGCTCCTATACCCTTATGGAACCACGTCCATATACTTTCAGTTTTAAATTTCGATCTTTTCCCGGGCTCGCACCTTCCCGTGCAAAGCGCTCTCGTGATGCTGGACAGCACCCGCTGTAGCTCCCACTTGGCCCTGTGGCCACCAGTGTAAACGGCCCCTGCTCTACAGCGCTCTGGGGGGGCTGGTGATTTTGGATAGCATGTTTCGTGTATCTGTATCACGTCATGTTTACAGAACGCCCATCTATGTCTCCTGTTTCTGGTTCGAAGAATAGGAAGGCAGTGACTCTTGAGATGAGATCCAAGATAATGGCCCAAACTGTAGGCTAATGTAGGTGTTCTGAGCAAGGTCAAGGTGGGCGAGGCCAGGCGGTGGTGGTTGGTAGATTAGGGATATTCAATGTGTTTTTGACTTAAGGATATTTTCTGTTTATGATGGTTTTATCAGATGTAACCCTATCATAAGTCTGGGAGCATCTGTCATGTAAGAATGGGTTCAGTATTTTTTTTTTTTCTTCTTTCAGATATCTAGTAAAATTGGAATCAGTTGTTAAAAGACTATCATTTCCATCTTGAATCACTTTGGTGCATCTTCTAAACAATCAATTTGACTGTCTATGCCTGAGTCAATTTTTGGACTCTATTATTTTCTGTTGATTTATATGTCTAACTTGATGTCCAAACCATATTATATTACTTACTGTGGTTTTATGTTGTTATAAAGTCAAAAAGCATATATTCTTCAGCTTTATTTTTATTTTTAAATAAATTGTTTCGGTGATGCTGAGTTCTTTGCATTTCCATTAAATTGTAGAATCAGTGTCTCAATTTTTACAAAAAAAAAAAAGGAAGGAAAACAATGCAAAATCACTGATTGGTGTTTTTATTAGAATCCTTTTAAATCTGTAGATCGGTTTAGGGACTATGGCATCTCTGTATTGATTCTTTTCATTTGTGGTCTATTATCTCCTTCTATGACATCTTTCCTCGTTCCTCTTAGCAGTTTTTAGACACTTCAGAGTACAGATCATGAAAATATTTTATTTATTTTCTTTCCAAGCTGTTTTCCATTTTTCTGTACTATTTTTTATTTTGGTTATATATATAAATAAAAAAATATATATATATTTATATTTACATATTACTATTTTAACCATCTTCCGATGTTTAATTCAGTGACATTAAATGCATTCACATTGTTGTGTAGCCATCACCGCCATCCATTTCCAGATTATTTTCATTATCCCAAACTGAAACTCTGCCCCTGCTAATAATAATTCCTCATTTCCTCCTCAGCTTAGTCCCTGGTAACCACCATTCTCCTCTCTGTCGCTACGTATCTTCTAGGTAACTCGTGCAAGTGGAATCATACAGTATTTTAATATTTGTCCATCTGTGTCTAGATTATTTCACTTAGCATAATGCTGTCAAGGTTCATCCATGTTGTAGCGTGTATTAGAATTTCCTTTTAAGCTTGAATAATATTCCATTTTGTGCATATAGCACCTTTTTTAAATCTATCCATCTGTTGTTGGGGATTTTGGTTGCTTTTACCTTCTAGCTAATATGAACAATGCTGTGAACACTGGTGTAAAAGTATGCGATCCTGACCTCTTTTTTAATTCTTTTGTGTATATACCTAGAAGTGGAATTCCTGTGTCACATGGTAATTCTGTTCAATATTTTGTGAACCTACCATATTTTTTTTCCCACAGCAGCTGCACCATCTTGTATTCCCATCAGCACTACCCAAGAATTCCAGTTTCCACACATCCTTGCCAACACTGTTTGTTTTATTTATTGTTTGATAGTAAGGGTTCTAATGTGTGTGAAGTGGTATCTTGTTGTGGCTTCGATTTGCATTTCCCTGATTTGCATCAAGATGTTGTCATCTTTGATTTGCTTATTGGTCATTTGTATATCTTCTTTGGAGAAATATTCATATCCTTTGCTCGTTTTTAAATTGGGTTATTTGTCTTTTTTTGTTGGTCAGTTTTATGAGTTCTTTTTTAATATACTCTGAATAATAACCCCTTATCAGATATATAATTTGTTAATATTATCTGCCAGTCTCTGGATTGTCATTTCACTCTTTTGATATTATAATCAGTGTTTTTAAATTTCTATTGTTAATGGCAGTTTTAAAATTTCTTTTTCAAACGTTTATGATCACCGTCTTATGCTGCCTTTTGTCTGCCTAAAAACAGTTACTTCATATGTGCTGTTCAGATTTATAGTTTTTTAGAGTGGAAAGACTCATCCTTTATCTTTATTCCTTATTACCAGAAGCAAAAGCTATAGTCTAATCTTTAAATTAAAATTGTTATCATTCTTTCTGCCTTACTTTACGATATATCTGAATTTAGAACTTGGGCCAAAATATCTATTTCTATCTATACAGTCTAGTCTCAGCACAATCACCTTTGAGACAAGGGAAGAATCTTGGCTCTCCCATGGGTTTATGGTGACTTAATTGGTTAAGGAAAGCTTCAGTGCCATTCACATTTCAAATGTTATCTCTATTTGGAGGCCTGGAAGCAGAAGTAGATGGCCTTGAAGATAATAAACTTCAAGTTCAGAGCCCCTCCCTTGAATAGACTCCTTTGATTGCTGGAAGTTACTGTGAGTTGTAGACTGTTCTAGGAGAGGAAATGAAGATAGATTGCAAGCAAGAAGCATTTCTATGTAAGCAGTTCTGATAAATTGCCTAGAGCAATTTCACAAGAAATGGACCTTGAACTCCAGTGCTCCCGTAATTATTTATTATCCCTTTTCTTATTCTAAACAAATATTTATTTTCATACCTAAATTTGCATTTGTAATTTTATATTCTTTTTCTTAAAGAAGAATTTTATAAGCTTCAGTCTCCTCAAAATCATGATTTGCTTCTGCATAAAGCATTTTAAACCCTGGAGTGATACCCAGTTGTGAAACCTGATATGATGAGAAGTATGTTTTTCTTTATTGAATGTGAGAGAAGGATAATTCAGATGAGAGAGATAAGATAGAAGACTTGACATCATGTTTCAACAAGAGACATTCTCCCAGATGGTATGCATTTAGTATTTATAAAATTTGAGTATATCAAAGATAGCTCCTCTTGAAAAGCCTTGTTTATTTATTCTTGCAAAATCCTCGGGTATCTTCAGTGTGTTTTACCCCTGTTTGAGGACTGCTATCTTGGGAACCATGTTTAGTGATTAACAATTCTATTAATATGATTATTTGAATGGTTTATCCGTTGACTGCTGCTGTGATACACCTGTGTACAATCTAGATATTGCTTTTCATTTTTTAATCTAGAATCTAATTTGTATCCAACGGTTCTGAATAATTTTTCATGGACTTAAACATTTTACTCTCCTTTTTTTTCCCCCAGTGGATATCTGTTACTTTGTCTTTATACCTATTTATATCTCCTTTATTTCTCAATGAAAAATACTTAGCATGAAGTAAATGGCAAATTACTCAGAATAGATTGAAGATAAACATGATTTGTTACTCAATCTATCCATTACTGTGTGACAGAATGAATAAATTCCCTGTCTTTATTTCTTCACTAGAAAGGTATCTGCATTACTTTGAGATAGCTACATTCACTAATTTGTATGCATATTATTGTTTGTTTACTACTTGCTGAACCCTCTAGGAATGGGTAAAGATACTAAGGAAAAAAACTATCTATTATCAGGTTTTTTTACTTTTTAATTTTTTTCCCTATGTAGTACATGGATATGATTTAAAAATATAAATAACACCTCAAAGATTATGCAGTTGTCAGTCCCATTCTTTCTTGTCTGAGTTCTTATTCTATAAAGAGACAATAACTTTCAACTCTTTTGTGTTTGTATAGATTACTAATTTTGGAATATTGATCTTTAGATACTTTCTCACCAATTACTCTGTGTCTTGCGTCTTACACCTTTCCCCCACTGCACACACTGGTTTTAGTGACTCTGCTAAACCAGTGTGAGCTAATCTATTTCCGTTTCTTCCTCCAAAAGATTTTACTAACAGTCAGTAGTCGTTATCCACTACCCCTTACTTTTGATTCTGTGATTTTGTATCTCTTTCCATTGTTTATAGTACCATTTTATTTCAGTTTCAGTAGAGTACTGATGCAGTGTTTGTGTCGACGCATGATTTTTAATCGGGAACTTCTTAACTACACAGAGCCACTCAGTTCACTCCATTGTACATATATAAAAGCATTAAGTGCAGAAGCTGACACGAAAAGATATTTGCTTAAAGCAAGTACCCCTTGCTACTTTCTCCTGGGCTCACCGGGGATACAGGTACTCTGTCAGGTTTGATGAGCACCCAGTAATGGACACTGCATTTGTGGATGGGTTCTTTCTTGACATGAGCAACTTAATGAGTTAACATAAAGCATAGACCATTTTCACTGGGCGAGGCGAATACAGGAAAAAATACACAGTTGATTTTTACTTTGTTTTATATCATCTCTGATAAAGCCCTTGTGTTAATTTCAGATAAACGCTTTCAAATATAGTATCATTTTCGGACTGAAATCATAATATCCAATAAATTTTCTAACCAAATTATTTATATGTAGGATATAAATGTATAATATTTCTATAATACGATGATAACATGTTAACAAGAGCCTAACATATTGACATTTGGAATTTCGTGAAAAGCCTCATAAATATGATGGCTCAAAGGTACACTTAAAATGCATGAAATTTTCACAATTGTAAATTCCAGTGCTGTATGTTTATTTTTTCCTGAGTAACAAGGAATGCATTTTTATAAATGTATACTACATAAAAAGAATTAGGATTTCATCCCCAAATTTCCACAGAGACATGAATTGCTACACATTTTATTTCTCCATTTATTCAAAGAGCAACCTAATTAAAATTATTTATTACAGTATTTCAGAAATAATAAAACTAATATGATCCATCAAATAGCAGTCTTTGAAGAGTTATTTAAATTCTTCATGATACTCAGAGCTGAAACTTTGAGCTTGAAACTTGTCTTATAATCTAATTTCTATGAATAGAATATAGAAGCTAGAAAAAAATGGGCTAAGACGTGAAAATCTTAGGAGGTAAGAGAAATAATCTTTAGACAATGATGACCTCTAAGGAAGGATAGGGGATAGGACTATTACCAGTTTTTAGTGGTTTGAAGTTATGCATTGTGTCATGCATTTTAATTTTGATTCAGGCACAGTTTCTAGGTCATAGGTTTTATCGGATGTCCATGATTCAAAGGATTTCAAGAGGTAAGTCCATTGACCTTGTATGTGAAAAATATTATGCATGGTAGAGTTTCTACATTTTTTAAGATTCTTAACAAACTCCATATAGCAAAATCCTTAATAATAGCTGCAAGCAGTACACTTAAAATGATCACCTTGGTGTTTCTGTATCATTAAGTGACATTATTATAAATAGTAGTCAATGACAGAAATTACCTTACTTCGTATTAAAAAAAAAAAAAAACTTTTAAAAAATCAAGTATTTTCGCCTTTTGCAAAATGCTTACTTATTTGAATTTTGTGTACAGGTTTATATATATGTGTATATGTAACATTTAGATTTTAAAAGTTAAAGAAAATACCTAAGCAAAAACAAGTAATATGCCAGAGTTTGAGAGGGACCTTTCACCTTGTCACGAAGTACAACTAAAGCCCTCAGAAGAGCAAACGTAAAGAAAAGCATCCCATTATGAAAAGAAACTCTAAGAAGCCGTTGTGACGCTCCTTGGCTTTCCTCGGAAGAGAGAGGAGTAATCCAGTTATCATCCATCCGCCAGCACCAACCTGTATCTCCAGTTTCTAAAAGAAAAAGACTCAGGAAGAAACAGAGTGGGGTGTTTACTTGGCTTCCAGACTTCACAGAGCTCATGCTGAAAAGTTACCCCCTCGCCCCATGTGAGAGAACAAGGAGGGCGCTCAACAAGTGGGAAAGACCCCAATCGTAGAGACTGGAAACATCTGCAAGGAGGAGCGGGTGTTTCATCTGTCCCCGAGTAGTGGCTGAGCTGCAGAATCCGTGAGCTCACCGCTGTGTTGCCCGCAGACTAGAAC
Organism: Pteropus vampyrus; assembly: GCF_000151845.1. NCBI lineage: Eukaryota > Metazoa > Chordata > Mammalia > Chiroptera > Pteropodidae > Pteropus > Pteropus vampyrus. Next base: position 5,133,278 of record NW_011888841.1, read on the forward strand.
AGAGCGTTGCCGGGGAGAGTTCTAGGTAGAACTGGACATGGGTCCCTTAGAGCTTATATGTCAAGCTCTATATCAAGTTCAGGTTTCACTGCGGATAGGACTTCTCAGAATTCATTGGGATATTCCGAGGCAGAAGGGCTTGAAGGGGCCATGGTAGAGGTTGTCTGGGAAGAATGATGGACACCATGGCAGTTATTCCATTTTTCTCCAAGTCTCAGAACATGAGATGGGTGGGACCATCATACCCTGTGTCCCAGTGAGAAGCAAATCGGAAGTCAGAGAAGGGACAGGGGCCATGGGGCCGCCTTGGATGCACCATGACCACGTGCTGGGGTGCTTAGGACAGGGAAGACTTGGGTTCATAGATTTCTGGTAGGGCCACGGAGCTGTTATCATGCCTCTCTCCAGGGGTCCTCTGTGACGAAGAGACTGAGAAAGGCTGAGCACTACTCCAAGCAAAAAATAAAAACCATTCACACAAGGCTCCTCCATCAGCAGACGTTTTCACCGACAGGCAGGATTCAACCACAGCTGCGTGAGGCCAAGGGCATTTCTGTCCCCTCAGTAGTAACTAATTTCTAATTTCTATTCTGAGATCTCGAGAATCTTGAACCTCCAGTCGATATTGGAAGTACTAAGAGAGAAGTGCAATAGGATGCAAGTGTTTCAGATCCGAATCTATCCATCCATCCTCTGTAAGTCCAAGAGCTGACTTTTCACTATTTCTGGTGGTATGGAAGATGAGAGATTTGTGATTAAACTATAGCAGTGGCCCCCTCAGCCTCAGGGGGTATGTTGCAAGACCACCAGTGGATGCCTGAAACCACAGATAGTACTTAACCTTATATAGTATTTTTTTTTCATGTACATAATACCTATGATAAAGTTTAATTTATAAATTAGGCACACTAAGGGATTAACAATAACTCATAATAAAACGAACCAATTATAACAATATACAGTGTTATGTGAATGTGGTCTCTCTCTCTCCCCCCTCCCCTGCCCTCCTTCTCCCTCTCCAGTAATTATTATCCTCCTGAATCTCTTACTTGTAGTAAATGACTTGTTGTCAGTCGTTTCAGGGGGTCCCTTGCTAAAGTCGTTGCGTAGGCTCAGTTCTGTCTGTTGGGATAAGCTTCCTGTTCATGTCTTACATCCACAGATTTGACGCCTTGTCCATCCTAACTAAGCTCTTCTCTTGCACGAGGAGTCTCACTTTTGCATGCTACATGTGTGCAATTTTTATCTGACCACTCAGTCTCTACGTCGGGACTTTTCCCGTGTTGTAAGTTGAACGTTTGTAAGATGAAAGACTTGATGTAAAATAGATTTGTGAACAAGAATTCTCAACTTTATTCAAATGTGTTGGTATTTGCAGAGAAGACAAACTCTGTATATTTTTTGGTTGTGTGTGTTAATCATACGGGACGATATCGTATGCTGTTTACATCAGGACTAAGAATAGACATTGTCCAATGACAATAGCAGCAAACAAAACCAACAAAACTCCCCAAACTGCATCTTTGAATCTTTGTTGTCATATTATCTGTTTTAGTGACAATTCCTGTCATCCTTACTGATGGAATGTTTACTGGGTGAATGGATTTCTTGTATTCGCCACTAAATGATTTATCCTTAAGGATGTGGTATATTGATCTGTTGTCTCGTCTTCCATAGGTTAAACTCTAAGAGCTAGAAATATATTGAGTCTGTGATACACACTGTTCATGGAGACTTTTTTTACAGGTCATATTTGTCTAAAAACTTGAATTAGCAGCAGTTTGGCATCTTGCAAAATCATTCTTGCCCAATACTAATTTGGAAAAAAATATATGTATGTAAATATAAAAATATATTTAATAGTCCAAATATGTTTAATAGCTTATTTACTCACAAACCCTTAGAATAATGTAAATTAAGCTTTATACTTTTCTTGAAGATTATTTTTTGATTATTTCATTTTCTATAATTTTAACAGCTTTAATGACAAAGTACATACACCACAGTCTGCAGATAGTTAAAGGGTATATCTTGATAAGTTTATATATGGAGACACACACACATATTCTGAAACTGTTACCAAAACAAGATAATGCATTCTTTACCCCCTAAAGTTTCTATTGCCTTTTGCAATCTCTATTGCCACTTGCCACCAACACTTTTCCTGACCTCTTTCCCTCAGTATAGCTTAGTTTGCATTTTCTACAATTGGGTATGAATAGACTCATATGGTATGTGTAGTTTTTGTCTGGTTTCTTTTACACAGAATAGTTGTTCTGACATTCATTCTTTGTTCCAATAGTTCATTCATGTATGTTGATTGAATTATTATATGAACTCTTGTTCTGTATCACAGTTTGTTTTGCCATTCATCAACTGTTGAAAAAGAGCCCTTTTTTGGGCTATTACAAATTAAACTGCTATGGCCATTAAGGTACAATCTTTCACTTGCTTTCATTTGTTTTGGTAAATATATAGAACGGAGAGCCTGGCTCATATGGTATGGGTATATTTATATATACATGCAACTGCCAAACTATTTGCGACTATGACTCCAAGTCTCTCATTTCCCCCAAATCAATGCCAACATATGGTAATGTCAGACTTCTAAGTTGCAGCCATTCTAATACATGTGTAATTATATGTCTTTGTCTCTTAATTTACTTCCCCATAAGGAGGATATTTGCATTTTGTATATCTTTTTTTTAGCATAGTGTTTATACAGATATTTTTATTCTTTTGTTTTCCGATTGCTGAGTTTTAAGAGTTCTTTACATATTCCGGATAAAATTCTTTATCAGATATATGATTTGCAAATATCTTCTATTTTGTGGTTTGTCGTTTTTTAAATAAAATAGATTATTTTTTTTAGAGCAGCTTTAACTTCACAGCAAAATTGAGCAGAAGGTGGAAACATGTCCCATAAACCCCCTGCTCCCACATGTGCCTACTCCATTATCAACATTCCCCACCAGAGTGATATCTATGGTACAATGAATGAACCTCCATTGACACATCATTGTCACCTGAAATCTATAGTTTACACTAGGGCTCACTCTTGGTGTTGTATATCCAGTTGTAGTTTGTACAAATGTATAATGATATATATTCATCATCATAGTATCATACAGTCATTTTCCTGTCCTAGTAATCATCATATTCTACCTCTTCTTTCCTCTTTCTCTCCTAACCCTAGCGACCACTAATCTTTGTATTGTCTTCATGGTTTTGTTCCCCCCACCCCACCACACACACAAAAAATATATATAAAATATATATATTCTGTAGTTGAAATCATATAGCATGTAGCTTTTTCATATTGACAAATATGCATTTAGGACAAATGTATTTAAGTTTGCTCCAAATCTTTTCATGATTTGACAAGTCATTTCTTTTTAGTACTGAATAATAGCCCATTGTCTGGATGTATCAGGTTTATCCAGCTGCTAAAGAACATCTTGGCTGCTTCTAAGTTTTGGCAATTATGAATAGAGTTGCTACAAACCTCCATATGCAAGTTTCTGTCTGGACATAAGTTTTCAAATTCTTTGGTTAAATATTGAGGAATATGATTGCTGGATCATATGGTAAAAGCATGTTTAGTCTTGGGAGGCACTCTCAGACTGTCTTCCAAAGTGGCTGCACCATTTTGTATTCCCACCAGTGATGAACGAAATTTTCTCTTCCTTCACATCCTGGCCAGCATCGGGTGTTTGTCAGTGTTCCAGGTTTTGGCCATTCTTATAGGAGTGTCGTGGTATTGCATTGTTTGAATTTACATTTCCTTGATGACATATGTGGAGCATCTTTTCATCTGATTATTTGCCATCTACATATCTTCTTTGGTAAAGTGTCAGTTAAGGTTTTTTGGTCATTATTCAATTGAAATATTTGTTTCCTTTTTTGAGTTTTAAGAGTTCTTTATACATTTTAGGTAACAGTTCTTTATCAGAATGTCTTTTGCAAATATTTTCTTCCAGTGTGGCTAGCCTTTTCCTTCCAAAGGAAGAATCTTTCACATAGCAGAATCTTTAATATTAATGAAGTTAAGCGTATCAATTTTTTCTTTCATAAATCATGTCTTGGTATTGTATTTCAAATGTCGTCACCAAACCCAAGGTCATCTGGAATTTCGCCTATGTTATCTTTGAGGAATTTTATAGTTTTGAGTACATAGGTCTGTAATCTATTTTGAGTTAATTTTTTTGAAAAGTATGAAGTTTTGTGTTGGTTTGTCTTTTTATTCTCTTAGCAAGGTCTTTCAAAGAGTAAACATTCTTATTTTGATGAATTCAGATTTGTTAGGTTTCTTTCTTGTATGGATTGTGCTAGTGCTGTGATATATAAAACAAAATTTAGGGGTTACAGGATCGAAAGTATTTTCTACTTTGTTTTATCTTGGTAGTTCTATGGTTCTGGGTGTTATATTTAGGACTATAATTGACTTCGTGTGATTATTTTGTACATGGTACATGGATAAAAGTTCTCTTTCCTTTTTGCATATGGGTTTCCAATATTTACTATGTATTGAAAAGACACACATTTTCAGATTTTAACTTTAAAATAAAATGCAACTTTTTATTTGAACAGCAAAAACAAAACTTCCAATACAGAATCGAGTTTGATGGTGTTATTCTCGGAAGTGTTTTGTAGAGAAGATATAAAGCCCAAACAACACAATGTTATAAATGCTGTACTAATAGCTTGACCTAAACACGGGAGAGTGGAGTGCAGAGGAGGGAAAGTTTACATTACTTAAGTGATTGAGAGGGCTCCACGGAGGAAGGATCGTATGTGGTCAATTCTGAAGAATGAGTAGGAATTTATCAATTGAAATAAGTGTGCGATGGTTGGCATTTCAAAGAATAAAAAGGAAAACATTTGACAAACGGCATTTATATAACCATATATAAAACTGCCAAAACTATTATTTTTAGGGCTAGCAAGAAACACTTTGTAAATGAAATCTAGAGTTTGTAGAGTTCCTGGTACAAAACGAAATGAAAGCCAAGGAAAAGTTTGTTAGATGTTAGGGACTTAGGATTTTATTCCATGGCTTCATGAGGGTCATAAAAATGAGAATGAATGGTATCTTTTAGAAGGCTTCCTTTTTTTGTGATACTTAATATTCTTTGTTCTTTTAAATTTTAAGCTAATGTAAATTACTATTAAAACTCAGTTTCTAGATGGCATAAATGTCAAGAAATAAAACACTTATTCTATTCTAAAATACATATTGCTCTAAATTTCATAAATTTCTTATATTTAGAGAGTTTTATAAAATCTGAATAATTATAGATTTGCTATACTCATGAGCTCTGAAAAAACTAACATTATTTGTTTCAATCATCATTTTATCATTATGAAATTGACAACTAGATATAAAGTCCTACAGATCAATCACACTGATTCCTTTATCAAGACTGACATGTAACCTGAATTCTGACTTTGAGATCAGACTGACTTTATAACTATAGTGTACATTTCCTATTCACCCTTGGCACTTCCAAATTTGAGATATGGGAAAATATTGTTGCACAATAGAAAAGGCATTTGGAATTTAGAGTCAGAAAATTTAATCTTGATATGCCCTACCATTAAATTCTTTTATAACTTCAGACTTCTTACTTAACCTCTTCTGGTTTCAATGCTCTGATATCTGAAATTTTGCACTTAGATAAACTCCAAGGTGATTCCAGAACAAAGTCCTTCAGTCTGTGTAAATGAAGGTATTTTTTTCTTAGCAATCAGAATCTCTCTTAAAAGCCATAAGCATGCTAAAATTTGACAATAATGTCAAATAAACATATGAAAATATAGTTACTGTTGGAAGCTCAGATAAATGTCAGAAAATTGACCCACTGTTTAATTAGGTTACAGACATTTTGCTACAATAAAAAATAACATTTTAGTCAATGGCGTGAATCATTTTGGATTTTATTAAGAAAGGTGGCACTTCGATTATGATTCCTCCTCTTTTAAAATGACTCTTCATTCACTGACCAAAAGCTAACTATCCTAGATATTATATACACATTGCGAAATTCATTAATATCTCCATTCTGCTACACTGTTCATTAAGAATGAGCTATTCTTTTCTAAAATTTATTTATTTAAATTAGTTTCAAGTAGTAGTACATTGGTTAGACATCTATGTAGTTCATAAAACGATACCCCCCAATTGCTCCTTCCCTCCCCTGGCCCTCCACCTAGCCATCATAGTAATGCTAACTGCATTCCCTCTGCCCTGCTCCCCATCCCAGTGACCATCTATCAACTACTGATTTGTACTTCTTTAACCCTTCACCCCATCCTCCCAGGCTCCCAACCCCCTCCTATCTGTCCGTCACCAAATTGTTTGCTATATTTGTGAGTGTTTTTTATCATTTTGTTCTTTTTTGTTCCTTAGATTCTGCATATAAATGAAATCACATGGTATTTATCTTTCTATGTCTGTCCTTTATTTAGATCTCTGATGGTATAGGTATAGCAGGATATTT
>NW_011888841.1:5139827-5142475 GCF_000151845.1 Pteropus vampyrus
TATTATTTTTAGGGCTAGCAAGAAACACTTTGTAAATGAAATCTAGAGTTTGTAGAGTTCCTGGTACAAAACGAAATGAAAGCCAAGGAAAAGTTTGTTAGATGTTAGGGACTTAGGATTTTATTCCATGGCTTCATGAGGGTCATAAAAATGAGAATGAATGGTATCTTTTAGAAGGCTTCCTTTTTTTGTGATACTTAATATTCTTTGTTCTTTTAAATTTTAAGCTAATGTAAATTACTATTAAAACTCAGTTTCTAGATGGCATAAATGTCAAGAAATAAAACACTTATTCTATTCTAAAATACATATTGCTCTAAATTTCATAAATTTCTTATATTTAGAGAGTTTTATAAAATCTGAATAATTATAGATTTGCTATACTCATGAGCTCTGAAAAAACTAACATTATTTGTTTCAATCATCATTTTATCATTATGAAATTGACAACTAGATATAAAGTCCTACAGATCAATCACACTGATTCCTTTATCAAGACTGACATGTAACCTGAATTCTGACTTTGAGATCAGACTGACTTTATAACTATAGTGTACATTTCCTATTCACCCTTGGCACTTCCAAATTTGAGATATGGGAAAATATTGTTGCACAATAGAAAAGGCATTTGGAATTTAGAGTCAGAAAATTTAATCTTGATATGCCCTACCATTAAATTCTTTTATAACTTCAGACTTCTTACTTAACCTCTTCTGGTTTCAATGCTCTGATATCTGAAATTTTGCACTTAGATAAACTCCAAGGTGATTCCAGAACAAAGTCCTTCAGTCTGTGTAAATGAAGGTATTTTTTTCTTAGCAATCAGAATCTCTCTTAAAAGCCATAAGCATGCTAAAATTTGACAATAATGTCAAATAAACATATGAAAATATAGTTACTGTTGGAAGCTCAGATAAATGTCAGAAAATTGACCCACTGTTTAATTAGGTTACAGACATTTTGCTACAATAAAAAATAACATTTTAGTCAATGGCGTGAATCATTTTGGATTTTATTAAGAAAGGTGGCACTTCGATTATGATTCCTCCTCTTTTAAAATGACTCTTCATTCACTGACCAAAAGCTAACTATCCTAGATATTATATACACATTGCGAAATTCATTAATATCTCCATTCTGCTACACTGTTCATTAAGAATGAGCTATTCTTTTCTAAAATTTATTTATTTAAATTAGTTTCAAGTAGTAGTACATTGGTTAGACATCTATGTAGTTCATAAAACGATACCCCCCAATTGCTCCTTCCCTCCCCTGGCCCTCCACCTAGCCATCATAGTAATGCTAACTGCATTCCCTCTGCCCTGCTCCCCATCCCAGTGACCATCTATCAACTACTGATTTGTACTTCTTTAACCCTTTACCCCATCCTCCCAGGCTCCCAACCCCCTCCTATCTGTCCGTCACCAAATTGTTTGCTATATTTGTGAGTGTTTTTTATCATTTTGTTCTTTTTTGTTCCTTAGATTCTGCATATAAATGAAATCACATGGTATTTATCTTTCTATGTCTGTCCTTTATTTAGATCTCTGATGGTATAGGTATAGCAGGATATTTCATCAGTCTACAACAATTACAGCTTTGCAATTGTCAGTCCTCGAGTGGATTCTGATAATTGCTTTATTATGTATCCTGTTTCTACTTTGCAAGCACAATGCCCTTGTGCTGATAACTGCAATTGAAAAACAAATTACAGGGAAATAAAAACATTTATTATTTAATATTTTGTGTGATTTTTTTTTCAATTTAGTTTTCCGATAATGTTCAGATTTTTTTAAAAGAATATTCTCCCCAGTCAATACATCTCTACAGGTTACAATTTTCTAAAAAAATCTTCTGTAATGCAAATTTTATGAACTGTATTAGAGTAGAAATTGAAAGTTTTAAGGAAGATCCAGCTTGGTGGCACCCCTAAGAATATGCACTGTTTACAGCCACGTCTTTCCCCAGGTTGTCCCTGTATAACTGTGAATATCAATCTGGGCTGGGACTCAAGTCACAGGGGATTTTATGATCATAAAAGCAGCGATTCAAGGAGAGCTAGTAAAGTCATGTTTCAGTGTTTACCAAGAAAGAAAAATTCATCTCATCTCTGTCATCGACCTGAAAATTCTTAGGCTGTCACATAAGAAATTGTCTCATTTGGCAATTGTAGAAGGTATAAACATATCGAGTTTCCTCTTTACATTTTGTTTAACATATTTTTCTAACAAAAACATAACATGGTAAGGATGTAAATATGCAAAAGTCTTAAACTTATAAGCTTCAGTCAATTAAAAAATGGTAAAACGTACCCAGAGATAATGTAGATCTCTCTGTAAGATTTGTTACATTTGTATAAATTGTTTGCATAAAGTTATCAAAAATAAAATAAATACCTATAACTTAGGTATCCAAGGTATTTGCTTTATCATCTAAATAACAAAAACAAAGAAACTTTCTCACTGAATACCTAAAATAAAACTTTGAGAGTAGGCACTAACTAGTATTTTGTGAAAGTATTAGTGTTTTCATATATACCTCTCAATATCCTTTACTTAAAAATAGTTATAAAATAAGTGAAATTCACACTAGAAATTGAAGTATACAAATCACACAATGCAAGGAATCTCAGAAATGGATTTAGCAAC